>NC_089847.1:75105513-75405513 GCF_035609145.1 Eleutherodactylus coqui
TGCTTTGGGAAAATCCTGAAGCCCTGCGGAGCTTTTTCTCTCTCCCCCTGGAGCAGCTGTGCATTTTCAGCACATGCGCGCGGTGCAAAAAGCACACTTGTCTGACCGAGGCCTCAAAGTGAATTTTCAACCTCTTTTGAATACAATTTTAGGTTTTCATTTTTTTTTCTGTTTCATTTCCCAAAATATCTTTTGTAGAGCTTGGAGATTGTTTTTGCAGATTCAGAACTCCAAATACATTGGATTGCCCTAGATTTGAAAGCTAACGTGCTCAATTGAGAGCTACCACTACACTAGACTGTTGCAGTACATTATTTTTCCCTTTTCTTTTACCAATTACTATATTTCTAAAAGTAGATTCCTATACTATTTTCAGTGGGGACTTATGTATAGTTTTGAACTCCTGCTGGGACAGGAGCTCTCCAAATACTACAACTCCATCTTAAGCTAGATCATACATATACAGAATCAAACAAATCTCCATAATGAAGATTTGTAAACCTGATCATCCATTAGCAAATAAAACTACTCCTTTTACTCCCTAGTCCACAACAGTCATTTCACCCGTTCATGACCAAAGGTCATTGATGCTGCTGTGAGGGCTCATTTTTTTAGTGCTGGTGACTTGTAGTCTATAATGTTATTTTCGGAAATATATGACTTTTTGATAGCTTTATATTCGATTTTTTTGGAAGGCAGAGTGACTAAGAAAGCATAATTCTGCCATTGTGTATTAAATTGGACCTTTACAGATATAGTGATGCCAATTTTTTTATTTTAATTTTTTTTTCTAGATGCAATGACTGGAAAAGGGTGTTTTGTTTTTTTTTGCTTTTCGTATTTTTATCAGTTTTTTTTCTTTAAAGGGGTTGTCCCGAGGCAGCAAGTGGGTCTGTACACTTCTGCATGGCCATAATAATGCACTTTGTAATGTACATTGTGCATTAATTATGAGCCATGCAGAAGTTATAAAAAGTTTTATACTTACCTGTTCCGTTGCTGGCGTCCTCGTCTCCATGGTGCCGACTAATTTTCGCCCTCCGATGGCCAAATTAGCCGCGCTTGCGCAGTCCGGGTCTTCTGCAGTCTTCTATGGGGCTCCGTGTAGCTCCGTGTAGCTCCGCCCCGTCACGTGCCGATTCCAGCCAATCAGGAGGCTGGAATCGGCAGTGGACCGCACAGAAGAGCTGCGGTCCACGGAGGAAGAGGCCATCTTCAGCGGTGAGTAGAGAAGTCACCGGAGCGCGGGGATTCAGGTAAGCGCTCCGGTGAGCTTTCTTTACCTCCCTGCATCGGGGTTGTCTCGCGCCGAACGGGGGGGGGGTTGAAAAAAAAAAAAACCCGTTTCGGCGCGGGACAACCCCTTTAAGTTATTTTGTTGGGTTTTCTAAATTAATTTTTACTTTTTTTATTAGATCCCATAAGGAACTTGCGAACATTTATACAGTGTATTGCAAAACTACATCAAATTAAATCATTGTGCCTTACCCAACGTGATCGAAACCCTGCATAATTTTGAATCTCTATCTGAAACAACGGTGTAGTTCAATAAATCGGTCACAATAGAGATTGGACTCCCCTCTAATAGGGAAAAACCTATTTCCTTAAACTTTAGCTTCTAGTGGAAGACTTCTCATATGTACTACCCGGAAATAGAACTATTTTTGAATCCAGCTGACCTTTATGCTTGTAATTACTGTGAGAAAGTGTCTCATATAAAAAAAAGCATTGGAAGAATAGTCTAGATATCATATGTTATGGTTGGGCCATTTAACTCCCATTCACATGTCAATTCTTCCTAAACTAAAGTAACTGTTCAAAGCTCTTCCTGTTATAATTTCCATTGCTTCCCTTTCTTGTTTGTAACATTACATTTAATAGTTTTATCTGGGCAGGACAAAGTGCCAGGGTTAATAGGTCTAGTCTTTTTCACTCTTGTAAAAACAGCGATCTAAGCCTCCCAGATTTGCAGCAATATTTTCATGCAGCACAATTAGCTCAAATCTCAGCTCAGAATTGAAAGCCCTTAGAGGTCAGATTGATCAAATCCCTTACTACTTTTCCATCTTTACCAAGATCCTTAATGTGATCACCCTCACTTGGCTAACGCTTCTGTCTCAAATAAAATAGTTTTCCATTCTGTCACCTTATGGCATCTTTATAGGGATGGGTACAAATTGTTCCCCTGTTCTTCCCCTCTAAAGCTACTATTGCTGAAACCAGATTTTCCACCTGACTTACAACTTTTAATTGTGGAATCAACAAGGCCTTAAATCTTTAATTAATTCTTCAACAGTAATAAAAACAATTTCTTTTTATGTACTTTGGCAAGATTACAGTATTCTACTCAGGGAACACTTACATTATAAACAAATCCACTATTTTCTATCCTCTCCCATGTACATTCCTAAAGACTTAGCAATAGCTTCTTTTCAAGCTGGCTGCCATACTGCTCAGGATTCTTTTCTGCAATTTACAGTGCCTTGCAAAAGCATGCAGCCCCCTTTTGGTGTTTGTCCTGTTTTTTAGAATTAGAACATTGAATTAAAATGGATTTTAATTTAGATTTTATATAGTGGATCTAACAAAATAGTCCAAATTGTTATAAGGCATAACAAAAAAAGCTTCAGTTCTTTAATTGATTTTTTAAACAAGTTTTTTTTTTTTTGTTATGCCTTATAACAATTTGGACTATTTTGTTAGATCCACTATATAAAATCTAAATTAAATCCATTTTAATTCAAGGTTCTAATTCTACAAAACAGGACAAACACCAAAAGGGGGGGGGGGGCTGCATGTTGTATGTGTATGTCATCACCTCTTTGCTATGAAAACCCTAAATATGGTTTAGTTTAGCAAATTATCCTCAGAAGTCATTTAATAAGTTAAATACACTCCATCGGTGTGAAATTAAAGTTTCACGCGAACTGTCATGTTTGGAGTGTTGTTTTGATTTTATATTCTAAATACAGGAAAAAGGTTTAAAAAAAATTATTGTCCCTTATATTTTGCAATAATAAAGCATTTTTTTTTCACCTTTACCTTCTTTTTTTAGTCCCTATAGGAGACTTGAACTTGTGATTGATTTGTTTATACAATATACTTCAGTACTGCAGTGTATGATGCTTCTGCCAGCATTGTATTAAAACGTGCTGCTGGAACGTTTAAAATAGCCAGAAATACATGGCCATTCTGGAGGCCTTTTGAAGGTCAAAGCTGTCATGACATCTAGATGGCATCTCACCATCTGATCCAATTGCAACTTATGCGGCCTGCTGTCGGCTGTCAGACAATGAATGCTGGCAATGTATGGAGTGGGCATGGCTTCTGAGCCTGCACATTATTAACCACGCAAAACCTAAAATGTACATATGGGGGTGTGAAGGGGTTAAAAAAATATGAGAAAACATGACGGAATATGTGAAACTCCCCAAACACATGGATGAATGATCTCTGGTCAGTAGAGACTAAAACTGAACTATTTGGCCTTTATGTGAAACACTACATGTGGTATAAACCCAACACTTCCCACCACACCAAGAACACCATTCCCACAGTGAAGCTCCGTGGTGGAAGCATCATGCAATGGGAGAACTTTTCATCTGCATGGACTGGAAAACTGGTCAGTATTGAATGAAAGATGGATGGCAGTAAATACAGGACTTTTATTGAGAATAACCTGTTTTGTCTGCCAGAGATCTCAGACTGCGAAAGGAGGATCACCTTCCAGCTTGGACAATGACCCTAAGGCCTCATGTCCACAGCTAAAGTAAAATGTAAAATCCACAGTGTTTCTCCCGCAGCGTGATCCGCGCCCCATAGGGATGCATTGGACACCCGCAGGTAGTTAAATACCTGCGGATGTCATTTTCCCTTGAGGCACGGATTGCGTGTGCGGGAAAACACCCGCAGCATGCTCAATTTTAGTGTGGGTATCCCCGCGGGGACGGCTCCCGCAGGCTTCTATTGAGGCCTATGGAAGCCGTCCGGATCCGCTGCACACCCGCACCTGAATTTCTGCTCTCCGCCGCGGGAGAGCTGGAGTTTAAAAAAAAAAAGTGGAGTGCCCGGCGTGCCGAGCACATCCGCTGGGCCGAAGAAAGAAGATCCGGCTGCGACAGAGGGAAGATCCGCAGCGTCCAGACAGGTAAGTAAATCTTCTTTTTACGCCTCATGTCCGCGGGAAAGAAGTGACCCGCTGTGGGATTCTGCATGAAGAATCCGCGGCGGGCCTGATTTTCCCCGTGGACATGAGGCCTAAAGATACTGCTAAAGTTACACTGGAGGGAAATTAAGGCCTCATGTCCACTAGAAAAATACAATCCGCGCAGAATCTGCCGCGCGGATTTACTTTAAATGTTTTTTTTTTTGCATGCAGATATCCGCACACATTGCTATCAATGTGATAGCAATGTTGCCGATCCGCGCGGAATCCGCGGCAAATTGGAGCATGACGCGTTTTTTCTCCCGCGCGTGACAAACGCAATTCTTTTAAAATACCATCCGCAGGTGCAAAAATCAATTTAATGGACCGCGGATGGCCAATGATTCCCTATGGGCGGAATCCGCAATTCCATGAAGCTAGTGGACATGAGGCCTAAGGGGAAAACTGAAAATGTCTTGGAATAATCTTATCAAATCCCAGACCTCAATGCAGAGAGTTCCATAATCTCACTGCTCTTACAGTAAAGAACCCCCTTTTATGTCAGTGTAGAAACCTTCTTTCTTCTTGACGTAGACGGCTCACCGTGCGGACCATCCGCAGTACAAATGAAAACAAAATTAAAAAGAAAAGGGCGCAATTGAGCCTAACCTTATTCTGAGAAAAGGTGGAAATTTGCATTTAAGAGCCACTCATACCGAAAGCTTTGTTAGTTTAATAGAACTTTATCTGTTGGAAAGTCACATGAGTGATTCTGTAAATTGGAATATTATAAAATTTGAATGTTTTTTTTATTAGTGTTGTGTTAGCTTGTGTGCTTTTTATGTGTACTTCTATTAATCATAGTTGCCTTTTCTTTTGCAGATTAGCAGTTTTGAAGGCTACTCTATTCCTGTCATTTTAACTGGACAAAAAGTGAAGTGCTTTTTCTACTGGAATTTTTATTTCTCAGGAGTAATCTGACTTCATCTACTTATGATACAGTCTTTTATAACCATGCTGTGTAAGCAAAACTTTAATGTTGACCTAAATGAATCTAGATTTGTAATAGATTGGCTACTGTTATATTGTTGTCTATTACATTTGACTAGGTTATGTTAATATATTGATTCTGTTGCTGTAGCTAGGGATGAGGTTGTTAGCATTTTAACAAAGTTGCTGACTCCCTGTTTTACTTAGTATATATTAAAGGGGCTAAGTATTTTTGTTAAGTTGTGGAGACTTTGTAAAAAGATTAAAAAAAGGCATACTGTGCTGCCGTTCCACCAGTGCCCAATCTCCTGCAGATCTTCACTTCCAATGACAGCAAACTAGCAATACCAACACCAAGGATATGTGACCACTGTAGTCAATCACTGACTCACTTCAGGCAGTGATTGGCTGCAGCAGTCACATGTTGTTAGGACATCATTCCTGCTGCAGCCAAAAGTAAAGGCCAGCAGAAGAACGAAAGCATTGGAGGGAAGTATCGCTTCTTTTATTTTATTGTTTTACAGTAGGGTAGTAATTTTAGAAAACATGCTTCCCAAGATAAACCCCTTTAATTTTAAAAATGTGTTGTTAATTAAGTGGTGGTGTTGCACATTATTTTATCTCAGGAGGGCTGCTGGCTTTAGCTTTCAAGCATTCACTTACAACAATTGATGTCAGTCTCTTTACTGGAGTTCCTCTAAAATTAAAAACTCGCATGAAGGGCAAATCTGCTGTTATGCAACAATATGGGAGCTGGAAATGTTGCACGGTATAACACGGTATAAATGTTGCCACTGAGTTATGAGAAAGCTGAATGACGACTGCAGTGAGAAATTTAACGGTACAAGTTTACAGCAGCAGACAACAGTTCTTTTAGAGAAAGTGACCGAAAACAACATTTCTTTGATTTTGCCTATTGAATTAATATGTTAAACAATGCTAGTTTATTAGGCTACCTGTCCACGGGCGGTTTTGCATTGCGTTCCCCGTGACGATAATCCGGCCGTGGGGAACACAATGCACACTTTTCATAGCATTGCTATGGAAGCGCAGCCCGCCTGTCCACGAGCGGAGAATCACAGCGATTCTCCGCTTGCAGCCAGCAAATTGTAGCGTGCTGCAAATTGCCACGATTCTCCGCGGTAAGCCTATCTGTCAGATAGGCTTACCTCTGAGATCCATCTACCGGCTCCTGGGCGGCAGAGATCCGCCGCGGGATATCGCAACCCCCGTGGACAGGCATCCTTAGTCTGTGGATTGGCAAACTCAATTTCTGTTAGTTTCTTGCCCAGGAAACTATTCAATTAAGCTCTATACCAAACCACAGTCTTTTAATATGTTCTTTTAAAATACTTAACATGTTAAAAGAATGCACACCCAAAACAGATCCCAGAGAAAATGCATATTTGCATAAACCAACTTAGAAGGAAGAAGCATCCAACCTCTAAAATACATAATCATTAAATTCAGATCACATAACTACATATGAAGGATCACACTCAAAAATACAGGAATCTGCATGATCTGCAGTATTCACAATAAATATAATTGCATGTAAAAAAATCCTAAGCAAAAAAATCTACTTGCAATGATGGTAAAATGTAAACTGCATCACATGAATATTGTCTACATCACAAGCACGGGTGCTACCATCCAGCAAAGTAAACATTGCCCATAACCTATATATAAAATCCATAACCTATATATAAAAATGATGATGCGATGATTACACGTCTCCTGACAAAGCTGAGCAAAACATGCATTGTGCCGGGGTTTCTGCATTGGATTTGTTGTTAAACAATATTTGTGTGGTTCCATCTTTACTATAATAATTATATATAATATATTATGGATTGCTGTGTAACTTTTGCTTTGCTGAATGGTTGCCACCGTGCTTACAATGCAGACAGTATTCGTGGGATGTAATTTACATTTTACTCTCATTGTTATTCTGTCCAGATAGTTCAGCTATTTAAAGGGAATCCATCAGCTCAAACATGCTTTCCAAACTGCAGGCATCATGCTATAGAGGAGGAGGAGTTGAGCAGAATGATATATAGTTTCATGTACATTCTGAGCTTTTGTGGTCCAATGGGGCAGTCCTATTAGTGATTGACGGTCTTCCCTGTACATACACTCCTACGTAGACAGATGTCAGTCACTAATAGGACCGCCTATTGGACTGTTCACCTCAGAATTTGCAGAGAGATAAATGAATAAAATAGAAGTTATACTGAATCTTTCACCATAGAATTATATATTAATCTGCTCAGCTCCTCCTGTTCTATAAGATAATGCCTGCTATTTGGACCGCGTGTTTTAGCTGACTGATTTCTTTTATGTATAGTTTTTCACTGACAAATTTTTGTACCGGTACTTTATTGTAAATAGTGCAGATTTTAAGTGTGACCCTATCCTATATCGTATATTGAATTTAATAAAGATTATATATGAGGTTTGATGCTCCCTTTTTTGTAGGTTCATGTTAAAAGAATGTAGTAGGAAGAGCCGAACCTATTCAAATTTGGAGCAGAATGGCTTCAAAATTAAGGGGGTGTTTTTTGGCTTATGTGTGCAGTTGACATATATTTTGTACGTAGCCTTTACAAATAGTGTGTCAAATTTTAGTGTGATATATGCCTAATCTGTTCCTTTTCTTTAGTAAATTCAGGGAAATAATATTCAGAAACGAAATTCTCTAGCATTTTAGTTTCTTAGGGCTCCCACACACTTGCGTTTTGTTAATGCAAGTGTCAATGGGACTTTCTAATGTTAAAAATGCATCGCAAGTTTGTGCTTTTGCAATTTTTGTGCGAAACGTTTTTAACATTAGAAAGTCCCATTGACATTTGCGTTAAAAAAAAAAAAAGCTGTGTTAAAAAAAGGCAAGTGTGTGGGAGCCCTTAATAAACCTAAAATATAAATTAGAACACCTACATCCTAATGTTTAGTTTTTATAACCGTAAACAAGAACTATATTAATGTGAATTTTTTAGAATAAAGCTGTGATATCTATATAAAGTGTTTGGTTTTGTTTAACAATAAATGTGAATCATCCTTTCATATAAAATCTGTACTATCCTGTTTAATTTTGGAACTATACTTTCACATAGCAGATTGTTTCACTGCGGCAGAGGAATAAATTATAGTAGAAGTGCTTTAACTGCAGAATTCCTATAAAACTTTTAATGTACCTTTACATAAAATAGGAAGGCTAAAAGAACGAACACACATAAGAGAGAATTTTTGTCTATCAGGGGTCATAAATCCTTGAAGAAGTGACTGGTTTCTGAAGTCAATCACTATCTCCAAGGAAATGATGGTTGAAACCCAAAAGAAAAAATAGGTCTATGAGATCGATCAAGACAAAATCTGTTGGGGGGGAGGAGTTTTAGCAAAAGCCCCACCAGGATAATATATTTTTGTCTTGGAACTATATTAAGTCCCAAAAAAAGGTAGACCATAAATGAACAATGTCAGAGAGTTGGCTGACCAATAGTAATTCTATTATTCCGCATTTGGTAGTCATTATATATTATGAGATGCTTTTAATGAGACTGACTCCACTTTGAAGGTCACTAGCTTAATGTTGTTCATGGGCTCGACGCATTTCTACCGTATAACCGGCTCATCAGGAACCTAACTGAACTAAAGTTCATAGTCATAGCGATGACGCTATATAGAATCTGAGTGCCCAAAACAGACTTATTACTAAGTAGACCTAAATTCTTATATATCCATTGTATCCATGGCTATATGTCCCTTAAAAAATGACATTCTATTTCTCATAAGGGGCTATTTTGAGAATAGTAGGCTGATATCCAGTTATTGCCTGAAGGATAAATATTTCCTGACCGGCGACCATAAAGATAATAGTGTAATTACGTCAGTGTGCCATGGTTAATATACACCTCTTTCTATACACAGATAGTGATTAAATGTGTACAGAGGTCAGTACCCTCAGTCGGGCAACACGATAGGAGAGCAAGATAGTGAAGAAGAGTGTCCTGTCTACTCAGGATAGCACCCTAAGCAGATGATGGACACCATTATATACAAATCTTAGTGTCAACAATGAAAATAAGCAATATGTACCAATAGGGATATTGTGTCCAGTCAGATAATATTAGGTTATATCATGGTTGGATAAGGGACAGGTGCCTAAAAGGCATGGTAATGCCCTATCTCTGTATCCTCATAAAAAACAACTAAATGAAAGGGTCTCATTCAGCCCACCAGGATGAAGGCAGTCCATCCGAAGTATCCATTCGATCTCCTTTTCTAAGAGTCTTTTATTTGTGTCACCCCTCCTGTTTGTATGTATGGATTCCAGACCTTGGAATCTAATGGCATTCACGTCGTTGTTATGGACTTCACGCACATGACTCGCAAGGGGGGTGCACTCCCCTCTCCTAATGTTGCCGACATCAGCAAGAATACATCTCCTAAATGCTTGTGTTGTCTTGCCCACGTAATTAAGTTGGACCGGTACAGGAGGTCATATACACCAGGTTAGTTGATCTGCAGTTCAGGAATTGTATATGCTTTTCCTGTTTTTGCACTCATGAAATTGACCCGTTTTACGGATAAAGACACGCTTGGCAATTACCACAAGGAAAAGTGCTCAATGGACGACCAGACCCCAGCCAAGTATATGGTGAAGGTAATGGCTGAAGATGGCTCTTCACCTCCCTATCTCTTAGGCTACATCCACGTTGGAACGTAATCTGGGGGAAATCTGGAAGAATTTTACATAAATCATTATCTATCTTGAGTATATGTCAGTACTTATGCAAAATAGTTCGCATTTGTGGTACACCCTCATCAAAAATGCTGATGATCCTCATTGTATCATATCAGCCTAGGATGGTTGACTAATAATAATTCACACCTTTTTTGTTGGTATGCAAAGGAACGGGCTTCGTCTAGGACCTCCGCCAGGTAGCCCCTCTGTAAAAAAAAAAAAATCATCTGGTTCTCATCTTCTCACTTTCAGACCAAAAGTCTGTATCCAGGAAGCAGTTCCTCCTTATACGAAAGAACTGCCCCTTGGGCATCCCCTTGTGGAGCAGAAATGGGGGTGTGCTCTGCCAAGACAGGAGGCTGTGCAGGGTCAATGTTAGTGAACCGTTGGCAGTCTTTGTGATTTTGATATCCAGGAATAAAAGTCTTTTTCTCGACTTCTGAGGTGACTTTAAGGTTAATGTCATTAATATTCAAATGTGCTATGAATTCCCTGAAACTGTCTGCAGAACTTGCCCAAAGGATCAGAACATCATCAATGAATCTCACCCACAACAAGACCTTAGAGGTCCATCCGGCATTGAGTTTAGTGAACACCAGTTGTTCGTGAGAATATAGGAGACCAGTTCCCTGACTAATTAATTATGTTTTGAGAATGGACTACCTCTCTGCCTGAGGAGGTGACCAACTGCCACAAGACCTACATCATTCGGTATGGAGCTATATAGAGACTCTATATCCACACTGGCAAGTAGTACTCCGGGTTCGATCACAATCCCCTCTAGTTGTCGTAAGACGTCGGTTGTATCCTTTACGAATAAAGGTAGAGACTGAACAAAGGGACTGATAATATTTTATCAATGTTGATGTCACAATTCTGTGTTAGGCTGTCCACAGCAGACACTATTGGCCTGCCCCTTGAAGGGTCAAGTCCCTTGTGTATCTTAGGAAGAGAGTAAAAGGTAAGTATCCTTGTTTGGATTAGGAACAAAAAGTCAAATTCTGCTTGACTGATTAATTTATTAGCCTGAGCTTCCAAAAGGAGGAGTCTCAGGTTATCCTGAAATAGGCCTGTGGTATCCGAGGGTAGAGTCCGGTACGTGCCTACGACATCAAGGAGTTTTTTTTTTTACTTCGTTTTATTGAAAAGTAAACAACATGCAGCATCATTAACGATACAGAGTCATACATGAGTATTGGGGAAGCAAAAACCTCATGACATAGTATATAGGGATTACAGTATAATCCAGAAAAAAAGGGAAAAACAAAAAGCATATAGAAGGAAGAGGTCCTAGTAAAAGCTAAGTCATGAGAATACCCGCATGCAAAGCACTTCAGTCAGTCAGCAGAAAAGAAAGTTCAGGACCCTGCCCCCGTCTCTAGCATCCGCTAATCACCAGAATCTCCCTCGCAGCGTTGATATAGTCGAGGAGAGCAATCGTGGAGGGAAAAGAGTGAGCGAAGAATTGTACTATCGACCCCATACTTTATGAAATTTATCCGGGCACCTGCGTGCCTTGTAGACCAGGTTATTGAAAGGTATAGTTGTGTTAGTGAGTTTTCACCACATCGCCAGGGAAGGGCCCCTCGGGTCCATCCACCACAGCGCAATAACTTTCCCAGCGAGGAACAGGACCTCTCGGAGAAAAACTCTGTCATGGTGTTGCCAATGTTCTTCATCAAGGATACCGAAGAGACAGATTTCAGGGGTAGTGGGAACTGGGATATTAACCTCAGAAAGCTAAAGCAAGCTTGTGACTTCACCCCAGTATGACCAGATCGACGGACAGTCCCCGATCATATGCCAGAAATCAGCATAGGTACATGAGCATCGGATACAATGTGAAGTTGGGTTCCTCCATATAAAGGAGGACACGAGAGAGTTCATTATCCGGAAAAATCTTCCTGGGACGAGTGCTGAAGCATGTTTGTAGGATGTAAAGGCATTTAGGTAGAACTATCATCTTGATTAAGTTGATACGGCCCGCCACTGATAAAGGTAGGGATCCCCAGACTCTAAATTTGGACTTAAACAAATCCACCAGAGGGTATACATTCAGGTCCAAAGTTTGGCCCAGGAAGCTGGTGATCCGAATACCCAAGTACTTGAAATCACTAGTGATTTGAAGGCCGCAGAGTGAATCCATGAGCTTCAGAGGGCTCTGCAAGGACACTGGCATTAAGAAAGATTTGGACCAGTTATTGTGTAGCCCGAGTATGACCCAAACCTGTTAATGAATTCATGGCATGAGGCAGGGAGATCACCGGGTTGGACATTAAAAGCATAAGATCGTCTGCATATAGCGCCACACGGTCCTCCCTGTCCCCCACCACAATCTCATGATATGTCGGGCTCACTTGAAGCATGATCGCAATGGCTCCATGGCCAGAGCAAAGAGGGGAGGGGGCATCCCTGTCTCATGCCTCTGCATAAAGGGAAGTATGTAGAACGTTACCACGTAGACCCGTCGCAGATTTTCTCTTGTGGATTTTCCTGCCATTAACCCGGTTTGGTCTGGATGTATTAGATCTAGGATGACATTGTTAAGTTGTCTGACCAGCATTTTAGTTAAGAGCTTATAGTCTGAATTAAGAAGAGAGCTAGGCCTATATGAGCCACAGTCTAATTCATCTTTTCCCGGTTTCAGAATAAGTATAATTGTGGCCTCGTCGAAGGATGGAGGCAGGGATTCATCATCGTAAGCCGCATTATATGTTGCTAATAATGTAGGGAGAAGTATCTCTTGGTATTTTGAGTATATCTGGATCAGCAGACTTGGAGCCTTACCACAGGATACATCTGAAAGGGCCTCTGTCAATTTTGTCAATGTGTAAAGGTCATCCATAAGAGTCTGCTGGTCCGGGGTAAGTACAGGGAAATTAAGATCAGAAAGATAGCCCGCAAGCTCTTGCTGGGTGGTGTGGAATCCAGTAGGATACAGCTCACTGTAGAAGTGCTGAAATCGCGCCCCTATCAGGTTCTTTTCATGAAGGATCTCTCCAGTCTCAGAACTGATACGAAGTATCGATGGAGATGCAGAATTTTGATAAACCATGTGCGCTAATAAGCTACTAGATTGATTGCCCAATTCATAAAATCACTGTTATGCGAAAAAGGATGCTCTATGGGCTTTCTCTTGCATGAGAATTAAATATTGTCTTCCCTGCCCCAACCACTGCTCCCTTTTCTCATCGGATGGATCTGCCACATAAGCAGCCTCTATTCGCACATACTGGGATATCCTCTCTCGCTTGTGTTGGGAAGAGTCCCTTTTAATATATGAAATGGGCTTTTTTAATTTTTTTTTAAAACATCATTTTTTTTTTTATTTTAAACTTATGCAAAAATTTTTATTACAATCCAAAAAATGAGAAAAGATAAAATTATGCAGAAATAAAATACATATTGGAACATACAATGATACTCTTCAAGAGCTTTTCATTTGCAGACATAACTTTGTCCCTTTGGGAAGTAAAATATTATATTAAACATATTGATCTCTTGTATTATTTCCTTATTCTGGTTTACTTGTCACTTTCAATCCTCCCATTATCTTCGGAAATAGGCGTTTTTATGGCACCCTGTAAAAAGGCCTTCAGTGTCCCATAGCACTACTGGGTCGGCATCTAATTGATTTAACTCTAGAAAGCTAGCAAGTTGATCAGGGATCCTATCATTCGAACCGAGCAGGCTTAACCAGAATGCGTGCACGCGCCAACTATGCCTATGGGCCTGCACGTCCGGTGTAGTAACTTCAGCACATAGGGGGGAGTGATCCGATATGCCCCTAGGGAGATATTCAACTTGAGTTATGGCTGTACATAGTCTGGTGTTTCCAAGGAAGTAATCTATCCGGGAGAATGCGTTCCTGCCAGCTGAGTGACATGAGTACTCTCATGCTGATGGTCATCAAACTCTCCAAATATCGTTCCAACCAACCTCCTGTACAAATAGGTGGAAGGGGGAGCCTAGTGGGAAACCTGCACCATATTTAGGTCGCCTGGTGGGGACAGAGGCATTGGGAAACTGAGTGGCAAATTGGGCCACCTGGTGGAGAACTGTAATGTTGGCCAGTGGAGGGAGGTACACTCCTATGAGTACATAGGGAAGAGATTCTATCCATGCCTGCATAAACACAAATCTGCTCTCTGGGTCTTTAACAGTACATCCTGGTTCCCACCTAAGTTGCTTATGGATCAGAATTGAAACCCCTCTGGAATAGGATCTGTGGGTAGAGTGTAGGGACCACTGGACACATGCCTTCTGCAGAAGCCCAGTCTTTTCTAGGGTCAAATTTGTCTCCTGAAGACATACAATGTGTGGGTTATGGCTCCTAATATATGAAAATATCATGGACCACTTCCCAAGGGTCCCCATCCCCCGCTCGTTCCTGGAGAGTATAGCAAAATTGGCCATTGACACAAAAATTGTCATACAATAAATAGGGGGATTCCTCATTTCTGAGTGTATACGCTCTGCAGGCTGAACCCCTTCAGACTCCCCTGCAACTCAATCCAATACTGTACCCCTTGGTCATTACTTATAATACCTCTAACCGATAAACTGCAAAAATATTCATATTACATTTGGAATTATTGTAGCAGAGGTTTGCTTAGGTGGAACAAACATAGTAACCATCAACAAAACGTGAACTTGCGTGTGATAACAGGGAAGACTGCACTTCTAAAATACGGTGACTAATGTGGGTACAGTTAAACAGATCAGATCTGCTCCTTGAGCTTGAGGATCCAATCAGCACAGATACGTATATTTTGACTACCCAAAAGAGAACCCACATATGTTTGTGACAGCAGAAATATTAAAAGCTGTGTGTGGCTGGCCTTGTCTATTTTCTGTCAGCCAACAGACAGAGTGAATGTAAAGTAATAAGGAAGGGGGGCAAAGGAAAGGGGGAGAGAGACAAGGGGAAATTTGTATAGATATTTGAGCAACAAAGTTCTCTGCCCCAGGAAACTCAGGGCTATCAGTCAACATAATGTCCAGACATTTTACCGCTTTAAAGATGCTCACCTGGGAACTACTGGCATCTGGGTGATCTCTGCATACGGCTAAGCCAGTCCTCGTCCTCCCATGGAGGAGAGAAAAAAGAGGTGTGCTCGTTGTGGACCACACATAGTCGGGCCGGATACACCATGGAATACGGTATGGAGGCTTCCCTCAGCCGACGCTTGACGACCACAAGGGTCGCTCTGGGTTTTCTGAAGAATCGCAGAAATGTCTGGGAAAATAGAAATGTTAGTGTTCTTGTACTGAAGAACTTGCTTGCGTCTAGCAGTTTGAAGGTCGATATCTCTGTCTTTGCTGCTGAGAAGTCTTGCTAGCATCGGTCTCGGAGGTGCGCCTGGGGGCAGCCTGGGACTCTGTGGGCTTGTTTAATAGTGAAGGCTGTGGAGAATTTGGCGTCTGGGAGAAGCTCTTTCAGCCATGTTTCCATAAATGAACAGGAGTCTTGACCCTCAGATCGTTCCGGTAAGCCCAGAATTTGAAAGTTATTTCTAAGCCGTCTATTTTCAAGATCATCCGTGTGTTGGGCCCAGGTGTTTCTGCCTTTCCGACTCGACCTCTAAGATTATGCATATCTTGCCGCAGTAATACCACGTCTATTTTGATCCCCTCAATCTTTCCTATTAAAGATGTGGTGCTGTAATGTATGGCCTCAGGAAGTTGGACCATGACCTGTCGCAGCGTGGGTTCCTGTTCCTCTGCCAGGGGAGAAACAGACCCAGGAGCCCTGGCAGATTCTTTGTCTGGACTGGGAGTTTGATGTGAAGTACCAGCCGTTGGCTCAAGTGCAAAAGCCTTAAGACGCTCCGCTATCGGTTGGGGAAGTCTTGTGACTCATCTTGGAAGACCTGCGGCTTCCCCACCTGCGGGAGAAGGATGGTGGTGGTATGTTTAGTGGTCTTTATGTGTTAAGGATTCAGTAGGAAATTTGCTTATAGATGGTGGGTTGAGATGGCGGTGTCTTTCAGATACTGGAGGAAGAGGGAGTCTTGAGTTGCAAAGGCTTAATAGCTCAGTCCAGCAATTTATCAGTCAGAAGACTGGTCAGCGTCTCGCACCCACAATGAGGTAGCCACAGATGAGGATGGTAACCCCTTATTTTCGCTTGATAATAGATCAGAGACCAGAGTGAAAGGGAAGTCCTGAGTTGCAGAGGGTTAATTGCTCAGTCCGGTAGTTTATCCGGCAGAAGATTGGTCGACGTCAATTACCAGCAACAAGGCAGCCAGAGATGAGAAGGACAACCCCCAGTCTTTGTTTGATATGTTGGGGACTGAAGTAAGCGGGAGACTCAAGTGGCAAAGGGTTACTAGCTCAGTCCAGCGGTTGTCAGCCAGAAGGCTGGTCGGCGTTGTGAAGGGTTAACAGCTCAGTCCACCGGTTTACCAGTTAAAAGACTGTTCGACATCTAGTGCAAGCCGTAAAGTTGTCACAGATGAGGAGGACAAACCCCAATTTTTCTGCTTGAGAATGTATTAGGTGCTGAGGGAGTCCCGGGCTGCAAAGGGGTTAACAGCTCAGACTAGTACCTTAGCTGCCCAAAACATGGTCGCTGTGTAGTGTAGGCAATGGAGTAGCCACAGATGGGGAGGACAACTCCTAGTATCTGTTTGATCTGTCTGTGTGTCAGAAATTGGGGTTGGAAAGAGTCTGTAGTTTCAAGGGTCAACAAGTCTCTCTAGTGGTCTGACGACCAGGTGGATTGCAGCTATCCAGCTCATGCAGTGGGGAGCAACAGATGAGGGGACCTACTCCCACCCTCCTCCAGAGCAGGGCACCAGTTTTACAGATAGTGGATGCCCTAAGATGGCTGCTGCATGTTGGCCACGTGGATGTATAGAGATGTACGGCTAGGAGAGTCGGCAAATAAGTATAGCAAACCTGCCTCTTATGATGTTCTTGAGGCAGGGGGGCCTGAGTGCCTCCCTCTGATGTAATAAGGGGAGTCCTGGAAGGCCAAGGTAGTCAGGCCTGGAGCGCAGCGCCAGCCAGAGAGGCCTCACTGAATATCACTCCCTCCCAGGCCACCCCTCCTCCCCCCTCCGGTGTATTGGAGGGGTCCCTAGGGAAACCGGGTCAGGGATGCAGCACCAAGCAGGAGGACCCTACCACACACCACTCCTCCGGTGATCCTCCTTTTCCTCCAGTGTAATGGGGAAGCCCTTGGAGGCTAGGTCCAAGATGCTGCATCAATCGGGAGATTCCTGCCGCACTTGACTCTCTCCCCAACAGTCTCCCTCCTCTTCCACCGCCCAGAAGCATGGCGAGTACCATCGGATCCCTCTGTGAGGCCAACTCGCGTGTCTATTGCCATCCCTTTTTTGCCCGGAATTGGCGGCGGGAAAAGACAGCAGGAGCGGGCCCTTGACCGGAGCTGATGAAAACCACCGCTGACAGTTCACTATTGCTCCCGCAGCGCTATTAGGGGTGATCGCCGTCCGGTAGGTAGGATTTGGGGCTCTCTCCGGGGTTTAGGCAGTCAGGATGGGAGCAGGATGAATGGGATCGCCACGGAGCTCAAGCTACATGCGGTCTCTCAGCATGGCTGCAGGACACGCCCCACCCCCCTTCCTTATCAAGGAGTTTTTTTTACACATCCTAACATAACCATCTTGCGACATAACCACTATATTTCCCCCCTTATCGTCGGGTTTGATGACTGTCAGGATCCTTTTCTAGATGTGAAAGTGCATTGAATTCACCCGGGCTAAGGCTATTGTATTTGCCCCTAGGTGCTGGCATCTGTTTGATTTCCTCCATAATATTTTTTTTCAAAAATATCTACGTATGAAGACTGCCCTGGTGGAGGGTTTTTAGTGCTCCTTAGTTTTTGGTCAGTGAAAGGACCCTCTCCTGGTGCCCGTGACCCCTCTGACTCTAACTTCTCTAAATTCCTTAGTCTGATAAGGTACTCTGTATTGAGACCCAATTCAGAGGCCAACTTTCGGTTTCGATTGGAAAAAAAAAATTCTATCGCAGTTTACATAAGAAGAGGGCCATGTCCTTTGTCCAGCTGAACCTATTAAAGCGTTCGGTTGAGACAAGGGACAGGTCCCTTTCCTAAACTTTTATCTCCTCAACCGATAATAGTCTCGGTGAGAGATAAATAATTTGCATCTTCCCCTCTATATCTGTCTGTGATGTGAGAGGTTTATCCGGTGCTGAGGGATTGTAATTAAGGCCATCTGAGAGGTGATCTGCGTCTCTGATCACACTGGTCAACTTTGTACAGTAAGCGAGTTCTCAGTTGTGACAGTGTGGCTTACCTGCCCAGAGAGGGGCGTGGTACTAGCTACTGAATACGATTGGAGAATTGGTAGTTACGCCTATGGGGAGTGTCTTGCTTCATGGCTTAAAGGGACACACCTAGGCTAGGTCAGTCATACACCTCCAGTCTACCATCAAGACTGGAGGCTATATCTTTGCTTCCTGCTTTGTTATTTTGGTTTACCTCACCAAAATTTCCACTACTCTGGAATGCATTGTTTAGACTAGCTTCTAAGGGATAGGTGGTGTCTGGTTGGACTTCAGGGATTTTTCCAGATATCATTTAGGGAATATTGCTGCAATCTGATTTGGTAGATTGTTAGCACTAATGATAGTCCGATCCCCCACCAGGGACGGACTGTCATATGGTGTCCCATCTGGAACAAAGGGATTATACGGGCCCCATTTTTATGTGGGCATTACCCCCACTAAGACTTGTTCTCCCACTTCTTAGACAGTAACCAAATTTAGCAACAGGGCATTAGACCTTTCTAGCCTTTATTGAAGAGAACTTAGGTCTACTTAGTAATAAGTCTGTTTTGGGCACTCAGATTCTATCTAGCATCATCGCTATGACTATGAATTTTAGTTCAGTTAGGTTCCTGATGAGCCGGTTATACGATAGAAATGCGTCGAGCCAATGAACAACATTAAGCTAGTGACCTTCAAAGTGGAGTCAGTGTCATTAAAAGCATCTCATAATATATACTGACTACCGAGTGCTGAATACTAGATTTACTATTGGTCAGCCAACTCTCTGACATTGTTCATTTATGGTTTACCTTTTTATAGGACTTATTATAGTTCTAAGACAAAAATATATTATCCTGGTGTGGCTTTTGTTAAACCCCCCCCCCCCCCAAACAGATTTGTCTTGATCGATCTCATAGACCTATTTTAAACTTGAGTTAAAAAATTCAAGTGGAGTGAAATGAAAAAAAAATGAAATTCCACCATCTTTGAGTGTGTCTTGGTTCTACTGTGTACACACTGCAACAAAATTGACATGATTAACTTTATTCTATGGGTCAGTACGATACCAAACTTATGTAGTTGTTTTCTTTTGCTGTACTATTTTATTATTTTTTTCAAAGATATTTAATTTTTTTTTTCATTATTTTATGCCGCTATCTTCTGACAGCTATAACTTTTTTTAATTTTTAGGTCCACATAGTTGTGTACAGGCTCATTTTGTGCGGTACATCTTGTAGTTTCTGTTGGTACCATTTTTGAATACATATGACTTTTTATTACATTTTTTTCTCGGAGACCACGTTCCTCATGCAGGATAAATTATGGGTTATTTTGATCGGATTTTTACGGACGCAGTGATACCAAATATATATCTTTGTTTTATTATTTAAATTATTTTATTATAAATATGGCAAAAGGGTGTTTTGGTTTGTTTTTTACTTTTATTACTTTTTTATTTTAATAAATAGTAAAACTTTATTAATATTATTTTAACTTTTTTTCTTTGTCCCCAGAGGGGAGAACAACTTGCGATGCTTTGATCACTCCTGCAGTATAATATAATGCCATAGCATTACAACATACTGTGATGGGGCAGGTATTCTATCAAGCCACCCACGGGCATGGATTGATAGGCATTCTGCCATGACAGCCCTAGGAAGAAAAAAGATATATGTCCATCCAGTTCAGCCTCCCCCCCCCCCCCCCACACTCCTCCAATGTTGATCTGGAGGAGGCAAGGAAAAAATAATGAGGTAGAAGCCAATATTTCCCATTTAAGAGGAAAGAAAACTCCTTCCTGACTCGAATCTGGCAATTGGATTAATCTCTGGATCAACAACCCTTCTGCAGTAATTAGTGATTATAACTAGAGATGAGCGAGCGTACTCGGAAAAGCACTACTCGCTCGAGTAATTTGTTTTATCCGAGTATCGCTGTGCTCGTCCCTGAAGATTCGGGTGCCGCTGCGGCTGACAGTTGAGTCGCAGCGGGGAGCAGGGGAGAGCGGGCGGGAGAGAGGGAGAGAAAGATCTCCCCTCCGTTCCTCCCCGCTCTCCCCTGCAGCTCCCCGCTCCGTGCCAGCACCACTGTTGATAGACAAATTACTGTGCCCAACTAGGTAGAACTATTGAGTAAACCGCTATATTAAGTCTGTAACCGTATCATTTATTGTCAGTTTCAAGATACGATATCTCAACACTCTCAATGTTGAAATGATGGAGGTTAGTTTTCTCCAACGGCTTATCAGTTATTTTGTTAGATGTTATTTGACAGGCCAAGAATTAGTCTATTCTTTGAAGAGCTTATAAGTATAATTGTAGACTTTCTTCTGCCCCTGTGATTTTGATTGTATAAAGAGAGATACAACAAATTAATACAATGATAAGGTAAAATAAAATGGAGGGGTGATAATCCAGAGGGTAGGGGGTATTATTAATTCTTGGTTATGGAACATGTTTTCCATCAAAGAAGGTAAACCAGTCACTCCGAAGATCTTGGAACTTCTCTACCAGGCAATTGTTTGTTCAACCAGCAACCTACTTTTATCTAATGTGTATGGCCACCTTATATGACATTTAGGCCAGTGACACAGAAGCGTATTCCGAATGTATTTATGTGACAGTTATACTTGTGATTGTCCCAACCTCACTGCAGGTACGTTGACCCAAACTATGAGCACTATATTGTATTACAGATGCCTAAATGCAGCCAGAATACATTGGTGTCACAGGTGAACTGTCGTACAGTTATTAGTTCAGTTAGGTTGTGTTTGTCTATTATCGTGATTTATGTAACAATTTGACTACATTTTATTAGTAGTCAATGCAAAAATTCAGGTAATTCCAAAGGATTCACTTACTTTTTCTTGCAACTTAGCTACAAGCTTTAACTTGCATTTATACGTGTAACCCATGCTGATCAAAATCCTCTAACAACTACTACATATTACAGAATCAGCTCTACTACATCACATCAGGCAGAGAGAAAAGCTGACTCTGGAAACACTGGTAGGGCGGTGGTAATGGGAGGCAGGTCAACAGGAGTGTCAGGAAAGAGAAAGCAGGATGAGGCAGCAGGTCCTGAAACAAACCACCGAAGGGAAACAAACCTGACACTGAAGTCTGTCCACCCTGAATTTAACCAAAGACCATTATAAGGTTTGTAATAATCTTTTTAACAAGAGACTGCTGTAATAGACCACCATTTTCTATGATTATCTGCTATGTGTCAGTCAGTTCTTATATTTACAAGGCAGATTTCCTCATTATGAGAATGCAGTAAACTTTCCATGATACTAAAAAGAGACTTAAAACATTAATGAAATCATTTAACTTAATTGCCTAATGTTCTTGTACAGGATGTAGCGTTAAATACAAATGTAATAAATGTATTACAATAAATGCTAAAGTATTTAATACAAGAATGGTATCTGCTCGATCTGAAGATTTAGGTAGCATACACATGGTGGTAGTCAGGCAGCAGAAAGTTGCCAAATTAGAGAAATGGAAAACGGGTCTTTCGATGTTTCTGCCACATTCATAGTTACAGTATATATTAAAGAAGCAGTTCTAGGAAATATTTCTAGTACTGTACACACAGAGTATGGAGTGGAAGCGGATCGCTCCAACCCGCATAGTGGGTGGAGCTGGTAATTGCAGGCACAGGTCTCAATTAAATTGATGAGAGATTCGCCGGCCACTACACGGATTGGAGCAAACTTCTGGTCCGAACACTTTGCTGTTTGCAGGTAATTGAGTGCATCCAAACAGCTGATCAGTCGCGGTTCCCAGCCGCAGACCCCAACCAATCAACTTTTGATGACGTATTCTGAGGTGTTTAGACCTAACCTTTTTGCCTGCATTGCAACACCATACAGTGGCATTCTGTCACTTTGTACTATTGTGTATATTACTACATAAGAGTGTGTGCACGAATCTGGTCGAGTGTGCAGTCACAGGACTATAGAACAGATACTAATTGGCCCAACGTCCCAGTGACATACAATGTTCAATTTGCCCAGCAAGTCCTGTTGCTTCTGCCTTGCTCCCTGACATGGGCTGTAGGGCTACTTTTTTTTCTCCACAGAAGATTTTATATGGTATTGTCACTTTGGAACTGTATGTCAGTATTATTTTTGTATTTTTTAGATGGTATTTTTTAGTTATACACTGTGGCAAGTAGATATACTATCACGTATATTGTTTATATATGAGGGCAATGCATGTGCTTGTACTGTATTAGCAAATTACCTGACAAAATCACGCATACATCTCTGTACCTTATTAAATTTGGATTATTTGAGAAAGCAAAAAATGTCTAGTGAAACAATTGGCTACATATTTTCCTATATCCTGAATATTTTCGGTACTGTTGTATCTTGTCTCCACCAGAAGCTAGGAGCTGAACGGCCTTAGCTGCAGTTGACGCCCGTTGTCACGCCCCTAGCTTCCGATTGGCTCCTGGTCTGTTCCTAACTTAAATTTCGGGACTCGGATCTCTGCAGTAATTGTACTACTCCCAGGCATAATGACATGTGTGCTCCCGACTGAGCTGTCACACTCCCCGTTGCTGCCTTATCAGGTGTCTGCTGCTGTGCTGCCTCCTCACACCATCATCCACCGCCATGTCTCATCCATGTGTTGCGCTGCTGGAACACAGCTCCCGCCACTGCTGCAGGGCTACTCACATGTGCGCTTCCGGCCTCGCGCTGTCACAGTCCCCGGGTGTGACTGCAGTACTCCCCGGTCTACTCACATGTGCGCTTTCAGCTACATAGACAGCGGCCGATGGAGCATCAGCTTCGATTGAGGCACACAAGCGCCTTCTCCCTGCCGGTAGCAGACAGTCGACACAGCCAAACAACAGGAGACCTCCGAGGACCAAAGGTACAAGCGGCTTCGGACAGCAGCAGGGCAGCACAGCAAGGCACATAGCTGCTCGGGGAGGGAATGCATAAATTGTGGGGGCCGCATAACAGACCCCAATCCTAACACTCATCCTAACCCTAATGCCAATACGCTGAGCTGGGCAGATACTGTGTGGCACTAGGTCTCCACCCATCATTCTGGTAGAGACAAGATACAACAGTACCAATCATTTCTCCATGAGAAAATCATTTGTAATTATTAGCGTTGCCCTAAGTGAGAAATGCTTAACTTAAAATTACACATTTTACGTTCGCAGAATCAGTACATTTTCTGCCAGATGATGGATATGTCCTTTGTTTTGACCACACATTTCAAATCTAAATAGTTGTTTGTGTGTTAATTTACTATAACAATGACTGCGGCAGAGAAATCAAACAAATGGCTATACAGACATTTCTACTTCCAGTAAATTAGTGATTCTCTTTTCCCATTAACTCACTTCTGATGCTGATGATTGTGTGATCTGCTATGGTGGTTCATAGCTGCTATTGAAAAACAGGAAATCAAATTTCCATGTTTAATCGCTTCATGACCTTCAGCAGATATCAGCATTCCTCTTGAAATCTCATATGCTTGGGTGTAGCTAAAGACTTATGGGTCCTGGTGCAGAAGTCCACCTTAGGCTCTCTTGACTTACAACAAATATATTAACATACTGATTTTTTATTTATATATAATTTATTTATAAATGGATTATAGTCTTGACTCGTTTCTGTGAAATCATGATAATTAGTGTTAAAGGAGATCGGTGATAAAACTATCATTTATCTTTTAGCCATTATCCTCTTACTGTAAAGCTGTTAAAATAGTATTGTTAGTATGATTGATACCATTTAATACCACTCATAAGGACATGGCATGACAAGCTGCTCACAGAAACATATAATCTATGGAGCTATGCACAGGCATTTTTTTATGCATATAGTGGCAGTGGAGGCTTAATGCTTAGTTGTTGCAAGATTCAATTGTCCTATGAGATGTCAAATAATCCTTTGCAGAATATTTTTCACTTAATACTGATGAGATGACCGATCCCTGTACAATCTGAGAAGCCCATAAATGCATGGTTTGCTGGGTTTTAATAAAAGCACAGCTTAAACTCTTTGCTAAGATTGAGGCCACTCATCTCATCCCTCTCCTATTGGGCATCATTCACCTTGACCAAACAGGTTTTATGGAGGGACTGCAAAGCTCATGACCATACTACTAAAGCCCTAAACCTTATATATAAGGTCCATACTGAAAGTCTGCCTCTCATTCTTTTATCTACTGACGCAGAAACGGCCTTTGATAGTTAACTGGACCTTCCTGGAAGAAACATTAAGGTTCATTGGTTTGGAAGCCAATATGTTGAATTGGATCACCCCAATCTACAAGGGTTCCTCTGCCAGAATCTGGGTGAATGAGCTGTGTATACACAATGATACTGATCACGGTTGCCCCCTTTCTACCCTAATCTTTATTCTCACCTTGAAACCTTTTCTGTTACATTTGCGCACAAGAAAATATTTCTGAAGGTTACTGATCTCTTTCAAAGTGGCAGCTAAAGTCGACAATCTTCTCTTCTTTGTCACTAACCCAACTGTTTCCCTTCCTAACCTAATGTGTGATTTCTTTACATTTTCACAATTTTCAAATTAACTTCCATAAGTCAGAGGCCTGAATATTTTGCTTTCCCCTGCGGTTCAGTCAACTCTACAGCCTTCCTTTTCTTCCTGTTAGGCCTTCCATGCAATTAAATATCTAGGCACACAAATTCTGAGAGTTTTCTCCTGTATCTACCAGGTTAATTTTCCTCCTCTCCTTTCCTTGAAGTCCATTCAAGAGGATTGTGATCTAAAGGCACATTCACCTGGTTTGTTTACTGTGAGATATTCAAAATTAACATCCTACATTTCAGACACTTTCCATTAAAATTCCACCTCTGTTTTCAAATCTTGGATCTCTCCCAAATATTTTTTTTTCTGGGATAATAAGCCACCTAGGATCAGGCATTACGTTCTTTGTAGGCAAAAGGAAAAGGGGGCATAGGCCTCACTGACTTTAAATCTTATCACTTGGGCATCACCAATCCATGGGTCTCGATTGAGCAAGGGTTTACAGACATCCCCTTGACTGCCATTCCTTGGCTGTGCCCTTCTCTGCTACACCCACTAAGGGGCATTCTACCATTGGACCTACTATTGCTTACTGTGCTCTGCCACCTGTCTGAGTCCACATTCTTTCTCTCATGCCCCTCTCCTCCCTATTCTTGACAACCCTGATTTTGGGAGCCAGCATAGCTTCTTCTCCATCACTGCGAGACTCGTCTATCTGCCTACAAGAGATCGATCCTGCATCACAGCGTGATAAATGCAAGAGCTTGTATTTCCTTACTTTTGAAAAAAGTCTAGCTCCCCAGAATGTCTCTTTGGATTGTTAAAATGAATGACATCATGCATATGGAAGATCTAACATCTTCGTTGCATAAGTCTTACGACCAGTTTTATAATACCTGGTACTACTGCCTAGAATTCCTTAACTCACAGGAGTATGCAGACTTCTTGCGAGATGCCTCTTGAGGCTCTTACTGTTGCTTGCACCTGGCTTTATTCAAGTTTACTCAAAATGGTATCTTTTCCTCGCTTTTCCCTTTCTTTCTCCCCCATTCCTTCTCCGCCTCTACTTTTCTTTTACTTATTCGCCTTCTCTGCCTTCCCTGTCCTAACACAAACTATCCATACACAGCTGTCCCGCAGCAGGTTCCTGGCTTGGCTAGTGAGAGGCCTATAGATGTGGGTCAGGAAGGGTATCCTTTCTAGAGATATTTTTCCATCATCCCATTTGCGTATTTCCCAGAGGAGCATGGATGGCCTTATAAGTCTACTCATACACTTTCTAGGTGCCCTCCTTAAGAAGAAACTTTACCCTCCCTGACCCATGTCTATAGGCCTCTCGCTAGCCAAGCCAGAAACCTGATGTACACTGATGAGGGGAAATCACCATGAAACAGCTGTCTGTGCATGATTATTCTGTCTTTGGTTCACAATTCCTAGTAATTGTTATAAGGCTTATTTAAAAGTCTAACATTGACTTGCAGGAGTGCTGCTTTCCAATAGGTGGCACTACAAAGGTATTGTTCCATCTTACCATTTACATATTTCCCAGAGGAGCATGGTTGGCCTTATAAGTCTCCTCACATACCTTCTAGGTGCTCTCCTTGAGGAGAAACAATACCTTTCTTGACCCTGGACTCTGTGGTTGCATGGTATAAACAGAAAAATATACTATAACACCATCATAAGTTTGTTGTTGTTGTTAGCAGTTTAGTTATTCACGACCCTCAGCGACCCTAAAGGCGAGCTCCCTCCATGTTTTTCGGTTTTGCACTGCTTCTTTCAGTTGTGTGATATCCATGCCAGTATCTGCTTTGACAGTGTCAAGCTATCGTGTCCTTTGGCGGCCGGGTCTTCTTTTGTCACTGATCTGTCCAAACATTGTACATTTCTCTGCGCACATTACGTGGCTTAAATACGCGAGTCTGAGTCTGGTCATCTTGCCCTCCAGTGACATATCCGCTCTTATACGATTGAGGACTTCTCTGTTTGTTATTCTTGCTGTCCAGGGTATACGCAGCAGCTTTCTCCAGCACCACAGCTCAAATGCAGCAATCCTCCTATCAGCTTTTTTCGTAGTCCATCTTTCACATCCATACATGGCTATGGGGAAAACGGTGGTTTGAACTATTCTGTGTTTAGTTGCTATGCCGATATCCCTACTTTTCCAGATTTTGTCCATGTTTAGCATCGCACTTTGCCCCAATGCTATCCTACATTTATCTCTGGCATAGATTCTCCAGTCTGGTCAAATTTTGAACCAAGGAAGAAGTCTTGCACGCATTCTATGGTCTAATTGTTGATTTTGATTTTAATTTGACCATATTTTGCATTAGTCGTAATTTTAGTCTTCTTTAAATTCAGGTAGAGGCCCATTTTTTCCACTTTTAGTTTTAATCGTACATATCAGCTGCTTCAGACCAGCTTCTGTTTCTGCAAGCAGAGCTGTGTCATCCGCATAAGGGAGATTGTTGATATTTCTGCCACCTATTTTCACCCCGATTTCCAATTCGTCTAGGTCCATTTTCCGCATGATCATTTCCACATATAGGTTAAACAAGAAGGGTGAGAGGATGCAGCCCTGTCTGACACCTTAGCGGATCCCAAATTAATTTGTGTCTCCATACTGTGTACTCAGTGGCTTCTTGATTGGTAAAAAGTGATTTTATCAGCTTGATTAGATGTGTCGATACGCCCAGCTCTTGTAGAACTTGCCATAGCTTATCATGGTCAACGCAGTCAAAGGCCTTGATGTAATCGATGAAGCACATGTAGATATTCTTTTGGTATTCTCAAGCTTTTTCCATGGTCCATAAGAGGTTTGCAATATGGTAGACAAAGTAGAAAAGGACCCAGCGCTCATATGCACTTAGGATAGGTATAACTTACTTTGTAGAGGAGCCCTATATGCATATGGGGCTCCTCTCAATCCAGGGGTGTCCTTAGTGAGCCAAAGGAAGGAGTCCTGTGAGATTTTGATGTCACCTAATTTATTGATAGGAAGACAAACAGGCAACAAAATAGAGGGAAAACCAGCATCTTAGACCACCAGATTTGTGCTTGAAAAAGGAGCCTGCTTTGCTACAAAATGTGTTGCACTCCATAGTTTTTATTTTTCCTCTATTTTGTTGCCTGTTTGTGTTCCTATCAATAAATTAGTTGATATCAAAATCTCACAGGACTCCTTACTTTGGTTCAATAAGGACACCCCTGGATTGAGAGGAGCCCCATATGCATATAGGGCGCCTCTACAAAGTAAGTTATACCAATCATTGGATTTATATCACTCACATTATCCTAAATTAATATGAGCACAGGGTCCCTTTTTATTTTGTCTACTGTGTTCTCGACCGAGGTCCTCATGCCTGCGGGCTTCCTACCCAGACGCTCTCCTTAAGGACTAGGGATCCTGCTCTGCCGGATACTGTATTAAGCCTCCTTGGACTGACAGTGTGGACACTGCATTGGACTGGTGTGCCTCACCAGGTAAGTCCCATCTTTTACATCTACATTTTCATTCACCTACGTATTTTTTGTCACCTCGTTAAAGAAATCCTGTAGATTGGAGCGCTAGTCTGCTGACTTTTTCATAGGCTTGCAATATGGTCACAGGTGCTGCGTCCTCGCCGGAATTCTGCCTGTGCATCAGGGAGTGCCGTTTCAACTACTGATCTCATTCTTTCGTATATAATTTAGAGAGGGATTGTGTTTGCATGCGATATGAGGGCTGTTGTTGCAATTTTGGGAGTTGCCTTTTTTTGCTAGAGGGATAAAGACACATCTTTTCCAGTCCTGTGGCCATTGTGTGGATGCCCATACTGCCTGGCACAGAACTGTGATGGTTTTCACTGGTACTGGCAGTAATAGCTCTGCTGTTATGTTATCTATGCCTGTGACTTTATTTTGGGCTAGTTGTTTAATTGCCATAACCACTTCTGACTCCATAATGAAGGGCTCCAAGTTCACAGGCTCCACCTCATGCAATCGTCTAGGTAAGTGGTTGCAGACATATAGTTCCTCTGAGTATTCCCTCCACCTACCCATGATACTCTGTTGGTCAGCCAGTTCCTTCCCATTTTTGCCTTTGATTGTGCTGTTGCATGCCAAGAAAGGTTTTCGGGCCATCTTGACCTGTGAGAATAGGCCTCGCATATGGCCTTTTATCGCTTCTGCTTCGAGTTGTTTGCAACACTTACTCCAGTCCATTTCCTTGTCTTTCCTTGCTGCTCGCTGAACTTCATCTTTGTTGCCAGCCGTCTTTGCTGCTCTTCTTATATTTATATATGTCAAAATAATTTACGGTGCAAAATACAACATTAATAGAGACGAGCGAGCACCAAAATGCTCGGGTGCTCGTTACTCGGGACGAAATTATCGCGATGCTCGAGGGTTCGTTTCGAGTAAGGAACCCCATTGAAGTCAATGGGCGACCCGAGCATTTTTGTATATCGCCGATGCTCGCTAAGGTTTTCATTTGTGAAAATCTGGGCAATTCAAGAAAGTGATGGGAACGACACAGCAACGGATAGGGCAGGCGAGGGGCTACATGTTGGGCTGCATCTCAAGTTCCCAGGTCCCACTATTAAGCCACAATAGTGGCAAGAGTGGGCCCCCCTCCAACAACTTTTACTT
Organism: Eleutherodactylus coqui; assembly: GCF_035609145.1. NCBI lineage: Eukaryota > Metazoa > Chordata > Amphibia > Anura > Eleutherodactylidae > Eleutherodactylus > Eleutherodactylus coqui. The sequence goes on from NC_089847.1 coordinate 75,134,812, forward strand.
CTGAAAAGCCCCCCCCCCCCCCGCACGACCCAGTGTCCACAGCGTACACCAAAGTGTCCCTGCGCAGCCTTCAACTGCACTCATGCCACACGCTGGCCTCATAGCCACACCACCCTCATGTCTATTTATAAGTGCATCTGCCATGAGGAGGAACCGCAGGCACACACTGCAGAGGGTTGGCACGGCTAGGCAGCAACCCTCTGGGTTAGCCCACAATGCTGTACAGAAGCAATGAGAAATATAATCCTGTGCCACCACCATCAGGAGCTGCACACGTGGGCATAGCAATGGGGAACCTATGTGCCACACACTATTCATTCTGTCAAGGTGTCTGCATGCCCCAGTCAGACCGCGGTTTTTTATAAATAGTCACAGGCAGATACAACTCCGCAATGGGAATTCCATGTGCACCCACAGCATGGGTGGCTCCCTGGAACCCACCGGCTCTACATAAATGTATCCCATTGCAGTGCTCATCATAGCTGAGGTAACGTCAGATTAAATGCAGGTGGGCTTCGGCCCACACTGCATGCCCCAGTCACACTGGGGTTCTTTAGAAGTGGACACATGCAGTTACAACTCCCTGTGGACCCACAGCATGGGTGGGTGCCAGGAAGCCACCGGCGGTACATGAATATATCCCATTGCATTGCCCATCACAGCTGAGGTAATGTCATGTTAAATGCAGGTGGGCTTCGGCCCACACTGCATGCCCCAGTCAGACTGGGGTTCTTTAGAAGTGGACACATGCAGTTATAACTCCCTGTGGACCCACAGCATTGGTGAGTGCCAGGAAGCCACTGGCAGTACATAAATATATCCCATTGCATTGCCCATCACAGCTGAGGTAATGTCATGTTAAATGCAGGTGGGCTTCGGCCCACACTGCATGCCCCAGTCAGACTGGGGTTCTTTAGAAGTAGACACATGCAGTTACAACTCCCTGTGGACCCACAGCATGGGTGGCTCCCTGGAACCCACCGGCGGTTCATAAATATATCCCATTGCAGTGCCCAGCACAGCTGATGTAACGTCATCTTTAATGCAGGTGGGCAAAAAATTAATTGGATTACACTGTAGGCGAGGGCCCCAAAAAATTGGTGTACCAACAGTACTAATGTACGTCAGAAAAATTGCCCATGCCCAACCAAGAGGGCAGGTGAAACCCATTAATCGCTTTGGTTAATGTGGCTTAATTTGTAACTAGGCCTGGAGGCAGCCCAGTTAAAATAAAAATTGGTTCAGGTGCAAGTTTCAACGCTTTAATGAGCATTGAAACGTATAAAAATTGTTTACAAAAATTATATGACTGAGCCTTGTGGGCCTAAGAAAAATTGCCCGTTCGGCGTGATTACGTCAGGTTTCAGGAGGAGGAGCAGGAGGAGGAGGATGAATATTATACACAGATTGATGAAGCTAAAAGGTCCACGTTTTTGATGGTGATAGAGAAAAATACTTCCATCCGCGGGTGCAGCCTACGTATTGTTTAGGTAACGCTGCTGTCTGCTGGTGGAGAAGAGAAGTCTGGTGAAATCCAGGCTTTGTTCATCTTGATGAGTGTAAGCCTGTCGGCACTGTCGGTTGACAGGCGGGTACGCTTATCCGTGATGATTCCCCCAGCCGCACTAAACACCTTCTTTGACAAGACGCTAGCCGCAGGACAAGCAAGCACCTCCAGGGCATACAGCGCGAGTTCAGGCCACGTATCCAGCTTCGACACCCAGTAGTTGTAGGGGGCAGAGGCGTCACGGAGGACGGTCGTGCGATCGGCTACGTACTCCCTCACCATCCTTTTACAGTGCTCCCGCCGACTCAGCCTTGACTGGGGAGCGGTGACACAGTCTTGCTGGGGAGCCAGAAAGCTATCAAAGGCCTTAGAGAGTGTTCCCCTGCCTGTGCTGTACATGCTGCCTGATCTCTGCGCCTCCCCTGCTACCTGGCCCTCGGAACTGCGCCTTCGGCCACTAGCGCTGTCGGATGGGAATTTTACCATCAGTTTGTCCGCCAGGGTCCTGTAGTATAGCATCACTCTCGAACCCCTTTCCTCTTCGGGTATGAGAGTGGAAAGGTTCTCCTTATACCGTGGGTCGAGCAGTGTGTACACCCAGTAATCCGTAGTGGCCAGAATGCGTGTAACGCGAGGGTCACGAGAAAGGCATCCTAACATGAAGTCAGCCATGTGTGCCAGGGTACCTGTACGCAACACATGGCTGTCCTCAATAGGAAGATCACTTTCAGGATCCTCCTCCTCCTCAGGCCATACACGCTGAAAGGATGACAAGCAAGCAGCATGGGTACCCTCAGCAGTGGGCCAAGCTGTCTCTTCCCCCTCCTCCTCATCCTCCTCATGCTCCTCCTCCTCCTCCTCAACGCGCTGAGATATAAACAGGAGGGTGCTCTGACTATCCAGCGACATACTGTCTTCCCCCGCCTCTGTTTCCGAGCGCAAAGCATCTGCCTTTATGCTTTGCAGGGAACTTCTCAAGAGGCATAGCAGAGGAATGGTGATGCTAATGATTGCAGCATCGCCGCTCACCATCTGGGTAGACTCCTCAAAGTTTCCAAGGACCTGGCAGATATCTGCCAACCAGGCCCACTCTTCTGTAAAGAATTGAGGAGGCTGACTCCCACTGCGCCGCCCATGTTGGAGTTGGTATTCCACTATAGCTCTACGCTGCTCATAGAGCCTGGCCAACATGTGGAGCGTAGAGTTCCACCGTGTGGGCACGTCGCACAGCAGTCGGTGCACTGGCAGATGAAACCGATGTTGCAGGGTGCGCAGGGTGGCAGCGTCCGTGTGGGACTTGCGGAAATGTGCGCAGAGCCGACGCACCTTTCTGAGCAGGTCTGACAAGCGTGGGTAGCTTTTCAGAAAGCGCTGAACCACCAAATTAAAGACGTGGGCCAGGCATGGCACGTGTGTGAGGCTGCCGAGCTGCAGAGCCGCCACCAGGTTACGGCCGTTGTCACACACGACCATGCCCGGTTGGAGGCTCAGCGGCGCAAGCCAGCGGTCGGTCTGCTCTGTCAGACCCTGCAGCAGTTCGTGGGCCGTGTGCCTCTTCTCTCCTAAGCTGAGTAGTTTCAGCACGGCCTGCTGACGCTTGCCCACCGCTGTGCTGCCACACCACGCGACACCGACTGCTGGCGACGTGCTGCTGCTGACACATCTTGATTGCGAGACAGAGCTTGCGTAGGAGGAGTAGGAGGAGGAGGAGGAGGAGGAGGGTGGTTTAGTGGAGGAAGCATACACCGCCGCAGATACCACCACCGAGCTGGGGCCCGCAATTCTGGGGGTGGGTAGATCGTGAGCGGTCCCAGGCTCTGACTCTGTCCCAGCCTCCACTAAATTCACCCAATGTGCCATCAGGGAGATATAGTGGCCCTGCCCGCCTGTGCTTGTCCACGTGTCCGTTGTTAAGTGGACCTTGGCAGTAACCGCGTTGGTGAGGGCGCGTACAATGTTGTGGGAGACGTGGTCGTGCAGGGCTGGAACGGCACATCGGGAAAAGTAGTGGCGACTGGGAACTGAGTAGCGCGGGGCCGCCGCCGCCATCATACCTTTGAAAGCCTCCGTTTCCACAACCCTATACGGCAGCATCTCCAGGCTGATAAATTTGGCTATGTGCACGTTTAACGCTTGAGCGTGCGGGTGCGTGGCGGCGTACTTGCGCTCCAACACTTGCGCTAGCGACGGCTGGACGGTGCGCTGAGAGACATTGGTGGATGGGGCCGAGGACAGCGGAGGTGAGGGTGTGGGTGCAGGCCAGGAGACAGTAGTGCCTGTGTCCTGAGAGGGGGGTTGGATCTCGGTGGCAGGTTGGGGCACAGGGGGAGAGGCAGCGGTGCAAACCGGAGGCGGTGAACGGCCTTTGTCCCACCTTGTGGGGTGCTCGGCCATCATATGTCTGCGCATGCTGGTGGTGGTGAGGCTGGTGGTGGTAGCTCCTCGGCTGATCTTGGCGCGACAAAGGTTGCACACCACTGTTCGTCGGTCGTCTGCACTCTCAGTGAAAAACTGCCAGACCTTTGAGCACCTCGGCCTCTGCAGGGTGGCATGGCGCGAGGGGGCGCTTTGGGAAACAGTTGGTGGATTATTCGGTCTGGCCCTGCCTCTACCCCTGGCCACCGCACTGCTCTTCCAACCTGCCCTGCTGCTGCACTTGCCTCCCCCTCTGAAGATCTGTCCTCAGTAGGCGTAGCAAACCAGGTGGGGTCAGTCACCTCATCGTCCTGCTGCTCTTCCTCCGAATCCTCTGTGCGCTCCTCCCTCGGACTTACTCCAATTACTACTACCTGAGTGATAGACAACTGTGTCTCATCGTCATCGTCCTCCTCACCCACTGAAAGCTCTTGAGACAGTTGCCGGAAGTCCCCAGCCTCATCCCCCGGACCCCGGGAACTTTCCAAAGGTTGGGCATCGGTCACGACAAACTCCTCCGGTGGGAGAGGAACCATTGCTGGCCATTCTGGGCAGGGGCCCGGGAACAGTTCCTGGGAGTCTGCCTGCTCCTCAGAATGTGTCATTGTAATGGAGTGAGGAGGCTGGGAGGAAGGAGGAGCAGCAGCCAGAGGATTCAGAGTTGCAGCAGTGGACGGCGCAGAGCTCTGGGTGGTCGATAGATTGCTGGATGCACTTTCTGCCATCCACGACAGGACCTGCTCACACTGCTCATTTTCTAATAAAGGTCTACCGCGTGGACCCATTAATTGTGAGATGAATGTGGGGACGCCAGAAATGTGCCTCTCTCCTAATCCCGCTGCAGTCGGCTGCGATACACTTGGATCAGGAGCTCGGCCTGTGCCCACACCCTGACTTGGGCCTCCGCGTCCTCGGCCGTGTCCACGTCCTCTAGGCCTACCCCTACCCCTCAGCATTGTGTATTACCAGTAGTGCAGAAACAGAACGCTGTAATTAAATGTGCCGCTTATTGGCCTGTGGTTGGAGACTGACTTCGCTTACGGAACGCACAGCAGAGGCAGGAAAGAATTTTGCGCAAGCCTGCTGTAAAACTTAGCTGGCTGCGTATGAATTAGGACAACTAGCCCCAGCAGAGACCCAGTACACTTGTGGACAGGAATACAGCGGTGATGTAAGAGGCAACACAGAGGCAGGAAAGAATTTTGCGCAAGCCTGCTGTAACACTTAGCTGGCTGCGTATGAATTAGGACAACTACCCCCAGCAGAGACCCAGTACACTTGTGGACAGGAATACAGCGGTGATGTAAGAGGCAACACAGAGGCAGGAAAGAATTTTGCGCAAGCCTGCTGTAACACTTAGCTGGCTGCATATGAATTAGGACAACTACCCCCAGCAGAGACCCAGTACACTTGTGGGCAGGAATACAGCGGTGATGTAAGAGGCAACACAGAGGCAGGAAAGAATTTTGCGCAAGCCTGCTGTAACACTTAGCTGGCTGCGTATGAATTAGGACAACTACCCCCAGCAGAGACCCAGTACACTGAGGATGGTCACAGGCAGCCCAAATAGATTTTTTTCCCAAATGTTTTTGGAAAGGCCCACTGCCTATATACACTAAATATGTCTTCTGTCCCTGCCTCACCACTACTGGCCCTGGACAATGTAAAATTACTGCAGGACGCAATGCTCTGCACGGCCGATATACAAAAAAAAAAAATGTGCAACACTGCAAAAAGCAGCCTCCACACTACTGCACACGGTTAGATGTGGCCCTAAGAAGGACCGTTGGGGTTCTTGAAGCCTAAAATAACTCCTAACGCTCTCCCTATAGCAGCTCCGGCACCAGCAGCACTGTCCCTGAACTATGTCAGAATGCATCTGTGGCGAGCCGCGGGAGGGGCCGATTTATATACTCGGGTGACACCTGATCTCGCCAGCCACTCACTGCAGGGGGGTGGTATAGGGCTTGAACGTCGCAGGGGGAAGTTGTAATGCCTTCCCTGTCTTTCTATTGGCCAGAAAAGCGCGCTAACGTCTCAGAGATGAAAGTAAAAGTAACTCGAAAAACGCGTGGTACTCGTCTCGAGTAACGAGCATCTCAAACACGCTAATACTCGAACGAGTATCAAGCTCGGACGAGTACGTTTGCTCATCTCTAAACATTAACTTTCTAAGGGGGCAAGTGTCACTTGCTATTCACCCCTCTTATAAATGTAACAATATAGCATTGGAATAAGAGGCATTGTGTTGCTATATAAGATACTTGCACTAGGAGGGATCACTCTTTGTATGCAAATTATAATCTTCATTTGGCCATTTTCAACTTGGAGTTTGCTTGAATTCCACTGCAAATCCCACCTGTTAGAGGTAGAGTTTTCCCATATTTTACTGTGGAATTGACAGTGGCTATACTAGGGATTTGAAAATATGCTACATGACCTAAAATTTGCACAGACTTTTTCTGAAGCATGTGAATGAGGTCTTAAACCCCTTTCACGTGCATTGTACTGCTTTTATTTGGGAATCTATTAAAGGAAACCTGTCATCAACTATAAAAACCATAAACTAAGTTATGGTGCTTATAATTTAAAGGACTGTTAATTAGAGATGAGTGAGCACCAAAATGCTCGGGTGCTCGTTATTCGGGACGAACCCCATTGAAGTCAATGGGCGACCCGAGCATTTTTGTATTTCGCCGATGCTCGCTAAGGTTTCCTTGTGTGAAAATCTGGGCAATTCAAGAAAGTGATGGGAACGACACAGCAATGGATAGGGCAGGCGAGGGGCTACATCTTGGGCTGCATCTCAAGTTCACAGGTCCCACTATTAAGCCACAATAGCGGCAAGAGTGGGGCCCCCCCCCCTCCCAAAAACTTTTACTTCTGAAAAGCCCTCATTAGCATGGCATACCTTAGCTAAGCACCACACTACCTCCAACAAAGCACAATCACTGCCTGCATGACACTCCACTGCCACTTCTCCTGTGTTACATGCTGCCCAACCACCCCCCCTCCCCCCCACAGCACACACCAAAGTGTCCCTGCGCAGCCTTCAGCTGCCCTAATGCCTCACCACCCTCATGTCTATTTAGAAGTGCGTCTGCCATGAGGAGGAACCACAGGCACACACTGCAGAGGTTGGCACGGCTAGGCAGCGACCCTCTTTAAAAGGGGCGGGGCGATAGCCCACAATGCTGTACAGAAGCAATGAGAAATAGAATCCTGTGCCACCGCCATCAGGAGCTGCACACGTGGGCATAGCAATGGGGAACCTATGTGTCACACACTATTCATTCTGTCAAGGTGTCTCTGCATGCCCCAGTCAGACCGGGCTTTTTAATTCATAGACACAGGCAGGTACAACTCCCTATTGTGAAGTCCCTGTCGACCGACAGCATGGGTGGCTTCCTGGAACCCACCGGCGGTACATAAAAATATCCCATTGCATTGCCCAACACAGCTGAGGTAGTAATGTCGTGCTTAATGCAGGTGGGCTTCGGCCCACACTGCATGCCCCAGTCAGACTGGGGTTCTTTACAAGTGGAAACAGATGCATTTATAATTCCCTGTGGACCCACATCAGGGGTGGGTGCCAGGAAGCCACCGGCGGTACATAGAAATATCCCATTGCATTGCCCAACACAGCTGAGGTAGTAATGTCGTGCTTAATGCAGGTGGGCTTCGGCCCACACTGCATGCCCCAGTCAGACTGGGGTTCTTTACAAGTGGAAACAGATGCATTTATAATTCCCTGTGGACTCACAGCAGGGGTGGGTGCCAGGAAGCCACCGGCGGTACATAGAAATATCCCATTGCATTGCCCAACACAGCTGAGGTAGTAATGTCGTGCTTAATGCAGGTGGGCTTCGGCCCACACTGCATGCCCCAGTCAGACTGGGGTTCTTTACAAGTGGAAACAGATGCATTTATAATTCCCTGTGGACCCACAGCAGGGGTGGGTGCCAGGAAGCCACCGGCGGTACATAGAAATATTCCATTGCATTGCCCAACACAGCTGAGGTAGTAATGTCGTGCTTAATGCAGGTGGGCTTCGGCCCACACTGCATGCCCCAGTCTGACTGGGGTTCTTTACAAGTGGAAACAGATGCATTTATAATTCCCTGTGGACCCACAGCAGGGGTGGGTGCCAGGAAGCCACCGGCGGTACATAGAAATGTCCCATTGCATTGCCCAACACAGCTGAGGTAGTAATGTCGTGCTTAATGCAGGTGGGCTTCGGCCCACACTGCATGCCCCAGTCTGACTGGGGTTCTTTACAAGTGGAAACAGATGCATTTATAATTCCCTGTGGACCCACAGCAGGGGTGGGTGCCAGGAAGCCACCGGCGGTACATAGAAATATCCCATTGCATTGCCCAACACAGCTGAGGTAGTAATGTCGTGCTTAATGCAGGTGGGCTTCGGCCCACACTGCATGCCCCAGTCAGACTGGGGTTCTTTACAAGTGGACAGATGTAGGTTAAACTCCGTGTGCACCTACAGCATGGGTGGCTCCCTGGAACCCACCGGCGATACACAAAAATATCCCATTGCATTGCCCAACACAGCGGATGTAACGTCAGCTGTAATGCAGGTGGGCTAAAAATTCATTTGATTCCACTGTAGGCGAGGGCCCACAAAAATTGCTGTATCAACAGTACTAATGTACATCCAAAAAATTGGCCATGGCCAACCAAGAGGGCAGGTGAAACCCATTAATCGCTTTGGTTAATGTGGCTTAAGTGGTAACTAGGCCTGGAGGCAGCCCAATTTAACGAAAAATTGGTTCAAGTTAAAGTTTCAACGCTTTTAAGAGCATTGAAACATATAAAAATTGTTTAGAAAAATTATATAAGTGAGCCTTGTGGCCCTAAGAAAAATTGCCCGTTCAGTGTGATTACGTGAGGTTTCAGGAGGAGGAGCAGGAGGAGGAGGAGGAATATTAGACACCGATTGATGAAGCAGAAATGTCCCCGTTTTGGATGGTGAGAGAGAACGTAGCTTCCATCCGCGGGTGCAGCCTACGTATTGCTTAGGTATCGCTGCTGTCCGCTGGTGGAGAAGAGAAGTCTGGGGAAATCCAGGCTTTGTTCATCTTGATGAGTGTAAGCCTGTCGGCACTGTCGGTTGACAGGTGGGTACGCTTATCCGTGATGATTCCCCCAGCCACACTAAACACACTCTCTGACATGACGCTAGCCGCAGGACAAGCAAGCACCTCCAGGGCATACAGCGCGAGTTCAGGCCACGTGTCCAGCTTCGACACCCAGTAGTTGTAGGGGGCAGAGGCGTCACGGAGGACGGTCGTGCGATCGGCTATGTACTCCCTCACCATCCTTTTACAGTGCTCCCGCCGACTCAGCCTTGACTGGGGAGCGGTGACACAGTCTTGCTGGGGAGCCATAAAGCTGGCAAAGGCCTTGGAGAATGTTCCCCTGCCTGCGCTGTACATGCTGCCTGATCTCTGCGCCTCCCCTGCTACCTGGCCCTCGGAACTGCGCCTTCTGCCAGTAGCGCTGTCGGATGGGAAGTTTACCATCAGTTTGTCCACCAGCGCCCTGTGGTATAGCATCATTCTCGAACCCCTTTCCTCTTCGGGAATGAGAGTGCAAAGGCTCTCCTTATACCGTGGATCGAGCAGTGTGTACACCCAGTAATCCGTAGTGGCCAGAATGCGTGTAACGCGAGGGTCACGAGAAAGGCATCCTAACATGAAGTCAGCCATGTGTGCCAGGGTACCTGTACGCAACACATGGCTGTCCTCCCTAGGAAGATCACTTTCAGGATCCTCCTCCTCCTCCTCTTCCTCCTCCTCAGGCCATACACGCTGAAAGGATGACAGCCCAGCAGCATGTGTACCCTCACCAGTGGGCCAAGCTGTCTCTTCCCCCTCCTCCTCATGCTCCTCCTCCTCCTCCTCAACGCGCTGAGATATAGACAGGCGGGTGCTCTGACTATCCAGCGACATACTGTCTTCCCCCGGCTCTGTTTCCGAGCGCAAAGCGTCTGCCTTTATGCTTTGCAGGGAACTTCTCAAGATGCATAGCAGAGGAATGGTGACGCTAATGATTGCAGCATCGCCGCTCACCACCTGGGTAGACTCCTCAAATTTTCCAAGGACCTGGCAGATGGCTGCCAACCAGGGCCACTCTTCTGTAAATAATTGAGGAGGCTGACTCCCACTGCGCCGCGCAAGTTGGAGTTGGTATTCCACTATAGCTCTACACTGCTCATAGAGTCTGGCCAACATGTGGAGCGTAGAGTTCCACTGTGTGGGCACGTCGCACAGCAGTCGGTGCACTGGCAGATTAAACCTATGTTGCAGTGTCCGCAGGGTGGCAGCGTGCGTGTGGGATTTGCGGAAATGTGCGCAGAGCTGTCGCACCTTTCCGAGCAGGTATGACAAGTGGGGGTAGCTTTTCAGAAAGCGCTGAACCACCAAATTAAAGACATGGGCCAGGCATGGCACGTGCGTGAGGCTGCCGAGCTGCAGAGCCGCCACCAGCTTACGGCCGTTGTCGCACACGACCATGCCCGGTTGGAGGCTCAGCGGCGCAAGCCAGTGGTCGGTCTGCTCTGTCAGACCCTGCAGCAGTTCGTGGGCCGTGTGCCTCTTCTCTTCTAAGCTGAGTAGTTTCAGCACGGCCTGCTGACGCTTGCCCACCACTGTGCTGCCACGCCGCGTGACACCGACTGCTGGCGACGTGCTGCTGACACATCTTGATTGCGAGACAGAGGTTGCGTTGGAGGAGGAGGAGGAGGAAGGTGCTTTAGTGGAGGAAGCATACACCGCCGCAGATACCACCACCGAGCTGTGGCCCGCAATTCTGGGGGTGGGTAGGACGTGAGCGGTCCCAGGCTCTGACTCTGTCCCAGCCTCCACTAAATTCACCCAATGTGCCGTCAGGGAGATATAGTGGCCCTGCCCGCCTGTGCTTGTCCACGTGTCCGTTGTTAAGTGGACCTTGGCAGTAAACGCGTTGGTGAGGGCGCGTACAATGTTGCGGGAGACGTGGTCGTGCAGGGCTGGGACGGCACATCGGGAAAAGTAGTGGCGACTGGGAACCGAGTAGCGCGGGGCCGCCGCCGCAATCATGCTTTTGAAAGCCTCCGTTTCCACAAGCCTATACGGCAGCATCTCTAGGCTGATCAATTTTGCAATGTGCACGTTTAACGCTTGAGCGTGCGGGTGCGTGGCGTCGTACTTGCGCTTGCGCTCAAACTGTGGCACTAGTGACGTCTGGACGCTGCGCTGAGAGACATTGCTGGATGGGGCCGAGGACAGCGGAGGTGAGGGTGTGGGTGCAGGCCAGGAGACGGTAGTGCCTGTGTCCTCAGAGGGGGGTTGGATCTCAGTGGCAGGTTGGGGCACAGGGGGAGAGGCAGTGGTGCAAACCGGAGGCGGTGAACGGGCATCGTCCCACCTTGTGGGGTGCTTGGCCATCATATGCCTGCGCATGCTGTTGGTGGTGCCTCCCCAGCTGATCTTGGCGCGACAAAGGTTGCACACCACTGTTCGTCGGTCGTCAGGCGTCTCTGTGAAAAACTGCCACACCGTAGAGCACCTTGACCTGTGCAGGGTGGCATGGCGCGAGGGGGCGCTTTGGGAAACAGTTGGTGGATTATTCGGTCTGGCCCTGCCTCTACCCCTGGCCACCGCACTGGCTCGGCCTGTGCCCACACCCTCACTTGGCCCTTCGCGTCCTCGGCCGCGTCCACGTCCTCTAGGCCTACCCCTACCCCTCAGCATGCTGTATTACCAGTGATTTGATTTCCCAGGCAGGAAATAAATTGGCGCAAGCCTGCAGGCCAAATATAATTTTTTCGCTTTTTTGCAAAGGGAAGGCCCCACTGCGTATATTCAATGAACAATACGTTTAATAACTGTGGTGTGGCCCTGAAAAAGTGTCACACAACTTTAGTGTAGCAGAGTTATTAACTCTAGCAGAGCAGGTATTTGCCAGTCAGGAAAGACAATGGCGCAAGCCTGCAGTAAACCGTAGCTGGTTGCGTCTGATTTTTGTACGTTGTCCACGCAGCACACGCGTACACGGAGACCTTAGGACTGACACAGGCAGGCCAATTATAATTTTTTGTCCTTTTTAGCAAAGGGAAGACCCCACTGCGTATATTCAATGAACAAGAAGTTTAATATCTGTGGTGTGGCCCTCAAAAAGTGTCACACAACTATAGTGTAGCAGAGTTATTAACTCTAGCAGAGCAGGTATTTGCCAGTCAGGAAAGACAATGGCGCAAGCCTGCAGTAAACCGTAGCTGGTTGCGTCTGATTTTTGTACGTTGTCCACGCAGCACACACGTACACGGAGACCTTAGGACTGACACAGGCAGGCCAAATATAATTTTTTGTCCTTTTTAGCAAAGGGAAGACCCCACTGCGTATATTCAATGAACAAGAAGTTTAATATCTGTGGTGTGGCCCTCAAAAAGTGTCACACAACTATAGTGTAGCAGAGTTATTAACTCTAGCAGAGCAGGTATTTGCCAGTCAGGAAAGACAATGGCGCAAGCCTGCAGTAAACCGTAGCTGGTTGCGTCTGATTTTTGTACGTTGTCCACGCAGCACACACGTACACGGAGATCTTAGGACTGACACAGGCAGGCCAAATATAATTTTTTGTCCTTTTTAGCAAAGGGAAGACCCCACTGCGTATATTCAATGAACAAGAAGTTTAATATCTGTGGTGTGGCCCTCAAAAAGTGTCACACAACTATAGTGTAGCAGAGTTATTAACTCTAGCAGAGCAGGTATTTGCCAGTCAGGAAAGACAATGGCGCAAGCCTGCAGTAAACCGTAGCTGGTTGCGTCTGATTTTTGTACGTTGTCCACGCAGCACACACGTACACGGAGACCTTAGGACTGACACAGGCAGGCCAAATATAATTTTTTGTCCTTTTTAGCAAAGGGAAGACCCCACTGCGTATATTCAATGAACAAGAAGTTTAATATCTGTGGTGTGGCCCTCAAAAAGTGTCACACAACTATAGTGTAGCAGAGTTATTAACTCTAGCAGAGCAGGTATTTGCCAGTCAGGAAAGACAATGGCGCAAGCCTGCAGTAAACCGTAGCTGGTTGCGTCTGATTTTTGTACGTTGTCCACGCAGCACACATGTACACGGAGACCTTAGGACTGACACAGGCAGGCCAAATATAATTTTTTGTCCTTTTTAGCAAAGGGAAGACCCCACTGCGTATATTCAATGAACAAGAAGTTTAATATCTGTGGTGTGGCCCTCAAAAAGTGTCACACAACTATAGTGTAGCAGAGTTATTAACTCTAGCAGAGCAGGTATTTGCCAGTCAGGAAAGACAATGGCGCAAGCCTGCAGTAAACCGTAGCTGGTTGCGTCTGATTTTTGTACGTTGTCCACGCAGCACACATGTACACGGAGACCTTAGGACTGACACAGGCAGGCCAAATATAATTTTTTGTCCTTTTTAGCAAAGGGAAGACCCCACTGCGTATATTCAATGAACAAGAAGTTTAATATCTGTGGTGTGGCCCTCAAAAAGTGTCACACAACTATAGTGTAGCAGAGTTATTAACTCTAGCAGAGCAGGTATTTGCCAGTCAGGAAAGACAATGGCGCAAGCCTGCAGTAAACCGTAGCTGGTTGCATCTGATTTTTGTACGTTGTCCACGCAGAACACACGTACACGGAGACCTTAGGACTGACACAGGCAGGCCAAATATAATTTTTTTTTCCTTTTTAGCAAAGGGAAGACCCCAATGCGTATATTCAATGAACAATAACTGTGTTGTGGCCCTGCCTACCCAATTCTGTCCCTGTAGTATCAATGGAGGGTGCAATGCTCTGCACAGACGATTTTTAGAAAGAAAAAAAAATGCAACACTGCTAACAGCAGCCAGCACAGTACTGCACACGCTTAAATTTGGCCCTAGAAAGGACCGTTGAGGTTCTTGAAGGCTACACTCACTCCTAACACTCTCCCTGCCTATGCACCACTTCTGTCCCTAATGCCGGGTGCAATGCTCTGCACTGCCGATTTTGAGGAGAAAAAAAACCCACTGCTAGCAGCAGCCTGCACACAGGTAGATGTGGCCCTGAGAAGGACCGTTGGGGTTCTTGAAGCCTACACTGACTCCTAACGCTCTCCCTACAGCAGCACCAGCACGATAGTACTTTCCCTCAGCTAACTCACAAGGCATGTGTGGCGAGCCGCGGGAGGGGCCGACTTTTATACTCGGGTGACATCTGATCTTCCCAGCCACTCACTGCAGGGGGGTGGTATAGGGCTTGAACGTCACAGGGGGAAGTTGTAATGCCTTCCCTGTCTTTCAATTGGCCAGAAAAGCGCGCTAACGTCTCAGAGAGGAAACTGAAAGTAACCAGAACACCGCGTGGTATTCGTTTCGAGTAACGAGCATCCCGAACACCCTAATATTCGCACGAATATCAAGCTCGGACGAGTACGTTCGCTCATCTCTACTGTTAATCCATGTCTCAAACGTCACCCAACCCCACATTCCTATGATGCACCCCAGCAAAGTCAGGGCTCACAGCAAACTTGACTAGTTTCAAAAGGCTGTTCACGCACACTGCAATGCAATTTTTTGTCTTTTTTCTATACTCATTCAAAAGACTTACTTTAGGTAGACATTTGCGATAGAAGTCTTTGTATATAGTCCAGAACACCTTTATACATATTAATTGGTACATTTAATACATCATTTACTTATAAGGTTGATCTCACATGGGCGTATTGTCATTGCACGTCACGCACGCAATTTTCCCGCATGCTATGTCAATAGCCCATTGATTTCTATTGGGCAACTTACACCAGCGTTTTTTTCGCATGCGTATTACTTGCACAAAAAAATCGCAGCATGCACTATCTTGGCACGTATTATTTTATTTATACAGGCTCAGATAGTGCATGGCTCATAGCAAGTATGCATCTCAACTTTGTACTTGCTGCGTGCCACCGCATGAGATTCACGCACAACACATTGGCGTTTAGTCGTGTGAACCCGGCCTAAGTCTGTGTTGTCCTTTCTGTATCTATTTAAAGTTTATTAGAAACAAAGTTCAGATTAAGTTCCCTATCCAGACAGTTCCTTTGAGTTTACTGTCCCTTTTCCATGGGTGTAGATATCAATAGACAATGTGAATAAATTTTATGGACAACAAATTTCTATACTGTAGTGGGAACCGTACAGCAATTGACAAGGCTTTTGTTGATAACAGGTTTAGAAAGCATTACAGTAGTGTGATAATAGGTAATATGGGGTTAAGGATTTTCCCATGCAAAGTCCTACAACACAAGTAGGTCTGAAGATCTTACTCTTTGAGTGTACACACCAGCCCTTGAAATTCCTTTTTTAATAGCACTTCCCTGCAAGCATAGCATTAAAAAAAATTTTAATAGAGGTTGTCCCATGAAGAATATTACTTACATTTAAATCCCCAATAGATACGTTTTGTGTTTTTAAATTCATGAAAGTCAGGAAGGGTGTCATACCTCCTTAAGTACAGTACCCAAAAAGTGTTTGGAGACACCTAAGGGGTGACCTAGTGGTGTTATGATATTCACTTACATATTGCATCACTGGTATTCAAAGTAAATATATAGTGAAGTGCTATATAAGAGGAGAATTGGCCACCGGGATGGACCAGGATGCTATCCCCTTGCTTTCAATGGGCGGGCACTGCTGCCACCCTATTGAAAGCAATGGGGTTAAGTCAAGCCCCGCATGGATTTTTTGGGAAGGGCTTGAAACTTAAACCCTTCCCTGAAAATAGGCCCTTGCTGCTTGGAAAAAGAAAAATAATATATACATCACCTCTCTGACGCTGTCCAGCTCCAGCGCGTCTTCTCCCTGGCTCCCTGGCACTCGTAAGCATTTTCTTCTGACCGCGGATTTAAAAATCTCTGCCTCCTGAAAGTGCTGGGTCTGATCGGCTGAGCGCTGTGAACAGTCACAGGCGGCACTCAGCCATTCATTGAATGATTGGTCACAGCATTCAGCCAATCAGATCCAGCGCTTCCAGGAGGCTGGGATTTTTAAATCCCCGGCCAGGAGAAAATGCATCAGAAGAGTGCTGGGGAATCAGGGAGAAGACGCGCTGAAGCTGGACAGCGTCGGAGAGGTGATGTATATATCTTTTTATTTTTTTCAAGCAGCTAAGGCTTATTTTCAGGGAAGGGCTTATATTTCAAGCCCTTCCCTGAAAATCCATGTGCGGTTGCCATCATCCCATTGCTTACAATTGGGCGGCAGCAGCGCCGATCCCATTGAAAGCAATGGGATAGCATCGCTTCCGCTGTAACGGGGGATTATTTTGTTCCCGCGGGGAGTCCCCTCGTCACTGAACACTGTGACAGTAATGAGGGGACTCCCCACAAGGATTAACGGAACCCTCCGGGACTCCCCTGTCATATCTGTAACTTTACGCTCAGCACGCAGCATTTAAGGAAGGAAATTCCTTCCTGACTACAATCTGACAATCAGAATAATCCCTGGATCAACAATTGTTTTGATCAAGAAAGGCATCCAGCTCTCTTGAACTCTTAGTGAGTTCGCCATCACCACGTCCTCAGGCAGAGAGTTCTATAGTCTCACTGCTCTTACAGTAAAGAACCTGCTTCTATGTCAGTGTAGAAACCTTCCTACCTCTAGACATAGAATATGCCCCCTTGTTATAGACACAGTCCTGGGTATGAATAGATGATGGGAGAGATCTCTGTATTGTCCCATGGTCACCGAAGGGACAAAAGGTTTCAATAAAGACTTATGGAACACCCTGTGAACCCTCCATGTAGCTGGCAAACGCTGTTCATAGGTGAGAGGGTTCACCATACGTGTGATGACAAAGGGCCCAACGTAACACGGTGCCAGCTTCAAGGACGGGACCCTTAATTTGAGATTTTTAGAAGACCGGTATACCTTCTGTCCCACCCTGTAAGGTTCAAATACTGACAGACTCTTTCCACTATTCAACTGCATACAAGCCCCAGGTAGCTTCTTTAACGCCACAAAATGTGCCATCTTTGACACCGGTTGACAACCACTAAGATAGTGGTGAACTTCTAGCTATTAGCTATTTTTGCCATATTTTTTTTGTATTTTGTTCCATGAAGTGCACTGCACGGGTAAAAAAATGTATTGACTTTTTTCTCTAGGTTTTTTTTTTTTTTTTTTTACATAGCCTCCGGGTCTGCCAGCTACCATAGCCTATATTCAAGCTTCCAGGTGCCATAGCAACCCATTGGGACCCCATGATCACATCCCTCCCTCTGTCAGCATTTTACATGCTGCGGTCACAATGACCACGGCATGTAAAGGGTTAAACAGCAGGGATCTGTGGTTTCTTCAGTCCCCACTGAAGATCAATGTCCCAGAGATATTCTGGTTCTGCTGTGTGTTGGGGATTTGTATCCTGTCCATGGTCAGTACATGTGAACAGGTCTTACAGATCCTTACATTGCAGGGATAAGTTATTTTTTGTGTCTTGGAGGGCAATGCACTCCTGATCATAAAGTTCCTCAAATTTGGGGGTTACCTATAACACAGAAGGGGAGGGTCCGGGAATATGGTTTTCAGACAGTCATCCTTGTGTAGGGTATGATGGCGTTTCCTTGCAGTTTTCCTTAGCACCTCTAGCTGTGGATTGTAGGTCACTACTAGAGGTACATGATCATTTTCTTCCTTCTGTGTATTGCAGTTGTTGACTTCTGGGTATCCTGGTGGCTCTGGTTATCTGATCATCAATTGAGGTTGGATTGTAGTCCTGATTTTTAAAATGTACTTTTAAGATGGTATAAATGTTCATCTCTTTCTGTTGGGCTACAGTAGATCCGGTTGTATCTGATGGCCTGGCTGTGGATGATGGATTTTTTAATATGTTTGGGGTGGAAACTGTCCCACCTGAAGTATGTGGGATGATCAGTGGGTTTTTGGTACAGGGATGTCTATATTGAGTTGTTTAAAATTCTTATGGTGGTGTCCAAAAAGTTGATTTCTCTATATGAGTAGCTCAATATCAGGTTTATGGTGGGGTGAAATGCATTGAATTTCTCATAGAGTTTTATTAGTTCTTGTTTGGAGTTGGTCCAGATAATTATGACGCCATCAATCTAGCAGAAACAGGCCAATGGTTTGATGGAGCAGGAGGCCAGAAAGTCAATCTCCAGTTTGGTCACGAAAAGGTTGGTGTATTGCAGTGCCATTTTACTGCCCATGGTGGTTGCTATGAGTTGAAAGTATATCTCTTTGCCAAAGGAGAAATAGTTATGCATGAGGATGAATCCTATTAATTGTAACACAGATTCAGAGGCAATCCCATTGGCTACAAGGTGTACCTGACAGGTGGTCAGTCCATCCTCGTCTGGGATGTTGGAATATAAGGATTCCACTTCCATGGTTCCTAGGATGGCACCATCGGGGAGGAGACCTATGGTTGACAGTTTGTGCAGTAGGTCCATAGCTGGTTGTATTTCTCACCAATAGTTTGAAAACACCTTCTACCCATCCTAAGATTTCCTCAGTGTGGGCTCCCACACCTAAGATAATTGGCCTCCCTGGATTGCCAGCTTTGTGTAGTTTGGGAAGCATGTAGAATATTCCAACCCTGGGGTTCTCTGGTAACAAGTTCAAAGGTTTTGTGGAATCTACAGACAGACCTTTTTCAATTCCCTTATATATATTTTTGAGTCGGGTTTTGACCCAGTTTGGTGGTGTATCTGGTATCGGTCAGCTGTCTGTCTTTTATGTAGTCTGATGTATTCATGAGGACTATAGCATCACCTCTATCTGCAGGCTTAATGGTGATCTCTCTGTATTTGAGTGCAAAGATGGCCTTTTTTCCTGCACATTAATGTTAAATGCTTTCTTTTTTTGCTTATCCGGTATAGTAGACTGCATGTCTAAAGAAGTCTATATATTCGTCCAAAGTGGGATTGCGACCAAGTGGGGGTGTCCAATCAGATTTCTGCTTGGCCCCTAGTTTCTCCTGTTTTTCCTGAAAGTCCTGTTTCCTCTTTGTCATGGAAGAACTCTTTCAGTTTTGGTTTCCTGAAGTATTTCTCCAGACCACTACAGAGTTCAGTTTTAACAAGAGTTTTAGCAGGACAGAATGTAAGCTCCCTGGAGATGACACTGAGCTCAACATTAGTGGGTTTATGAGATGACAAGTTAATAACACAGCTGATTTTACTCTTTGGGATAAAATGTCCCTCCTTACATCTGATAAACCTCTTAGTGACAAACCTATTATTTTTTGTCCTTAAGAACAAAGTGGTTTCCATCTTTGCATAGCAAGAGCCATAACTCATTGACATAGCTGAATGAGGACTTGTTTTTTGGGGACAAGTTATATTTTTTAATGGTACCATTTTGGGGTACATGTAATGTGTTTATATAACATTTACTAATTTTTTATTGCTTTTTGGGGAGTCAAGCAAAAGAAAATTAGCAATTCTGCCATTACTTTTTAAAACTATTTTTACAGTGTTCACCATGTGCGATAAATAACAAAATATTTCCATTGTCTGAGTCACTATGAATGCGGCAATACCCACTATGTGTTGCTTTTTTGAAATTTTGGTGCGTAGTTTATCCATTTAAAAAGGGTTTTTGTGGGAAAATGTATAATTTTCTTCCCGTTAAACTTGATTGAACTTTTTTTGATACAATTTTTAGTCCCTCAAGTTGACTTGAAGATGCAATTGCTTGATCACTAGGATAGTACACTGCAATACTTATGTAGTACATTTTACTAAGCCTATGACAACATCCTATTAAGGCCCATTTAGACTGGACAACTGTGGGGCAAACGATGCCTGACACTCGTTCCCGCACACTCTCGCACTCGTACTGCTGCATGAGAGCTAGTGTCGCTGGCTCACAGCTGGGAGGCTGCAGGCGATTTCTCTCCTCACACTCATCCGCCCCTTTCCATTAACATAGCAGCTGTTCAATACTAAACAGCTGCTATATACACTGAACGATCACCGTTCAGCTCATTGTACATCGTTTATGCAGCATAAACGATGGATGATGAGCTGAACGCTGATCGTTCAGTGTAAATGGCAGCCATTCAGTATTGAATGGCCACTGTGTTAACTCAATGCAAAGGGGCGGGTGAGCTTGAGCAGAGAAATCTCCTGCAGCCACCCTGCTGGCCTGGTCTGTGAGCGAGTCAGCGATACTAGCTCCTGTGAAACAGTGTCGGGCATCGTTTGCTCGACATTCGTCCTGTCTAAGTGGACCCTTAGACTCTGTGAAAAGTGGGGCCTAATAGACTGAGTTACATGCCAGACATGGCGGTTTTTGTCAAACTTCCAGCTTCCTTGGGAACCTTTAGTACCTTGTAATTGCACTGCAGGTTGCCAGTGGGTGACGGAAGCATCTTTCTGAATTGTCATCTGCTTACATGCTGCAGTTGCAATTGATTGTAGCATTCAATGGGTTAAAATGCCAGAATCTCATGTTTCTCTGCTAATGTTTCTTAGAGCAGTAGTCTGGCTATCAGTAGTCAGCCAAGCCACCACCTTAAAAAGATGTATGTGCAGGTTTAAAGTCCATTAGTGAAGTTAGTAAAAAGGCATATAGGACGTCAATAAGGGGTTCAAAAGAAAATGCTAATGTCACTTTGCCTATTTTTTCTGAAGATGTTTAAGTTCCATCTGTGTGCGGTACATACTGGTATCCTCCATTAGGTTAAAAAAAAAAAACATTTGGTACGGTGTTAGCCAGTAGAGCAAACTGTGATTGTTCTTGGTAAAAGAAAACAAGTAATCTTGTACATATACAGGTGGTCCCCGACTTGCGAACAGGTTCCGTTCCAGGAGCCTGTTCGCAAGTCCATTTTGTTCGCAAGTCGAACAAATGGTTATATGGAGCGGGATCGCGGGTGGATCCCGCTCCATACAACGTCGGGTGCCGGCTGTTCTTACAGCGGGCACCCGGCGGCAGCAGTTCCGACGAGCCGCGCCACTTGTCGAAACTGTTAACACTTTAAATACCCCTCTGACAGCGGTATTTAAAGTGTTAACAGTTCTGACGAGTGGCGCGGCTCGTCGGAACTGCTGCCGCCGGGTGCCCGCTGTAAGAAACAGCCTGCACCCGACGTTCAGGGGGCCCGTACAGCGTCCCACGATGAGATCACGGGACACTGTGTGGTTGCTAGGCAGCCGGGGACCTCCTGAAAGGCCCCATGGCTGCCTATGCAGAGTGCCCATCAAGCGCACGGCTTGATAGGCACTCTTCATAGACAGCCCTAGGGCCTTTCAGAAGGCCCCCGGCTGCCTAGCAACCGCGATCTGACCGGACAGGCTTCTATCAGGCTTGATAGAAGCTTGTCTGGTCCCTGCACAGTATGATGTAATGCCATAGCATTACATCATACTGTGCAGAACAGATAGTTCGTATCTTCCGAAATTCGTAACTCGAATGTTCGCAAGTCGGGGACTATCTGTAATACCTTTTATTAGCTTGCAAAAAGGAATGTTAGGCCGGGTTCATATCTGCGTTGATGGTTCTGTCGTAGATCTGGCACAAAATACCAGAAGAAAAAGTGCTGCATGCGGCACTTCTTCTTTCAAAAGCCAGGCGCTTGAGCAGAAAGTGAAGGGACCCCATTAAATTCAATGGGGGTCCATTCGGTGCTGTTCGGTTCCGTTATAACATGAAACCGTTCGGCCAGCTGATTCCTTTTTCCTTCTCAACGGAGTAGTAAAACTGAATTCCCCGCCACAGATGTGAAAGCAGCCTTACAGCAAGCTTTCGAACCTCCTTAAGGTTCTTCCTCAGGCATAATAGGATAGATCTGAAGAAGCATAGAACATGTGAACAACAACATAGCAAATCTCAACATCGTAGAAGAATTTGGGAGTACAAATTTCTAAACATATTTGCACAGGATACAGGCGTAAATATTTCGAAAGATTTATTGGTAGAGTGGAACATATGAGAAATCTGTAGCAGAGATAACACACAGGCCTGGTGACGATCCACCCCTCCCTTTCCCCATCCTCCCACACACACACATCAATTAATGTTTACATCTTTAGCAGTGGACTAATTAAGTATTTACTCCTCTGCTCATCCTGTTCTGGTATTGTTTTACGTGCAAACTAAGCACACCACGCCTGTGCCTTTTTGTATGTGTGTGTATACTTCTTTGGATCTATCCTATTGTGCCCGAGGAAGGACTAGTAGGGATAGAAAGCATGCTATAACTTCATCTCTTTTTGTTAACCATTAAAAGGTATCATATCACATTATGGTAGCATTATGTCTGTCAATACTATTTCACATTTCTCAACCAAACAATATTTTTCATGAACAAACCCTGTAAGACAAGAAGAACAGTAAAATGTTACCATAAAACTTTTATTGGTAAGGGGAGGTGCTCCTCTGACCACCAGCACTGGCCTCTAGTGCATATTTACAGCTGGGCCCTCCTGTGGCCATTGACGGGTATTTTTACTACTAGAATCTTTTTCAGCCTGACTCTTGGTCAGTGGATTCTGTTTCCTGTCTTCAATTTCAGCATGACGCTATTGAAGGATATGCAACTGTGCCTAATTAGGGCGACTTCCAGGTAATAAAAAGCATAGAGTTCTGGTCTCAGTAAGCCAAATCCCAATCCTGCTCACGTATTGGGAGGCAAACCCACATGTTCAACAGGGAAATGCACAGCAGTCACCCACGCTCCTTGCGCACCAACCACCAGAATGAAAATTATACACTCCCCAATGGTTATATCATGCAGTTCAATCAAGCGAGAGCAGACAATGAGACTCTTCAATGACTCTAAGACGCAAGGTCTCTGGCACAAACCATCTGCCCTCCGGCACCCCCGAGGGAGCGTCCTGCTGACAATTTTGTAGATGAAGAACGAGATCAAATTCTATAGCTGCCACCACCACCCCAGGTGCCAAGATATTCTCGAGAGCGTCTGCCTTAATGTTCTTCTCCCCTGGAATATATGTAACGACGAGGTTAAACCTGGCGAAAAACAATGCCCACCTGGCCTGACGAGCTGTGATTCTCTTAGCAGTGGCGAGATATACCAAGTTTTTATGATCAGTATACGCGGTAATGGGATGCCTAGCCCCCTCAAGATGGTGACGCCACTCTTCTAGAGACCGCTTAATCGCCAATAACTCACGATTACCCATGTCATAGTTACGTTCCGCCGAACTGAACTTCCACGAGAAGAACGCACATGGACTATACCCAGATCTCCCGCTGACTTCCTGAGACAATACAGCCCCCGCCCCCACCTCAGATGCATCGACCTCAATGAAGAACGGTCACCGCGCGTCAGGCTGTACTAGCACCGGGGCAGCAGTAAACGCCCTTTTGAGATGACTAAAAGCCTCTAGGGCCTCTGGTGACCATCTTATCAAGTCAGCACTCTTTCTCATAAGATCGGTCAGGTGTTGAGCAATAACAGAATAATTCTTAATGAATCGACGGTAGAAATTTGCAGAACCTAAAAACCGCTGGAGAGCTTTCAAGTTATCTGG
Organism: Eleutherodactylus coqui; assembly: GCF_035609145.1. Taxonomy (NCBI): domain Eukaryota; kingdom Metazoa; phylum Chordata; class Amphibia; order Anura; family Eleutherodactylidae; genus Eleutherodactylus; species Eleutherodactylus coqui. Next base: position 75,158,253 of record NC_089847.1, read on the forward strand.
TCTGACCCATTGGGAGATTGCTGCCACTTTATCAGACTTCATTTGAATCTCCATGGGTGAAATCATATAACCAAGGAAATACACTTGTTTAGTACCAAAAATGCATTTCTCCAACTTGACAAAAAGTTGGTACTCATGCAAACGGGTCAGAACCAGCCTCAGGTGCCGCACATGTGAATCCCAGTCTGGGGAGTACACCAAAATGTCATCGAGATATGTGATCAAAAATACCCCCAGGAAGTCGTGGAAGACCGCGCTCATAAATCCCTGGAACACCGCGGGGGCATTACAAAGTCCAGAGGGCATGACTAGACATTCAAAATGTCCGAATGAGGTGTTGAATTCGGTCTTCCACTCATCTCCCTTTCGGATGCAAATTAAACTGTAAACCCCCCTTAAGTCCAATTTGGAAAACCAGTGGGCCCCTACCACCTGATTCAAAAAATCAGGAATCAGGGGCAAGGAACACTGGTTCTTCACTGTAATTTTATTCAAAGCCCGATAATCCACACAAGGCCTCAATGTCCCATCCTTCTTTACAAAGAAGAGACCTGCCCCGGCAGGGGACCTGGATGGCCTGATTTGTCGTTTGGCCAGAGACTCTGAGATATAGGACATAAGGGCTTCGTGCTCACGCCCAGACAAACTGCAAATGGCTCCCTTAGGGATAGGACTGTAGGGGATCAAATCAATACAACAGACCCACTCCCTATGGGGAGGCAAAGTCTCAGACAGTTTCTTGGAAAATACATCATGAAAATCAGACAAATACTCAGGAATAAAAATGGTATCTGCTGAACACACGGATATAGTAGCTAAGTGACTATGACAGGACAACCCCCAATGTGTCAATTCCCGAGTGGACCAATCAAATCGGGGATTGTGCAGTGCCAACCAGGGCATACCAAGCACTACATCAACGGACATCCTTTCCATTACCAAGAACGACAGATTCTTAGAATGGAGAACACCCACAGTGAACTGCAAAATGGGAGTCCTCCATTGTACACACCTGCCGACAGAGGGGTACAATCAATACTTGTGAAGCGAATAGGAATCTTTAACAGCAAGAATTCAATCATCAGAGGTCTGACAAAACTTAAACTAATCAAATTGGCGGCAGCACCTGAATCAATGAAAGCTTGACCGGACCGAGTGAAATTCCGGAAGCCAATCTGACAAGGCACCAACAGCTTAGGGAGTACCTGTGATCTTAGGCGATCCTCCCAAAAATCGCCTAGGATCTAAAGTTTTCCACCGGTTCGAACTGATGTTGTAGACGCTTCTGAGGACAGGTCACTACACGATGTCCGGCTTTCCCACAATGGAGGCAGAGATGATGAGTCATCCGGAACAGTCGTCGTTCCTCGGGACTTAGCTGGTCCACTTCCATAGGCTCGGCACCAGAAGTTGGCATTGGAGAAGTGGGAGCGGGTCTGCTGGATTCCCTAGCCTTACGGGGCTGACGCTCCTCTTTTCTAGATCTCAGCCTCCTGTCAGCTTTGACCTCCAATTTCATCGCATCATTGAGTGTCACGGGAGCGGGATGAGAAATGAGTAGATCCTTGACGGCGTCAGACAGACCCAACAAAAACACATCTTTAAGGGTGCTATTGTTCCAAGAGGTTTCACCTGCATACAGTCTAAATTTAGAGCAATAGTCCTCTACTAACTGCTGCCTCTGACGTAGAGACACGAGATGAGATACCGCCAACCCCACACGGTCTGGCTCATCAAAAATACCTCCAAGTTCCTGAAAAAACAATTCAACTGACTGTAGGCAAGCCAAACTCTCGAGCAAGGAGTAGGCCCATGTCTGGGGAGAACCCGAAGTAGGGATATAACCAATCCAACTTTCTGGGATTCTGAGCCAGAGAAGTGGGGCCGCATTCGAAAATACAATCTAGATGCCTACTGAAAAACAAAAAACTTGCTTCTCTCCCCTGAAAATACCTCAGGAAGAGGACACTTGGGCTCGGAAATAGAAGGGGCAGTAGAAACATGCACTAACTCCCGCTGCTCCTGGGTCAGCATACGACCGGACAGGTCTTGGATCATGACCACTAAATCCTGCAACTGACTTGTGAGGGTACTCCTGGCCTCCATTGGAGAGCAATTTTAAGGGCCAGTTATTATGTTACGGTATACTACCTGTGATACGCCAGTGCCCTAGATCTCACCCACAACCATTGTCCCTGCCTGCTTGCCTCCACTCCTGGCTAACCCCAGGCGGGCAACTGGTTAGCGATCCCTACTCTTAACTAGGGACTGAAAAAGGGATGCTAGCGTATCTGAATGGAAAGTGTAGAATACCGACAGAAAAGGCAGATGTAAATAACCAACACGAACAATACTAAGCCAAACTGAGGCAGATGGAAAAACCTGGTGGATAATAGCAAGGTATAGCAGACAAGCTGACAGAAGCAGGAGACCAACAGAGGCAGACTAGCTAGCACACTGAGGGAAACCAATAACTGGCAGTGATTGCAAGTCTATGCCTGACCTTTAAACAAAAGCCTCCGCCCAGGGGCGGAGAGAGGGAGACAGCCAACGCCCAACAGAATATAATAAAAGGGGGCTCGTGCACGGCAGCCGCACTCACGTGTGCATGCGTGCACACCACCAGCACCACACCGGCCAGGCAACCGCGCCCCCGACAGCCGAACAACAAGCCGGGGGGACGCGCCCCCTGACCACGGGCCCCCGCACACTGCCCCCCCGGGAGGACAAGCAACCACCGCATGGTAACACGTTCATCTGGGAGATTGCCTAGAGCGTGGAACCGGTTTTCGATTGCGATATTGTATTGACATTCACGTGATGGATTTTCCCTAAGGGCATCAACGTTTAATGAAGGTTGTTATCTGGTCTTATGGGGCGAACAGATTGGAACTGCTATTTCGGCAACAAGAAAACGGTGGTCTGTGTTTGCTGGAACTTCTGCCCCGTGGTATACTCGACACGATTTGACAGAATTGTGATGTCGAATGAGTATATGGTCCAGTTCCTTTTTTATTCGTCCATCGTTGGATATCCAGGTAAACCTATGAATGCTACATCTCTGGAACCAGAACCCCGCCATTGTGAGGCCCATTAAGGCACAGAATGACAGCACCCGGTGTGAATTGTCGTTGGTTGGGCCTTGGCCAAAGGGTCCAACGATGTCTTCGCAGCTAGGAGTCCAGGGACCTGGGTTTGCATTCAGGTCGTCGAGCACTACGAGTACATTGTGCGGAGGGACTGACTGCTTGGTGGCGGCAAACTGGTCATAAAAGGCATCTTTGTCTGCAGCTGTGTGTTCTTCAGTTGGTGCATATGCCACAATGATGGACATGTGACCGTGACGATGAACAAACCTGGGGTACAGCAGACACGGAATGATCGGATGCCACATTTCCATGGACTGATTTATGGGAGTGCAAAGAGTCAGTGCCACTCCCTGGGTGTGGTTCGAGCCACCGGAGTGTAATATGGTGGAGCCATTAACCTCACACTGGTCATGATGCAATAGACGAGCTTCGGTGATGCCGGTTACAGTGATGTTATATCTAGCCAGTTCATTGATGAGTGCCACCTGGAAGCCAGTCCCGTTCAGAGTAAGGACATTCCATGTGGCAAAGCGGGTGACTGAACGTAGGTCAGTTTTTGGCACCCGGTGATCAACTTTCATCCAGAAAGGGGCATCCCAATTTAGACTTTTGGCTCTTTCCTTCATGCATGAACTGTGAGGTGCTGGTTGGCAATGGGAAAAAGATTTCACTCCTCACTCTTCCCCCGCCTCTCTCCATTCACTTAACAGAGCGGCCGTTCAGAACGGCTGCTGTTTACACTGAACGATCATCATTCAGGATTTTATGCAACCTGAACGATGATCTTTCAGTGTAAACAGCAGCCTTTTTATTTGGCTGACAGTCGTCCCATGTAAATGGGTCTTAACTCTTATATGTAGATAACACAGGATCCCCCATTCACAATAGGTGATCAGCTGTGGCTATGTGCTCCCCCTCCCTGCAAAATGACCTATGCACAGGTCACAGAGCATGTGTAGCACAGTCTTCCAAGTAAATGGGTCCATTCCTGTCCATTGTGTGAGTAGGCCATAATGCTGGTGTAAAGCTTTTCTTTAAATGCTCAAATACTGTTAAATGTAGCTCAATAAAGATGGCAGTCACCATAGTCATGTATAGACAACAGAATAAAAAATTCTGTGATCAGAAAATTACAGTGTAATTACGACAGTGCCTCGAAACAGCATGGAAATTAAATAGGAATCCAATAGATAGATAGAAAAAGGGGAACTCACGTGGTACCAAGAGGGGTCTCTCATAAGGGAAACAGGAACCCCCCCCCAGCACCTGAGGTTCCCGCAGGCTGAAATAATGCAATTCTCTGATCCCACAGATGATACACGGAACATGGAAAGCAGCAAATAGGAATTCCCTAAATTAAACAAAATGGGGAAACTGCAGATAAGAAATACTAAGAAAGTCCTTAAGCCCTCCTGCTGTGGTGAAGTGGCAACAAGATACTCAGGCTTAAAGAAATTGATGATGATCCAAAAGATGATACAACAGATATCTTAATCTTGTTTATGATAAATGCAGCAGAATAAAGTTCAAGATAAAATGCAACATGTTTCAGAATATACAAATGCCTTTCTTAAGCATATAGGATGAACAAAAAGTACATACATATATAGTACACACCATACTTGGGTTCACCTGTAGAGGTTCACCTGACTGAGTTCCCCGCGGCATGGACGCCGGGTGCACTGCTGACGTCACCTGGGCGTTTCTTACGGTCATGTGACCTGAATAGTCCTCTCGGGTTAATGGAACACACTTGTGATCCTTAAGATCTTAAGCTAAAGGAAGGCCTGTGATTCCGGTGGTGGTGGGCGTGATGACGTCCCCCCTACGCCATGCGTGATCACATGACTTTCTCAATTAAAGGGGTTGTCCCGCGCCGAAACGGGTTTTTTTTTTTTTCAACCCCCCCCCCCGTTCGGCGCGAGACAACCCCGATGCAGGGACCTAAAGAAAGCTTACCGGAGCGCTTACCTGAATCCCCGCGCTCCGGTGACTTCTATACTTACCGGTGAAGATGGCCGCCGGGATCCTCTTCCTCCGTGGACCGCAGCTCTTCTGTGCGGTCCATTGCCGATTCCAGCCTCCTGATTGGCTGGAATCGGCACGTGACGGGGCGGAGCTACACGGAGTCGGCATCCTGCACGAGAGGCTCCATAGAAGAAAGCAGAAGACCCGGACTGCGCAAGCGCGGCTAATTTGGCCATCGGAGGGCGAAAATTAGTCGGCTCCATGGGAACGAGGACGCTAGCAACGGAGCAGGTAAGTAAAAAACTTTTTATAACTTCTGTATGGCTCATAATTAATGCACAATGTACATTACAAAGTGCATTAATATGGCCATACAGAAGTGTATAGACCCACTTGCTGCCGCGGGACAACCCCTTTAACCTTATTAACAATCATAGATTGTAAATAACTATGTATTTTCTGTTGTTTTTTTATTTTCCATGTTAAATTATTATTTAATGATTTTTTGATTAATATTGAAACTACCATGCAGCTCTACTGCAATGGGAGGAGGGCTTTTCTTATATAAACAACTGTTTTACTGGCGGTCAAAATATTGAAAAATCAAAAGTCTCAATAGACATAAAACTTTTACAAAATTAAATTGCACTAATGCTTTAATAAGACAGTATATGATTTCATAATGATGACATCTGTATACTGCTGTTTTGGAATGTTTGAAAAAGAATAAAACTAGAATAAAAAATTAAACTGTGACAACTAATATATTAATTTATATTGGGAATAAAGTGCATGTGCTGACCATGGTACTGATAAATATATTAAGAGTCTAAAAAAATCATATAACAGGAATACAAAACATATCTTAAAAATGTAACATGTAAATCTGTATTTTATATATACAAAGGTATGTTATTAAAAATGAATGCTATATTTATTAAAAGGATAAACATTATATAGTTCTTCTATAGCTGGGTTATTATTTAAAATTATAGGCAATATTTACTGTCCCGGATGGCAACTAGGGAACTTCATTGTTATTTTAAAAATTACATAAAGACAATAAATCACTGTGAAGGTTAGAATTTTTTTCTAGAATTTTGTTCAGTACACCCGGGACTAGAGTGCTGAATCTGAAGATCCAGAACATCTCTCTGGCTCTAAGTCATGAAAATGATCTTGGGTTTATGCATTCCAGAAGAGTGACCGAAAATGTTGAAGCATCCTTACTGTGTTTCTCAAGGAAGTGTCGTGAGACACTGTGCTTAGTGTAACCAATAGAGATATTGAACCTATGTTGGTTCATGCAGGATCTAAGTGTGTTGATTGTTCGCCCTATGTGTTTTAACCCACATGGGCATTCTGTAAGATAAACAACATAATCCAACGCTCCCTGACCCCCCTCCATTGAGATAACACAACGGCCGTTCACTTCTGAACGGTGGCTATTTAAACTGCATGATGAGCGATGAGCTTCATCGCTGATCTTTTATGCAGTGTCAGGCATCATTTGCCCAACATTCGTCCCATGTAAATGGGCCTTTACAACGTCCACGACCACATCTGTATACCCCAACTATGGGTTTTACTGTAAGTGGACTTATCCTTATCTCAGGAATCCTTGATTTAAGAAGAGCCGACAACCTTTAAATCTATTCATCTCCTTCGCCTGGAGATGAATGGAAGACGTCCTTTGGACAACATGTGGACACTTTGAATATCCTGTGATATAATTTAGACTTAGCAATGCCCCAGCCACTTTCCAATACTGAGTCAGGATGTTTCTTATGTGGGCAAGACCATGCCAAAATATTTAGCAGTGTCTTATTCCTTCTGAAGTTGAACATCAGGTTTTCCTGGATGTCATTTTGTATGAATGGATCTCTTCTTAAGGTGTCCCAGTTTTTCTTGATCTGATTATGTTGGGAACTATATTTTGTTATGAACTGGGTCTTCTTACTAAAATTATTTTTCTTTTGGACTTTGACTCTCTTAAGTTCCTTGAAGTCTATAAATCGTTTCTTCAGAATTACAGTTTGTTCTTGAAATATTTTTTTGATAGATTTATTTATTCTAATGCGTCTGAATTGTCCAAATGGGATGTTGGTTTTCCAACTTTTGTTATGACACTTAGAAAAACTTACATAGCTGTTGGAATCTATGGGTTTTTGTCTGTACTGTCTCATCAAAGGAGGATAAGTCAAGGTCAAGGACCACAATTTTTGGGGGGATAATGTTGTGTGTGAATTTGAGATTGTAGTTATCGTTGTTAACCTGGGTTATAAGGGATAGAAGGGCTCCCATTTCCCCATCCCAAATTAATAAAATATCATACATAAATAGAGATGAGCGAGCATCAAGGTGCTCGTTACTCGGGACGAAATTATCGCGATGCTCGAGGGTTCGTTTCGAGTAACGAACCCCATTGAAGTCAATGGGCAACTCGAGCATTTTTGTATATTGCCGATGCTCGCTAAGGTTTCCATTTGTGAAAATCAGGGCAATTCAAGAAAGTGATGGGAATGACACAGCAACGGATAGGGCAGGCGAGGGGCTACATGTTGGGCTGCATCTCAAGTTCCCAGGTCCCACTATTAAGCCACAATAGCGGCAAGAGTGGGCCCCCCCTCAACAACTTTTACTTCTGAAAAGCTCTCATTAGCAATGCATACCTTAGCTAAGCATCACACTACCTCCAACAAAGCACAATCACTGCCTGCATGACACTCCGCTGCCACTTCTCCTGGGTTACATGCTGCCCAACCCTCCCCCCCACGCACGACGCAGTGTCCACAGCGCACACCAAAGTGTCCCTGCGCAGCGTTCAGCTGCACTCATGCCACACCACCCTCATGTCTATTTATAAGTGCGTCTGCCAGAGGAACCGCAGGCACACACTGCAGAGGGTTGGCACGGGTAGGCAGCGACCCTCTTTAAAAGGGGCGGGGCGATAGCCCACAATGCTGTACAGAAGCAATGAGAAATATAATCCTGTGCCACCGCCATCAGGAGCTGCACACGTGGGCATAGCAATGGGGAACCTATGTGCCACACACTATTCATTCTGTCAAGGTGTCTGCATGCCCCAGTCAGACCGCGGTTTTTTATAAATAGTCACAGGCAGGTACAACTCCGCAATGGGAATTCCGTGTGCACCCACAGCATGGGTGGCTCCCTGGAACCCACCGGTGTACATTAATGAATCCCATTGCAGTGCCCATCACAGCTGAGGTAACGTCCGATTAAATGCAGGTGGGCTTCGGCCCACACTGCATGCCCCAGTCAGACTGGGGTTCTTTAGAAGTGGACACATGTAGTTACAACTCCGTGTGGACCGACAGCATGGGTGGGTGCCAGGAAGCCACCGGCGGTACACAAATATATCCCATTGCATTGCCCATCACAGCTGAGGTAATGTCATGTTTAATGCAAGTGGGCTTCGGCCCACACTGCATGCCCCAGTCAGACTGGGGCTCTTTAGAAGTGGACACATGTAGTTACAACTCCATGTGGACCCACGGCATGGGTGGCTCCCTGGAACCCACCGGCGGTACATAAATATATCCCATTGCAGTGCCCAACACAGCTGATGTAACGTCAGCTGTAATGCAGGTGGGCAAAAAATTAATTGGATTACACTGTAGGCAAGGGCCCCAAAAAATTGGTGTACCAACAGTACTAATGTACCTCAGAAAAATTGCCCATGCCCAACCAAGAGGGCAGGTGAAACCCATTAATCGCTTTGGTTAATGTGGCTTAATTGGTAACTAGGCCTGGAGGCAGCCCAGTTAAAATAAAAATTGGTTCAGGTGCAAATTTCAACGCTTTAATGAGCATTGAAACGTATAAAAATTGTTTAGAAAAATTATATGACTGAGCCTTGTGGGCCTAAGAAAAATTGCCCATTCGGCGTGATTATGTGAGGTTTCAGGAGGAGGAGGAGGAATATTATACACAGATTGATGAAGCAAAAATGTCCCCATTTTTGATCGTGATAGAGAACGATGCTAACATCCGCGGGTGCAGCCTACGTATTGCTTAGGTATCGCTGCTGTCCGCTGGTGAAGAAGAGAAGTCTGGGGAAATCCAGGCTTTGTTCATCTTGATGAGTGTAAGCCTGTCGGCACTGTCGGTTGACAGGCGGGTACGCTTATCCGTGATGATTCCCCCAGCCGCACTAAACACCCTCTCTGACAAGACGCTAGCCGCAGGACAAGCAAGCACCTCCAGGGCATACAGCGCGAGTTCAGGCCTCGTGTCCAGCTTCGACACCCAGTAGTTGTAGGGGGCAGAGGCGTCACCAAGGACGGTCGTGCAATTGGCTACGTACTCCCTCACCATCCTTTTACAGTGCTCCCGCCAACTCAGCCTTGACTGGGGAGCAGTGACACAGTCTTGCTGGGGAGCCATAAAGCTGGCAAAGGCCTTGGAGAATGTTCCCCTGCCTGCGCTGTACATGCTGCCTGATCTCTGCGCCTCCCCTGCTACCTGGCCCTCGGAACTGCGCCTTCTGCCACTAGCGCTGTCGGATGGGAAGTTTACCATCAGTTTGTCCACCAGCGCCCTGTGGTATAGCATCATTCTCCAACCCCTTTCCTCTTCGGGAATGAGAGTGGAAAGGTTCTCCTTATAGCGTGGGTCGAGCAGTGTGTACACCCAGTAATCCGTAGTGGCCAGAATGCGTGTAAGGCGAGGGTCACGAGAAAGGCATCCTAACATGAAGTCAGCCATGTGTGCCAGGGTACATGTACACAACACATGGCTGTCTCACTAGGAAGATCACTTTCAGGATCCTCCTCCTCCTCCTCCTCCTCCTCCTCCTCCTCCTCCTCCTCAGGCCATACACGCTGAAAGGATGACAGGCAAGCAGCATGTGTACCCTCAGCAGTGGGCCAAGCTGTCTCTTCCCCCTCATGCTCCTCCACCTCCTCCTCAACGCGCTGAGATATAGACATGAGGGTGCTCTGACTATCCAGCGACATACTGTCTTCCCACGCCTCCGTTTCCGAGTGCAAAGCGTCTGCCTTTATGCTTTGCAGGGAACTTCTCAAGAGGCATAGCAGAGGAATGGTGACGCTAATGATTGCAGCATCCCCGCTCACCATCTGGGTAGACTCCTCAAAGTTTCCAAGGACCTGGCAGATGTCTGCCAACCAGGCCCACTCTTCTGTAAAGAATTGAGGAGGCTGACTCCCACTACGCCGCCCATGTTGGAGTTGGTATTCCACTATAGCTCTACGCTGCTCATAGTGCCTGGCCAACATGTGGAGCGTAGAGTTCCACCGTGTGGGCACGTCGCACAGCAGTCGGTGCACTGGCAGATTAAACCGATGTTGCAGGGTCCGCAGGGTGGCAGCGTCCGTCTTGGAGTTGTGGAAATGTGCGCTGACCCGCCGCACTTTTCTGAGCAGGTATGATAAGTGTGGGTAGCTTTTCAGAAAGCGCTGAACCACCAAATTAAAGACATGGGCCAGGCATGGCACGTGCGTGAGGCTGCCGAGCTGCAGAGCCACCACCAGGTTACGGCCGTGGTCACACACGACCATGCCCGGTTGGAGGCTCAGCGGCGCAAGCCAGCGGTCGGTCTGCTCTGTCAGACCCTGCAGCAGTTCGTGGGCCGTGTGCCTCTTCTCTCCTAAGCTGAGTAGTTTCAGCACGGCCTGCTGACGCTTGCCCACCGCTGTGCTGCCACGCCGCACGACACCGACTGCTGGCGACGTGCTGCTGCTGCTGACACATCTTGATTGCGAGACAGAGGTTGCGTTGGAGGAGGAGGAGGAGGAGGAGGAGGAGGAGGGTGGTTTAGTGGAGGAAGCATACACCGCCGCAGATACCAGCACCGAGCTGGGGCCCGCAATTCTGGGTGTGGGTAGGACGTGAGCGGTCCCAGGCTCTGACTCTGTCCCAGCCTCCACTAAATTCACCCAATGTGCCGTCAGGGAGATATAGTGGCCCTGCCCGCCTGTGCTTGTCCACGTGTCCATTGTTAAGTGGACCTTGGCAGTAACCGCGTTGGTGAGGGCGCGTACAATGTTGCGGGAGACGTGGTCATGCAGGGCTGGGACGGCACATCGGGAAAAGTAGTGGCAACTGGGAACCGAGTAGCGCGGGGCCGCCGCCGCCATCATGCTTTTAAAAGCCTCCGTTTCCACAAGCCTATACAGCAGCATCTCCAAGCTGATCAATTTGGCAATGTGCACGTTTAACACTTGAGCGTGCGGGTGCGTGGCGGCGTACTTGCGCTTGCGCTCAAACAGTGGCGCTAGCGACGTCTGGACGTTGCGATGAGAGACATTGCTGGATGGGGCCGAGGACAGCGGAGGTGAGGGTGTGGGTGCAGGCCAGGAGACGGTAGTGCCTGTGTCCTCAGAGGGGGGTTGGATCTCAGTGGCAGGTTGGGGCACAGGGGGAGAGGCAGTGGTGCAAACCGGAGGTGGTGAACGGCCTTCGTCCCACCTTGTGGGGTGCTTGGCCATCATATGCCTGCGCATGCTGGTGGTGGTGGCTCCCCAGCTGATCTTGGCGCGACAAAGGTTGCACACCACTGTTCGTCGGTCGTCGGGCGTCTCTGTGAAAAACTGCCACACCGTAGAGCACCTTGACCTGTGCAGGGTGGCATGGCGCGAGGGGGCGCTTTGGGAAACAGTTGGTGGATTATTCAGTCTGGCCCTGCCTCTACCCCTGGCCATCGCACAGGCTCAGCCTGTGCCCACACCCTGACTTGGGCCTCCGCGTCCTCGCCCGCGTCCACGTCCTCTAGGCCTACCCCTAGCCCTCAGCATGGTGTATTACCAGTAGTGCAGAAACAGAACGCTGTAATTAAATGTGCCGCTTATTGTCCTGTGGTTGGAGGCTGACTTCGCTTACCAAACGCACAGCAGAGCCAGGAAATAATTTTGCGCAAGCCTGCTGTAACACTTAGCTGCCTGCGTATGAATTAGGAGGACAACTACACCCAGCACAGACCCAGTACACTGAGGACAGTCACAGGCAGCCCAAATAGATTTTTTTTCCCAAATGTTTTTGGAAAGGCCCACTGCTTTTATTCAATAAATATATGTCTTCTGTCCCTGCCTCACCACCAATACTGGCCCTGGACTATGTATAATTACTGCAGGGCGCAATGCTCTGCACGGCCGATATACAAAAAAAAAAAGTGCAACACTGCAAAAAGCAGCCTCCACACTACTGCACACGGTTAGATGTGGCCCTAAGAAGGACCGTTGGGGTTCTTGAAGCCTAAAATACTCCTAACACTCTCCCTATAGCAGCTCCGGCACCAACAGCACTTTCCCTCCTCTATGTCAGAATAAATCTGTGGCGAGCCGCGGGAGGGGCCGATTTTTATACTCGGGTGACACCTGATCTCGCCAGCCACTCACTGCAGGGGGGTGGTAAAGGGCTTGAACGTCGCAGGGGGAAGTTGTAATGCCTTCCCTGTCTTTCTATTGGCCAGAAAAGCGCGCTAACGTCTCAGAGATGAAAGTGAAAGTAACTCGAACATCGCGTGGTACTCGTCACGAGTAACGAGCATCTCGAACACGCTAATACTCGAACGAGTATCAAGTTCGGACGAGTACGTTCGCTCATCTCTATACATAAAACATTTGTAAAAAATAATGAGTAAGTAAAAAAATGTTTCTTGAAATAGCCTATAAAGAGATTTACGTAGCTAGGCGCAAATTTTGAGCCCATAGCAGTCCCCGTTTTGCAGATATAATTGCTTTTCATAGATAAAATAATTGTTCAAAATATAGTGGATGGCATCCACAATAAAAATCTTTTGTTTGGTGGGCATTAACAGGTCTTTCTTTAAATAGTATTCCACAGCTTTAGGCCGCCTGCAGACGAGCGGGTCGGATCCGGCAGCGAGAATTCTCGCTGCGCGATCCGACCCGAGAGCCTGCAGGGACGAGCGCGTACTCACCCGCGCCTGGCGGTCCCGGCTCTTTCATGTGCCAGCTGCCGCGCAGCCGGCGCATGCGCAGACCGGAGCCGGCGGCCGGGTGAGTGCGTGCCCCGCAGAAATTTAGAACATGCCGCGGTTTGTTTGCCGCGCGAGATTTCGCGCGGCCAAACCGCGGCCGTCTGCATAGGAGTGCGTATTTTAATGCACTCCTATGCAAACTTTCAGCTGCGGAAATCCCGCGGCGGGATTTCCGCTCGTCTGCAGGCGGCCTTAAGGCCTAAATGTTGTGAGATATTGAGTATAGGGAGCTTACATCCAGGGTACACCACACGTAGGATTTTTTCCAAGTTACTTGGTTTATTACAGAGAGAACATGTCCTATGTCTCTCACAGAAGAGGAGAGATGTGTAACGTACCTCTGGAGATGTGTGTCTACATATTGAGATTTTCATTCGGAGGAGAAGGCAGTTACTCGTGATGAGCAAGGCTCACTCGAGTAACTGACCTTACCGAGCTTGCTCACTCATCTCTGTATGCAATATTATAATATCTCTGGTATCATCAGCAATTTCCTTAATCCTGAGTGTCTCATTGCCACTTCACCACAGCACGAGCACATAAGGACTTTTTTAGTATTTCTTATCTACAATCATAAAAGAGAAACAGTGTTTAGAAAATGGAATATGTTTATCTCGATTTAATGAATGAAAATACATTTTGGTGATCTAGTCCTTTCAAGGTCTCTGGGCCGTGTCTCTCTTGCACAATGTCATACCTGGGTAGGGTAGGCAGCGTCTCTGCAAACTTGTTCTGGCACTCTCTGCAGCCACAGTTCAGCTGCAGGCCCTTGCTGAATCCCTGCAACAAACTTCTACACTCCACAGCAACTTTGGTCACTCCACAGACACCTGCTGGTTCTCCTCCTGCATCAACTGCCATGTAAGTCTCTGCACCTCTCTCTTCCGTGGTACAGAGTAAAATTATTTCAGTCCTTTAGGCCGCAGGCTGAATTAGGCATGTGACCTGCAAGATGCAGGGAATGCTTCACTGATGTCACTGTTCCAACGCAGGCTGCACAATGACGACAATACATCTTCCGCTGGGCCACTATCAGTGGACTGGATGGAGACTTGTTGGGGCATCTGAGATTAGGTGAGTATGAGTTGTTTTTTGGGGGGTTTTTTGCCTGGAGCATTATTACTGTTTAGGCAAACAGTGTGGGGCCACAATTACTGTATAAGGGGGCCCTGAGAGAGCCGCAATTAATAGTTAGGGGGAAATGAGGGGCCAATATAATTTTTTTTAACACTCATTTTTCCCTATGGAGCCTCTGTTTTATTGCAACGCATGAACTTGTGATTTTCATGCAATGTGATGCATTTTTAAAATTAGAAAGTACTATTAACTTTCACGCTAAAAAAGTGTGATTTTTATTGCGGTTGGCAGCGATACAATGTTAGCTTATTCTCAAGACAAAGCATCGCTGACGCTGATGTTCAAAAAGCACCTGAACACAATTGCGATTTTCGCCGCAATTTTCTTGCGGCAAAATTGCGACCGCCAGTGTGAAGAAGCCCTAAGGGTCAAACCAGGAAACAGATAGCATTAAGAAACACCTTCACTAGAACACTAGGAGTGAAGAACAGTGGATTAAATAATCCAGAAAGGGCTGGGGACAGAAAAGCTGGGTGTGCATGCTGGCCCCTAAAGAAACAAGCAGCATACAGAAGGAATTTATTGCATAGGCACATTCCAGTGGAGGAAGATGCTTTAAACATACCTGGGACACCAATGACAGTGAGCAGCTACAGAGCGGGGTAAGAGGAGGTGCTATTGGTTGCACCTGGCAGCCATCACACTATTTGATTCAAATATTCAGCTAGTTCCTTCTTGTGGCACAGGGTGAAGACAAAATGTTGGCACCAGAGTCTCATTTTACGGTACCAATATACATCAACACTAAAACACATGACTTTTTTTTGTTTTGCAATGTAACCTTGTGCTTGAATTGGGTGGGTGAAAGTTTTCATGGACATAACAATGTGATGATATAATTATTGTGAGCAAAATTTAACAGTCAGCATTTACAGAGGTGGAAAGTTGATAGATTACTGCTACCATCAGGGCCTGTTACTCATCAGACTGTGCATCTTCAAGTACTCATTAAGCCTAATAATCATGAAGTTATGCATTTTTTATTGATTAAGTCTCTAGAGTTTCCAGTCATCTTGGGAATTACTTAACTCTCTACTCACAATCCATCAATAAACTGAGACGCATGCTGTATGCAGTTTCCTCTGAATATCATCAGCCTAAATCTGCTTCCTCAGTACCTGAGGGCACATCCATTTCTGTACTTCCTGTGAAAGACTTATTACATAGTGAAAATTTCAGGATATCTTGGATAAAAAGAATGCAGATAAGCTACCTCCACATCATCCATATGATTGCCCCAATAAAATTGTTGCCTAGAGCTTGAATACCCTTTGGTCATAGCTACTCTCTTTATGAACCAGAAATGAAAACCTTATGGGAATAGTGCTAAGCCACCATTGTTATTTGTTGAGAAGATAGTCAACTTTACGTTCATGCGTTGATTATAGAGAACTTAATATCCTCTCTATTTAATTCCAGATTTACCTGAAAGCCTTTGTACAGCTAAAATATTTACTAAGCTTGATTTAAGAAGAGCCAACAACCTTAAATCTATTCATCTCCTTCGCCTGGAGATGAATGGAAGACTTCCTTTGGACAACATGTGGACACTTTGAATATCCTGTGATATAATTTAGACTTAGCAATGCCCCAGCCACTTTCCAATACTTTTATCAATAATGTTTTCAGAAACTTATTGGATCAATTTGTGATAACCTACCTGGATGATCTCTTACATTTTTCAGACGATCTTAAGGATATTCGCAAACATGTCACTACTGTAGTACAATGACCTTGAGAACACTGTTTACACGAGTACATTAAACTTGAAAAGTATGAATGAACAGGCAACCATTCAGTTTTTTAGATACACTGTATCTCCAGAAGGTCTAAGTACAGACCCTAGTAAAATCAGCTGTTGCTGATTGGATAACTTTGATAAATCAAAAGTAAGTTCAGAGATTTATTGGTTTTGCAAATGTACAGAAAGTTAATCCATAATTTTTCCAAGACCACCACAATACTTATTCAACTCAAAAAGAAGACTGTTCGCTTTGCTTGGACTCCAGATGCTTAGAAGGCCTTGATTAAATGAAAGACTCTCTTCACATCAGCACCCATAATAATTCATAAAAATCCTGAATTACTTTTCACTGTCGGAGATGATGCATCTGATTTCAGCAGTAGGTGCAGTGCTATCTCAGCAGTCTAGAGACAAGATGTTGTTGTAACCTTGTGCTGTCGTGTCATGTCTCTTATTAAAGATGTGGATTCTCCAGGCCACAGTTGGCTGGCGCCAGCTAGGCTGTAGTGAGGGCTCTATAGAAATTCACATTCTTCACAGCACAAGGAGGTATGGATTTCCCTGTTAGATTTCCAGGTTGAAGTCCTCAGAATAGTCACTAATTGGTGGCATAGAGTTGATGAAGCAGTATAGTAGTGGGGAAAGCAGCCAAGAACCATCAATAGGAGAGCAGTTAGATTACAACAGGTCAGAGGACGAGATGGGAGCATAGTCACAAAAGGAACTAAGGACCTCTGCAATCCACAGCTATCACTACTCAAGACTCCCTCATTGGGAACATCATTCTCCTAATGGCTTGCTTTGATAGATTCTATTCAAAAGCCCACACAATATCTACCAATCCAACTCCTATTAGCGCTTCTTGAAATGTTCATTCCTGATATAAATGTAAAATCCTGGACAAAAAAAGGAATTGCTTTTATCTCAGACTTATTCCAACAAGGGAAAATAAGGGAATTTAAAGATCTAGTACAACAAATTCATATAGACCAATGGGACTTTTCTACATACCTCAGAATTAAATATTACTTAGACTCCCATCCACAAACTTCCCTACTAGTTCCCCTGTCCAAACTATGAGTTTCTGAGTGACACGCCTAAACAAACACTGGGTACTACTAAGCAGTTACATGTATATGTTAATGGGGAAGCAGGGATCTCCTAGAAAATGCACATAATTGGGCAAAAGACCTTGGAATTACCTATTCTATGGCACAGTGGCTCACCATCTTGAAGTGGACTTTAAAGACCTCATTGTGTGCTAATATCCAAGAACTATATCACAAATTGTTTCTCCAGTGGTATTATTACCCCTCCAAGTTAGTTCACTTATTTCCTAGCACTTCCAGTCTCTGTTGGAGGAATTGCAGGCACACTGGCACTATTCTTCACATCTTTTTGGACTGTCCTATCATTACTCCTTGGTGAAGAAATATATTCAATCTCCTTACACTTTGGTATTAATATATGACCTAATCCAGCCCTAGTCTTACTGGCATTAGAAATAGAGGATCTCCCCTTAAACACTAGAAGGCTTTCCTGCCATATTTTTACCTCAGCCCTATTGGTGATAGCAAGGAATTGGAAATCTGACACTTTTCTGTCTATTAAAACTTTAACAGAAATGGTTTCCGAGAACTGCCTTTACGAACGTTTATTTTTACACCAAACAAGGTAGACTCTCCGCAATTTACTCCTGGTGGGGCCCCTGGTTACAACATTTTCCCATATAAAGGAACACATTTGTCTCCAACATGTATAGGAGGCCTTAAATGAGACTTTGCTTCAGAATTTAATTCAAAGTCCAACATTGACTTGGACTATAACACTAATGCAACCAATAAGTCAGATTTCAACATGTGTACTAAAATTGAAGTATAATTGTTATGTTACTGTAGCCTTATTAATGCAAAGCTTTAATAAAAGATTGACATAAAAACAAGAAATGGAACTAAGGGCTAGAGCTAAGGTAAGAGTCTAACAAAAGGTACCAAGCAAACAATTCAAATGGCAAGGCAAGAGGAACATCCAGGAAAAAGGTTAGTCAAAGTTGTGGTCAGTTACTAATCAGGATCAGTGTTACGATACATAGGAACAGAAGCCATGGAACGATCAATATCTTAATCAGCAGGCGCAGCAGACAAGTCCAGACCTTTTGTTGGGGAGATGGCAGGGAACACGATGGTGGGTCACGATGGCTCTGTCTCCTTTCTGAAGATCCAGACACGGCCTGACCCGGCTGCATGCAGGGGTAAAGGTTAGCAACCGAGCTATAACAGATATAATAACTTATCTGTCCATGTGATGCCAGTGCCTCTCCCAAGAAATGAATTGCCAAAACCAAATAAAAGAGTTTAGAGCCAAAGTGTAGTTTAAACTGGAGGCACACGGTTTTTACTCAACATTTCCAACTTTGATTTTCCAAGAATACAGTGCAACAGTCTTAGGTACAATACTCCTGGCACATTTTTTCCCTTTACAATTTCCGACACACTTCAGCTAGGAAAGACACTTGTTCCCCGAGATTCTGTCACCATCAGTCTACGTTGTCCGATGGGAATTCTTGGGAGAGCAACCCTGACACGGAGGTGAAAACACGGAGAGTCCTTCACTACTTATTGAGCCCTTTCCTCACTGGCCTAGCGCCATATATTGGCCAGTCACTCACGCCAAACTTGTCCTTCGACTTGCAGCAGTGGAGCTAGTCCTGTCCCTCCACTCAGTAGTTAAGCAGGAGAGTGCATAACATTCACCCCCAACTCCTTCTCCAGAAGCTGATTCTGACTTCAGGTCCCCTGAGGGGTTGCATCCCATGGCTAAATGAGATGGGCCCAGGCTTAGCCCAGATGGAAGCATCAGAGCCTCAACCTTCCTTACACACATCCTCCTTCACTGACTACATTCTTCTCTCTCTCCTCTCTCTACCTCTACACAAACTAACTCTGCTCCAAACCTATTTATCTACCAATCACGCCATAAAGAACAGGTTAGGGAGACAGACACACAGATACCACCACATTTGGTGACACCAACGAGACAGGGAGTTCAGGACTACCTAAAGAGGTTACCACATACATGAGAAAAAGACCAACAACAATGTAGACACACACACACACAGACAATCCACACTGGGTAGACAAATTCATACTAGAAGGACCCTGACTCTGGGCCACTACACAGGCATGGTAAAAAGCTTAGAGACCCTTTTTAAGGGGGTTTTCCAGGACTAAAATATTGACCTATTATTAGGCTATGTGATCAATATCATACCAGCATTCCTGCTGATCAGCTTGAAGTGGCCATGGCATTCAAGTGAATGCTGCGGACTTTTCACAGTATACCAGGCACAATGTTGTACAGTTTATAGCAATGGTGCCTCATATTGCATCTCAATCCCATTCACTTGAATGGGACTGAGTTGTGCATAGACTACACTGTGTGAATGATGCATCTCTTGTATATAATTATATATACACAGTTAGTATAAGTTAGACATTTCCTGTATATAGTAATATGGACCGTGCTGGTATAACCTGGGCATTTTTTTGTATGTAATTATATATGTACAGCCAGTAGAAGTTATGCATCTCCCTGTATATAGTTATATGGAGCATGCTAGTATAACCTGGGTATTTCCTCAATATGATTGCACACTTCATAAACAATTAAAAAACACATCAAGAACCTGTATACAGTTTTTAAAAAATCCTGCATGTATTGTTTAAATTCACATGCCTTTTTTAATAGTATATGCAGTTTCCTAAAAACACATGAACACAGCCCAAGGCCTCTTTCACACGTGCTAAAAAATGACTCATTTCCTGGATTACGTAAAAATTAGTTTGTAGACCCTTAGGCCTCATGTCCACGGGGAAAATCAGGCCCGCTACGGATTATCCATGGAGAATCCGTAGTGGGTCCCTCCTGCCCCGCGGACATGAGGGCTGAAAATAAGAATAAGTCAGAATAAACTTACCTCCCGCCCGCTCCGGATCCTTCCTTCGCTGCGGCGTCATCTTCTCTGCGTCGCGGCCGGATCTTCTTTCTTCGGCCCGGCGGATGCGCAGGATGACGTCGGTGACGTGCCCCGCGCATGCGCCGGCCCGAAGAAAAAAGATCCGGCCGCGACGGAGAGAAGATGGCGCCGCGGCGAAGAGAAGAAACGGAGCGGGTGAGTAAATTCCGATTTTTGTCTCCCGCGGATCCGGACGGCTTCCATAGGCTTCAATAGAAGCCCGCGGGAGCCGTCCCCGCAGGAGACCCGCACGAAAATGGAGCATGGTCCAGATTTTTTCATGCTCCATTTTTTTTAAAATCACTTTTATTGACCATCCGCGGGTATTTATGTACCCGCGGGTGGTCAATGCATCCCTACGGGATGCGGATCCGCGGGCAGGAGAAGAGTTAAAATCTGCTGCGGATTTTAATTCTTCTTTTGCCCGTGGACATGAGGCCTTAGGCCTGTTTCATGCGGGCTACAAAATCTCGCTTTAAAATCATCGCTACAAAACGCATGTATGTGAAGCCCATGGTTTCTAATGGTTTTTCTCTCATAAGCGGTGTTTTGTAGCCTGAAAGAACCCATTGGAAACCATGGTCTTCACATACATGCGTTTTGTAGCGAGATTTTGTAGCCCGTATGAAACAGGCCTAAGGGTTTACAAACAAATTTTTACGTAGTCCAGGAAATAAGTCATGTTTGGAAAGCTTATGCCAAGGGGCTTGATCATGCATGTAAATTAGTTTTTCAGCTATATGCAGCACAATTGAGTAATGGATATGGATAGAGGTGGGGGCGGTGGCCTTAGCTGAACTTTTGCACCCAGACCCCTGAGTCTTTAGTTTACATCCCTGGTTTATGTTATCACTCTGCATCTGAACTGAGATTTCCTTTTTCCTCTGTGAATACACTGGAGAAAAAAAACTATTTAGTAGATTTGTTTTTTCCTCATCATCTTCTACAATCCTTCCTACATTATTTATATTTTTACTATTTATGTAATTGAAGAACAGTCTAGGGTTAGTTTTACTGTCATTGTCAATATGCCTTTCTGTCTCCACCTTTGCTGCTTTTACATAATTATATTTTTTTCCTTTTATAGGTCTTCACTGCCTTCTTGTTTTAGTAGTTTAAACACTTTCTTTTTGCTGTTTGTTGCCCTCTTTACATCTTATTGATCCACATTAGTTTTCTCCTATTCCTAACCCCTTTATTCCTGTTTTTAAACATTTCCTATTTATTGTCTGTGCTCTTAATTTTGAGTACATAGTCCCAGTCAATAAAGTTAGTATTTCTGTAGCCCCACTATAAAACTTTCTCTTGAAAAACAAGTTGAAATGTATTATATTATGGTCACTATTTCCCAGATGCCCCCCAACCTGCACCCCATTTATTCTGTCAGGATTGTTGATTAATATTAAGTCCAAAATGGCCGTCCCCCTAGTCTGGTCCTGTACAAGTTGGGTAAGGTAGCTATCTATAGTAATTGACAGAAACTTGTTACCTTTATGAGATCTGCAGGTTTCGACTTCACCGTTTAAAGTCCCCAATAATAATTACCTTGTTGTGATTTACGGTTTCATCCATTTGCCTCAGTAATAGATTTTCAGTGGCTTCTGTTATATTTGGCGGTCTATAGAAAACCCCTATGAGGATTTTATTATTGTTTTTCCCTCCATGTATGTCTACCCACATATATATTCCTGTAGTGTGGGCTTTAAACAAGATTTTACTCAAGGCGAAGCCCTCCCCCTTTCTGGTATTTATGATCCCTTCTAAACAGACTGTAACCCTGTAAGTTCACCACTCAGGCACAGCTTTCATCCAACCAGATCTGTTATTTCCATTACAGCCTAGTTTTCCTCAGACAATAATACTTCCAGTTCATTAACTTTATTGGTCAGACTTCTAGCATTAGTCACCATACAGTTTAGAAGATTTGGTTATTTTTATTTCAAATGTATCTCTACTAACTATTCTGCCAGTTCGAACTGTACCAATCCCTCCAACCACTACACCCCCATTCTCATTACCTAGTCCCAGATCACTGTCTGTACTACCTTACCCTCTATCGCTCCAGTTGTTCACCTTTCTCCCCAAGTCCCTAGTTAAAACACTCCTGAAACCTTTTAGCCATCTTCTTTTCCAGCACAACTGCACCCCTCCCATTAAGATGCAGCCCGTGCCTACGGTAGAACATGTAGCCAACAGCAAAATCGCCCTAGTACTCCAGGAAACCCAAATCCCTCCTTTCTCACCAGCCCGATCCGTGATGTGTCAAACTCGAGCGCCAGGAAGACTTGTTTGCTTAAATGACACAGAAAGCATAAGGGCCTATTTATGGTTCAAAAGTATTTTATTGCCCGCAATGGGAGATACAGTACAGCAACAATACAGTTTACATATCTGTCAGGGACGAGTCACTGTCACGTCGCCTGACGATTTTGGCTTTTCCCTGATATCCCGTGCGGAATTTTAAGAAACAAATAATACAAGTGTAACATAACAATTCAAAGTATAACATTTGCATTCCCTGAGTCTTAAACACTGAACAACTCTTTTCTTTGCGGGAGAATTAAAGCTTGATAAAGCAAAATCGAGTCGATGAAGTTATAGGTAAGTTTTGATATGTGTGGAAGGCCTTGATGGCCAAAGAGAATGGACAGGAGAGGGAGAGGGTGGAGGGATTGGGGGGGCAGATATGAGGGGAGGAGGAGAAAGTTGTCAGATAGGGGGAAGAAGGGTAAAATAGGATAGGGTGTTAAGGATTAGAACAGCATAGAGTAGGTCCGTCTTGTCCATGATCTGAAATCGTCTTGTTATTCGTTTCATTTATGCCGGCGCGTCTCGTTATTTTAACTTTCACGTTGTGGCTATCTTAACTGATTAGAGTGCAGCAGAGCCATCATGCAACCATGCTTCTAGTTCGGGTGAAGCCCGGAACTGTAGCCAAACTGCCCAGGTGTTATAAAATTTAGAATGCCTCATCTCATCCTTAGCGCACAACTCCTCCATCTGTTTCAGGTTATCCATGGCTTCCAGCCACATCAGACGTGTTGGGGGGGACACAGATTTCCATTTTCTGGGGATAATTTGTCTTGTTGCCATTAGAAAAAAGCGTAGGAGAGAGTTTTTGATATTTGACAATGGTCCCGGTATTATCGATAATAAGCCCATCTCAGGGGAAAAGTCAACCGCGCTCTTGCAGGTAGCTATGTATAAGTCCTCAACCTCTCTCCACAGTGGTTGTATATGGGGGCAAGACCACCAGAGGTGGACAAAGGTTCCCCGTTCGCTAAGACACCTCCAGCAGAGATCCGGATACTGGGGGTAGGCTCTTGCCAATCCCACCGGGGTCCTGTACCATCTGGTCAGGATCTTGTAGTTAAGCTCCTGAAGCTTGCTGGAGACATTTGATTTGTGAGTCAGGGTATATGCCTTCTCCCAGGCCTCTGCTGTTATTTCTATTCCTAGCTCCCTTTCCCAGGTCATCTCCAGAGGTCTGTTCCTATCTACCATGTCCCTCTCTATTAGTAGCTTGTACATTGATGAGATGGTAATTGAGGGGGCTGGGTTAGAAATGCAGATCTTTTCAAAAGCTGTGAGTGCCCCTCCTAGTTGTTGTAAGCTACCCGTAGATCTTATGTAATGGCACAACTGTAGGTATTGGTACCACGCTCCGGTTGGGGGATCCCTTCCATCTAGTATCTCCTGTAGGGTCTTCAGTCTCACACCTATCATAATATCCCTAATTCTG
This sequence comes from Eleutherodactylus coqui, assembly GCF_035609145.1. Lineage (NCBI taxonomy): Eukaryota > Metazoa > Chordata > Amphibia > Anura > Eleutherodactylidae > Eleutherodactylus > Eleutherodactylus coqui. The sequence continues at coordinate 75,181,935 of NC_089847.1, forward strand.
GGGACTGATTCCGCTGTCCCTGTTAGTAGTGGGGTACCTTTTGGGAGGTCTGGCGCGTCCGGGTTGCCCACTAAGGGAGTAAGTGGACCTGGGGATGTGATCAGTCCCGACCTTACGGCAGGACCGACCCAGGCGCTGAGCAGGTTTTCTATAAAGGGGAAAAGCCCCATGTCCCTGAATCTGTCTTTTCCTGGGATCCAAATGTAACCCCGTCCCCTGTGTTGTGTGGAGTCCTGTTCTGCTTCCACCCATCTTTTTCGGTCCCTGCTGTGGAATAGGTCTAGTATGCATTTGGTCAGGGAGGCCTTGTGGTAAAGTGCGAAGTTGGGGACTCCCATTCCTCCACTCGTTTTGGGGCTAGTGAGGGCGCTCCAGTTCCTCCTGGGTCTATGGTTGCCCCAGATGAATCTCATGACTAGACGTCTAATTCTTGCAAGGAATGTTCCCGTTAGTTTTATAGGGACTGTTTGGAAGATGTATAGGAACCTGGGTAGGGAGTTCATTTTAATTGTGTTTATCCTCCCGAACCATGATAGTGGGAGGGTTTTCCATCTGGTTAAGTCCTTCTCAAGGGCTGTAATTAGCGGGGTGTAGTTTTTTCAAAAAGTTTCTCGGGGTCCGCGGTGATGACCGTCCCCAGGTACCTGAATCCATCCCTTTTCCAAACAAACGGGAACTTTATCTGCATTGCCTCTATGTCTTTCTCGGACAGTGTTACGTTTAGTATTTCTGATTTGCTGAGATTGACTTTAAAGTTTGACACCCTGCTAAACGACTCAAACTCTTTCATTATACACGGGAGGGCCACTCTGGGGTTAGTGACGTATATTAGTAGGTCGTCTGCATATAAGGCGACTTTATGCTCAGTCTGGCCTGTCTGGACCCCCCGAATATCTTTATTAGCTCGCAATGCGTTCGCTATGGTTTCCATTACCAATATGTAGAGGAAGGGAGACAGGGGACACCCTTGTCTGATGCCATTGCTGATCTTAATTGGCTCAGACAGTTCTCCATTAACCTGCACTCTGGCCACCGGGCCATTGTACAGGGCCATTATTTTGCTTAAGAAGCGCGGACCTAGGCCTATCGTCTGCAGGACAGCCTCAAGAAACCTCCAGTTCACCCTGTCGAATGCCTTTTCGGCATCCACAGATAGCAGGCAAAGCGGGTCCTTTGAACGTTGCGCCCTTGACACTATGGCTAGTGTTCTAATCGTGTTGTCCCCTGCCTCCCTCCCAGGGACGAATCTGACCCGATCTCTGTCTATTAATGATGATATAAGGGGTCTCATGCGGGCCGCTAGCATGCTGGCGTAGATTTTGGTGTCGACATTTAGTAGTGAAATGGGCCTATAGCTGCCACACGCCGAGGGGTCCTTTCCAGATTTTGGTATGACTGTTATATTGGCCCCGAGAGCCTGGGAAGGGGGAATGGGTGTTCGCGCGATACGTCGTTGAAGGCGTCTAGCATTAGAGGGGCCAGTTCCTCGCCACACACTTTAAAGAAGCGTGGGGTGAAGCCGTCCAGTCCAGGGCTGTTACCGATCTTGAGAGCCCGAATTGTATCGGATATCTCTGACAGGGAGAAGTTCTCTTCCAGGGCATTCCGCTCAGCTACAGGGATACTTTTAGGGCTGTTTTGTTTTAGATAGGCACCCTGCGCTATGTCTGTTTCCTCCGGTGTCTCTGTCCGTTCTCTCTGCAGATTATAGAGGTCGTGGTAGTAGGAGTGGAAACTGTCTAGAATCTCCCTATTGGTATGAACCTGTACTCCTTTTCGTGTCTGGATGGAGAAGACATATGTTAGTGGTGCCCTTGGGTTGAGGGCCCTAGCTAACCCTCTGCTGCATTTATTCCCGTACTCATAGAAGTATCCTTTTGCCCTGTCTCTCTGGCAGAGTGAGGTTTGGTTCAAGAGCTGTAGAATCTGACCGCGAACCTCTGAGATTTCTGCTGCTCTCTGCTCGGAGGGTGATGTTTTGTTAGATGACTCTAGGGTGCCCAGTTTAGCAACTAATCCCTCTAAGGCCCTGTCTCTCTCCTTTTTTAGTCGTGACCCGTGAGAGATGAAGATGCCCCTTAGTACGCATTTGAGCGCTTCCCATTTAATTGGGGCCGGAGTTTCATCTGTCATGTGGTTGGCTTTGAACTGTTCTATTGCTAGCTGGATCTCTTGTAAACAAGCCCTATCGCCTAGCAAATTGTCTTTTAGCCTCCAGTTTTTCTTTAGCCTGTTTTTTTGACCCCCATCTAAGGATCCCCAAACCGGAGCGTGGTCCGACCATAAGAAAGGTCCAATGGAGCATTTAGGGTTTCTGTCTAGGAGTCTGTGCGAGATAAATAGGTAGTCTATTCTGTGATAGCTTTTGTGTACTGGTGAGTGGTAGCTGTAGTCCCTATCTCTAGGGTGGAGTACCCGCCACATGTCTACTAACCTTAAACTTGTCAGCTCTCTTATAAGCCTGTGTGTTGCTGTGTGTGCAATTTTGGACTTACCCCCCGTTGAGTCGAGATCAGGATTCAATCCCAGGTTAAAATCGCCCCCCAGGATTATGGCGGAGCCATCTGCGAAGGACGCCAGGGCCCCCAGCATCCGGATCCCGAAGCGGACCTGTGTCTGATTAGGGAAATAAGTGTTAGCAATGGTAACCACTTCCGAGCACAGTTGAATCTTCACAAACAGATATCGTCCCTCGGGGTCGGCCTCCGATGAGAGAAGTTTGTGAGGGAGTTGCTTGTGGGTGGCAATAGATGTGCCTCCGGCTTTTTTCTGTGGGTGTGGGCTGTGATACCAGGTTGCGTAATGGCGGTGCTTGCAGCTAGGGATACTTCCTATTTGAAAGTGGGTCTCTTGGAATAGGGCGATCATTACGTGTTGCCTGTGGAGGTAGTCTAGTATCTGTCCTCTTTTGGCCGGCTTGTTTAGGCCCCTCACATTGTAGGTGCCGAATGTGAGGTTAGCCATCGTCATGTGATCGCTGTGTGAGGTTTTTCAGGGACCCGGTGGACAAGAATTGGGAAGTAGGATATAGTTGAGGGGTAAGAAGGAGAGCAGAGATGTGGAGGGGAATTAAGAGTAGTAAACGTTATGAAACAACCGTGTCGTGGTGAATCTGAGATTCTGGCGAATCGCCAGGTATCGCCCTTAGTCGGGCGGCTTGTCACCCAGTGGAGAGAGTGGAAGCGCATCAAGGGTACAGGAGCTCCCTCCCACCACACCCCCCTTTAATAACATATAGCTAGGTGACCTCACTGAGGTCTCCGGTGAAGGTAACAGTAACAGTAAAGGTAAACCCCGGGCACCAGCAGCCCGGAAAGGTCAGAAAACTTTAAGGCGGCAGGCACTATCGGGTCCGAACCTCCCGCGCGCGTAAGTGGTAAAGAACCGCAAGTCACTGTGCGGGACCCCGCGAAACAACACGCGCAGTCGTCCATCAATAGTCCTACCCTCCAAGGCCCGCATCTCGCGGGGTGAGTGCCGTTGGTCCGTTAGGACCTGAGAGTCATTCTTTAAGTGGCATGGTCTCTTCCCCTGTGGCTCTCCCGTTGTCTCCTTGGTTGGACTGTCTGCCACTGCTCTCTGGTGGATTGCGCAAGCAGGTTGGGGGGAACAGGCCAATCCAGGAGTGCTATTTGAGGCAGTTCAAATGTGCCTAGGAATTTAGGCAGGTCCCCCAGCGAGCGGAAAACTGCAGATTTGCCGTTTTTCCTGGCTGATAGCGAGAACGGTAATCCCCAGCGATATTGGATTCCTTGATCTTTGAGGGCTGACAGGAGGGGATGTAAGGCTTTTCGTAGCTGTAGTGTGTGGCGGGCCAGGTCCTGCAGTATGATGATGCTTTTACCGCCGTGTGTCAGGAGGTCTGGTAGGTCTCTTGCTTTGCGCATTATTGCATCTTTGTCGCGAAAGTAGTGGATCCTGCATATAATGTCCCTGGGACAGTTAGGGTCAGCTGCTTTAGGGCCCAGCGCTCTGTGGATTCTGTCGATTTCGACAGGGCGATCGGGTGGTCTGTCCAATATGCGCATAAAGAGCGATTATGCCCATGGTTCTAGTTGGTCCCCTTCGACTTCCTCAGGGAGGCCTCTAATACGCAGATTATTTCTCCTGTTTCTATTTTCTAAATCGTCTATATGCATAGTAACATTAGCGATCTGATCCGCTTGGGCCTGTATCGCTTCTTTATGTGATTCCAAAATTGCTGCCGTTTCACTCTGAACTTCCTCAACCTGGTGCAGCCTATGGCCAATCTGGTGTACCTCGGCATGTATGGACTCCAGGGCTTGTTTGTTAGAGGCTTCAAACTTGGCAAACAGAGCACTTAAATCGTCTCTTGTGGGTATGGCCATTATGTGGGTTTTCCACGTGTCTTCCCCTGTATCATGTGGGGACATTGTTGGCAGCATCCTCCTTGCTTTCTTGGAGGACTTGCTTTCTTATATAATCTGTGGGAGATTGTTGAATGTCCCAGGGAGGACTACTACCCCCAGCATGTGTCTGTCCCTGCTGTGTAGTGGGGAGAGGGGCTGTGTGAGGCTGCTGTGCTGCAGGGCTGTTGCCCTGAGTACTCACTGTTGCCCTGCCATGGGCGCTGGGGGGTCCTTTGGGCTGCTGCTGTTGCTGCTGCCGCTGTGATAGGAGGTGGAGGGTCTCTGTGGAGGGGATCCTTCTGCTTCTGTGAAGCCTCCGGTCTCTGTAGCGGTGCGCGCTGCTTGTGTGGGAGCCGCTGGGGTGTCTCACACGTGGCGCTCCGGCGCCATCTTGATTCTGCCGGGAGCTGAGCGCGGAGTGTGGAGGAAGCGCTCTATGGTGCCACCGCTGCCTTCCTCCGCTGTAGCTTCTGACCTTTCGGTCCTGCGTCTCCCCATCTCCCTCAGGGAGTGTTTTCAGAGGGTTCCGCTTGGATCTGCCGGTGCCCGGGTCCTCTGAGTAGGTGAGCGCCGTGGGAGCTTTCTGAGCAGCGTCTCACTCCTCCATGCGCCGGTCATGCCCCTCCATAAGGGCCTATTTAGACACAACAATTATCGCTCAAAAGCCATCTTTTGAGTGATAATCGTTGCATCTAAATGCGCAGCCATCATGCACTGTTCATGCACTGTTCTTTCATCGCTCATTTCTAGCCAGCTAGAAATCAGCGATGAGCCTCATCAGCGACGCATGCTGGTATCTCAGAATGCGGTGCTGATAGCATTCTTTCAGCTAGAATCCCGACGGCAGTTCTCAGCAGGACACCAGCTGAAATCGCCAAGAACAGTGCAGCTGTTTGCATATACAAAACAGCTGCATTGTTCTTAGAGCTATTGCGGCAGTATCCCACTCCGCCTGCATAACTTCTAAGTAGCTAATTAGCTACTTTGAGTTATGCAAAGATGATCGCTCAAAACTGTCACTCAAACTGTTTGAGCAAATTTTGAGCTACCATCACTCCGTGTAAATGGGCCTTTACAGTGAAGTACAGTTAAAAGGATTTACAAGTAGAGATGAGCAAGCACGCTTGGATACAGCAGTTACTCGAGCGAGCATCGCTCTTCTCGAGTAACTGCTTACTGGTCCGAGCGTGCTCGGGGGGCGGTGGTGAGCGTCGGGGGGTAGCAGGGGGGAAAGTGAGAGAGATCGCTCTCTCTCTCCCCCCCATCGCTGCCCCACCCGAGCATGCTCCGACCAGTAAGCAGTTACTCAAGAAGAATGATGCTTGCTCAAGTAACTGCTGTATCCGAGCGTGCTCGCTCGTCTCTCTTTACAAGTGATCACAGCCGTACTTATGCCTGTGCTAATGAACACACCTATACTTATACATGGCAATACAATGCTGAAGCTCTGGAGATCCTCCTAGTCTATGCTTACACATGGATAGCACATGACTACTAGCATTGTGACTACCATCACTGAGTAGTGATGCTAGTAGTATGACACCTGTTGCGGCTTCTGTTTGTCTACAGCAGCCATGTGATAGTTATTCGTAAACAAAGACCATGAGGATTGGTGGAAAATAATGAGTACTGTTTTTCTTATATTGTTTTGCAGCATTTACAACTGTTTTGAATAAAATTCTAAAGTCTAGATGACCTTTTTAATGTGTTAGACAAAAGGAAAAGGAAAATTTGGCAATAGATCAACACAGATAGAGGAACTTCCCAACCAGACACAATCACTGACAGATCACTTCTGCTGGAAGGAAATACCTTCTGACCATTCGAATTAACCTATAATTCATATATTTTTTTTAAAGGGAATCTGTCATCTGCCTAAAGCAGCCTAAACAAACATATGGTGCTCTTAGGTGAGGTGACGGAGCCGCGTGCTGTATTTTTTATGCTTAGTCGCATTCTGATTCCTGGTGTAGTGACCCAGAGTTAACGGGGCCCCTCCATAATGTTAAATGTTTGTATCATGCAATAGTGTTGTCAGTGTCTTCTGACATATGCATTTGATGTGTATTGCATCTCTTCAGCACTAAATGGGTTAACGCCTGAGTAATGTATCTTGTTGTATGTCATGTGACTACGTTTTATATGTGTATATATATATATATATGTTTGTGAGGATGATAGAGAGAGAGTCTTTCCAATTAGCAAGTGGGTGAGCCACACAGACACTGTCTGATCTGTGTGGTCCAGAATGGAAGAGGCTGAGCGATGGTCTGAAGCCTGTCCTGGGCTTACACTACCAAGGATGTGCCAGTGACGCTATCCGCACTGCGAGTCAGAGAGAAGGAGAAGGACACCAGAAGAGTGAGTGATGACCGGTAGAGAGTAAGAAAAGAAGAGAGTTTGCCGGGAGCAGGATCTCACAGATAACTGGGACTGTGGATTGTTTGGATTACCCTGAGAAGTCCTGCCTGTCACACCCACCTTCTAAGAGTGTAAAGTGTTTTCCGAACTGTTGCTATTTGTTTGAACTTTATTGGAATTAAGTAAACCGGCATTACTGACCATTTCCGGTTTGCTCAGAAAGTTATCCCTGTGTGTGGACCACTTTATTACAACCTCAGGATTCATTGCAGAGGACGGAACAGTAGCTTCATGAGTGACAATGGACTTTAAGGTAACCGCTAGTTACCCTTTCCCTGTGATCTCCACCAGTAGTAACTTGAACGGGTCCCGATGGTAGAGCCACCGTAACTTAAATCCTTATCTACCCCGCCATCTCCTCAGTTGTGGGGCCCGCTCTTCGGATGCTGCACTGGGGTGCCTGTCAATGCAGTCTGTGAGACGCACAAACGTCTGACTCCGAGTTCTGTGTGCGTTGTCCCATATATTAACATTTTCATGTGCTGTGCGGATTCCATTGGGGTACTGCAAGAACCAGAGAGCGAATGAATATAAATATACATCACCTGACTTCCTGTCACCTGTCCTAACAGCACAATAAGTTTGTTTATGATGCTTTAGGCAGGTGACATTAACATCAGCAAGTCTGTGTGTTTCTGATTCAACCTCTCCCCTCCTCTCCACAGACTTCTTTGGGCAGCATTTCAATAGGCATCATTTGACAATAGATAGTGGACAGCAAAGAAGAAGGAATGAAAACCCCTATTTAGAGTGATTTGTCCACACAAAAATGTCATTTTAAGTGAATAAAGTTATTTGCACTTTTGCTGGTTATTACATTGGCTATCTCATCCTGTGAGCATAAGTTATTTCAAAACTCAATGACCAATTAAGATAGCAGTGGAACATAGCATTTGGAGTACTTTCTGCGACTAAAGTCTTATTCACACGAGCGATATTCTCAGACGAGTTTTATGTGATGCGCACAAAACTCGCGCAAATATGAAATGGATTTATTCAGCATGTTCTATTTTTTGACATTCAAATATCTCGCCCATTGTTTTCAATGGGGCCTTAAAAGACATCATATAACAATCGTATGCTGTGTGATTTGCATGCGAGTGTGATGCGATTTTTCTCATAAAAATTGATGGGAACTACTTGTGATCCTTTGATGCATGTGAAGCATGCACCTGAGAATTGCAATTTTGTAGGTGATGTGAGGTCTTTTTGAATAAAACACACTTTGCATTGGCATGAAAAACGTACGTTGGCAAGCGCAATATCTGGATGAGTTTCTCGCACTCGCCTGATTGAATGATGAGGGTCTTCTGATCTGAACTCTGTGCATCATAACAATCTATAATCCTCAGAGTTTGAATCAGAATACCAGCAATCACGCTGGCATATCCGTCCATATTACAGACTATACATGCAGCCGGAATATGCATGTCTGTCACCATGCCTTTTACACAAGATGAGTGTCGGGCATCCCCATGTATACTCGCTCCCATGCTGTTACACAGGAGCGAGTACCGCTGTATCGCTCACAGCGTGGCCAGTAGAGAGGCAGGGCAGCTGGAGGAGAGTTCGCCGCCGCCGCCTCTCTCCATTCACTGTAAGCAGATGACGTTCAGTACTGAATGGCTGCTGTTTACACTGAACAGCTTGTTTGGTTTTCAAGCATGCTGAAACCCGTGTGACTTCGCTCAGTCGTTCAGTCTCTGCATGCATTTACACAGGACGACTATCATTCAAAACCCAGCAGGAGTGTGGGGTTTTGAACAACTACTAACAAATTGTCCTGTGTAAAAGGGCCTTAGGCTTGATCTAGGCTTGGAAAGGTTGAAAAACACTTCATCAGGTGGCATGCACATGGCAGACTCGGATTCTGCATGCGGAATCCGACCCTGGCAGCAGCGGAATCTGTACATACTTGCCATTCTGTTTCGTCATCTGTACTGTAGATACTCCACATAGCTTGCCGTCAGACATGCGCAGTACATTTTTTTTTTTTTAACTCCTGTTTTTCCTGCAGAATCCGCAGACTATCCGCAATATCAATTATGCACGGGCCGCGGGTCGAACGGCTTCCGGGAACTGCAGGAAAATGGAACATGCTGAGATTTTTCATCCGTGAGTGGAAACAGCAATTGTTTTTCGCTCGTGTGCATAAAGAACCATTTTTCCATAATTTGCTATGTAGGTTTGAAAAAATCCGCCTATGTGCATGAGGCCTAAGAATAATTTCCTAAGAATTTTTTCCTATAACTGTAAGGCCTCCCTCACACAGTCGATTTTTTGGGGTGTTCAGTGCTGCGCTAGACGCTGTCAGAGTCTCCCATTGTTTTCAATGGAGCTTCTCAGACATTCGCTCGATCACGGCGCTTTCCAACGCCGCAATTTTCAAGCAAAGTCTGTTCTATTTTGCGGCGTTTAGCGCACTTCATCAATGATGAGGAGTGCTAAAAGCCAAGGGCTGCTGCAGCATCGCTGTGGCCGAAAACTAAAGAAAAATGCGGCAAAGCGCCGCGATTTCAATTGCGACACTTTGCCGCATTCATGTGTGAGAGAGGCCTAATTCTGTAACTGAGAAAAAGTCAACTGTAGTGTTCTTAATACACTGTAGATTAGTAACAGGAAATGTAGCAAAAATGGCCTTCATTATCACTACTTTCTTTATCTCACATAGCTGTGGTTCAGAGAACCTTCAGTTAAGGTCCTTTTGTAAGCAAAATACTTGTTTGTTGGCTGAACATTCAGTTTTAGCAAACATAAAAATGTGTGCTATTCAGCTGTACAACTCCCCATGTGAACAAGGAAATGCATAACCAGCCTATGGGGATATGCAGCAGCCCAGACTCGGGAGAGATTAATGAGCAAGGGAAAATTGAGATGGTAGTCACAGTGGCCCTGCCGCTCCTCCTGGGAAGGTGGTAAAGTGGGTCTAGAACTGAAACTACTGCAGTTTAAAATTACATTGACAGTTCTTATTGTGTGCTGCCCGCGGGGTTAGGCAGGGTAAGATGTTGTTTGTCATGACGCCAACTTGTGTACGGATAGGGAATCATTCTGAGCAAAATAATCAAATATAAACATTTGAAGAGCTAAAAAAAATGGGGGTAGTAGTCCTGGCTTCTGGAGTGTATAGTGTGGTACCTCAGTGCAGATGGTGGGAAGTTACTCCAGGAAGCAGACTTGGATGGTGAAAACAGTGGAACAATTTGAGAGAAAGTTTTTTTCCTGATAGCTGTTACACCATTTTCATTTGCGTTAAATTGGAGTAGATCATGACAGACATTACTTGAACACCCTAAGAGTAGCTCGGGACCCAAGCAAGTTACTGCTGGAGGAGATCAAGGGGTTGTAACCGGGGGTTACCTTAAGTTCAGTTTTCACTCATGATGCCACCGTTCTGTCCTCTGTGGCAGATCTTCCTGATGAAATAAAGTAGTCCACACACAGGGCAACTTTCTGAACAAGAACCAGGAATAGTCGGTTCCATCCATTTACTGCAAAACTCTTGAACGTAATTGTGAACAAATAGTCTTGGCACAAATATAACAAGCCAAAGTGGTGCAACAGGGAGAATTCTTGGGGCATTCGGACAATCCACAGTCCAAGTTATCTGTGGGATTCCGACTCCTGACCAACTCTCTCTCTCTCTCTAGTGGTCAACACTCACTCTGCTGTTTCTTGGTCCTTTTGCTATAGAGTGGTTCCTTTCTCTCCCAGCGCTCATCAGAAGCGTCAAGTATTCCTGGGATAGTTAGGCCCAGGCTGAGCAGCAGGCCATCACTTGGCCTCCTCCATGCTCCACACACAGACTAACTCATCTGGTGTGTAGGTGTCAGACTCTCCTAGACTCCTCGCTTCTCTTAGACTTCCTGACAGACTTGCATTGCATTCTTGCAAACACACACACGCATATATATATATATATATATATATATGACATACAATCATAATCACATGACGCACAAAATGTTACATTTTTCAGACAGGACACCGCATACCAGACATAAACCCATGTAGTCCTGCAGCTATGCGCTCCACAATTAAAATGCTGACAACACAGTGGCACAAGACAGGCATAAAACATTATGGAGGGGCCCCAATAACTCTGGGCCACTACACTAGCACAACCTTGCTAAACAGTCCCCTGAGTGTTGCTAGGCAATCTGTACATACTAGGGCCTGAAGAATATTGCCAGAACATACATTACAGAGAAGAAACATAAACAATAACTTCATAACGTTACACACTTATAAAACATCACCATAAACATCAAGACCTGATTGTAGGGATATTAGGGGCACAGAACATGCACGGGTATTCAACTCTGGGGTACTACAGACATAACAGGGATTGTTCACCCCATAAGCAGATTCTCAGCTCATTTTAAATATAATTATAATCTTTATTTGTATAGCGCTAACTTATTCTGCAATGCTTAAAGAAAGTTAAACTAGCTACAATTGCCAAACATGTTTAAAAGGATCTTAACATCTGTGATATTTGCAGCAGTAAAGCTGGGTTCACACAGGGCAGATTTGCCACGGAATTTTGCTGCAGCAAATCCGCCTGTGGCCGCTAATCCTGGGATTAGCCAGCAATGTGGACAAGATTTGTCAAATATCTCGTCCACACGGGGCGGACAATTCGTTGCAGCAAAGCTGGCATTAGCCGGTGCTGCAGCGTGGATTCCCGCGACGCAGCATGCCAGTTGTTTTTTTTTTCCGTTGTGGCCTCACTCCTCTCTATGGGAAAGCTGACCGCAACGGATAAGCATGTGGCAAAGCTGCTCCAAAACCCACAGCTAAGTGTCACGAGTATTGAAGCTGTGCTTATCTCACGGAAATCTCGCTGCAACAAAACCGCGGTGAAAGCATCCTGTGTGAACCATGCCTTAGTGTTGCAGGTGAGGTTTAGTGGCACAGTCCTAAAAATAACCATACAGAGGAGATAGAAGTACCATAGTAACATAGTTTGTAAGGCCGAATTAAAACAATGTCCATCTAGTCCAGCCTGTTTATCCTCCTGTGTTGTTGAACCAGAGGAAGGCAAAAAAAAAACCCAAGAGCAAAAGCCAATTAGTCCTTTTGGGGAAAAAATTCCTTCCCGACTCACTAATGGCAATCAGACTAATCCCTGGATCAACCCCTAATAGTTCCTACCTGCCTGTATACCTGGATTAACAGTTAACCTAAGATTTATATGCTATATTATCCTTCCACTCCAGAAAGACATCAAGCCCCCTTTTAAACTCCTCTATGGATTTTGCCATCACCACATCCTTAGGCAGAGAGTTCCACAGTCTAACTGCTCTTACAGTAAAGAAGCCCTTTCTGTGTTGGTGATGAAACCTGCTTTCCTCTAAACGTAGCGGATGCCCTCTTGTTACCGTCGCAGTCCTGGGTATAAACAGATCATGGGAGAGAACCTTGTATTGTCCCCTCATGTATTTATACATAGTTATTTGATCACCCCTTAGCCATCTTTTTTCTAGAGTAAATAATCCCAATTTGGATAGCCTCTCTGGGTATTCCAGTCCCGTCATTCCATGTATTAGTTTACTTGCCCGTCTTTGAACCCCCTCCAATACTGTAACATCTTTCCTGAGCACCGTTGACCAGAACTGTGTGCAGTATTCCATGTGGGGCCTGACAAGTGCCTTATATAGTGGAAGGATAATGTTCTCGTCCTTTGCCCCTGTACCTCTTTTAATGCACCCCCCACACTTTATTAGCTTTTGCAGCAGCTGGCTGGCATTGGTTACTCCAGTTTAGTCTATAATCCACTAGTACCCCCAGGTCTTTTTCCATCTCACTTTGCCCTAGCAGTACCCCATTTAGTGTATATTGGTGACATCCGTTTCTCCTGCCCATGTGCATAACCTTACATTTATCCACATTGCACTTCATTTGCCATTTTTCTGCCCAAGCCCCTAGCTTATCTAGGTCTGTTTGTAGCCGTACATTGTCCTCCGTTGCATTGATTATATTGTATAATTTCGTGTCATATGCAAATATTGATATTTTACTGTGCAGCCCCTCTATCAGGTCGTTAATAAATACATTAAACAGAATAGGGCCTAATACTGAACCCTGTGGCACCCCGCTAGCGACGGTGGCCCAATCAGAGTACGAACCATTTATTACCACCCTCTGCTTTCTATCATTGAGCCAATTCTTTACCCAAATACACACGTTTTCACCCAATCCGAGCTGTCTCATTTTATATATTAGCCTAGTATGCGGCACAGTGTCAAATGCTTTAGAGAAGTCCAGATATACGAGATCAATAGACTCTCCCAGGTCCAGCCTAGAGCTTACTTCATCGTAGAAGCTGATCAGATTTGTTTGACATGATTGACCCTTCATGAACCCATGCTGGTGAGGAGTTATTCCGTTGTTCTCCTTGAGGTACTCTTCCATGGCGTCTCTCAGAAACCCCTCGAATATTTTTCCCGTTACTTAAGTGAGACTTACCGGCCTGTAGTTTCCAGGCTCGCTTTTGGTCCCCTTTTTGTAAATTGGGACCACGTTAGCAATGCGCCAATCCAATGGTACAACCCCGGTCTTGATAGTATCCAGAAATATTAGATATAGCGGCCTAGCTATCTCATCACTTAGTTCCCTTGGGTGTATTCCATCTGGGCCTGGCGATTTATCGATTTTATTCTTCTTTAACCTGTTCTGTACTTCCTCCTGCGTTAGGTATGAGATATTTTGTGAGGGGTTCATTTTATTCCCCTGCATCTCGGGGGAATATAAGTAGGGTGATGCTTGAAAAACCACTGAACAAACAATTTTCTTGTGAATGCTCATTACGCGCCCATACACATTACAGTCCATAAAGTCTGTTATGGTCATTCCAACTGCCCATACATTTTCAATGACACCGGGCGAAAGACAATCTTTCTTGGAAACTTCGAGTATGCTGCAATTTTGAAATAAACCGCCATGGACACAAAAACGCACTAAAATTGAAAAAAGTTTACAGTGCATTTCATAATTGTCCTACAGCTCACTATCTGGACATGGAGTTTTTAGCAATGTGTTTTCTGATTTGGCAATTTTTTATCAAGGAATTTTTATTGCTATTTTTTTTAACAAACATTACAAAATCCCTCGAAAAACTGTCCCCCCCCCCACACACACACACACACACACACTCATTATATCAATTGTCCTTTCATTCTTTAAAACAATTGCAGAAAGTAAACCTGTCCTAGTCCAACAGTAAATAACAGAATGGTCTGGATGTGTGGCTCAACACATCCTCAAATACTGCTTTTCTTCAATAAAAGAGAAGAGTAAAGATAACAATAATCCTTAAAGGAGACCTGTCTCATGCACATAGATAGCACTATAAGCTGAGTTATGATGCTGTTAGAGGACATGACAGGGAGGCTGCTGCTAATCCTTACTTATTTAGCCAGGTAGCCCAGAGAACCTAAAACTTGTTTGGAGTACCATGACTCCCATTTAGACAGTACGAGTGTCGGGCAAATGATGCCCGACACTCGTCTCTGCATGTACTCGCTAACATGCTTTTGCACAGTAGCGAGTATTGTTGCTTGATAGTGGGATGGCTGCAGATTTCTCTCCTCGCTCTCCCCCGCCCCTCTCCATGCACTTAACAAAGTGGCCGTTCAGTACTGAACGCCTGCTATTTACACTAATCACTCATCGTTCAGGATTTTATGCAGCTTAAATCAGTACTGTACGGCCGCTACGTTAAGTGTTACGCACTGACGGCTTTCATTGAAGTCAATAGAAGCCGTCCATCCCACGGCCATTCTGCAATCATCATTGCAGAATCGCCGTGGGAGCCGCGTCATCGCCATAGCGATGGCACGGTGTCCTCTGTACTGTGCATGTGGGCCGAAGCACAGGCCGCCACATCCGCAGCACAGAGAAGAAGACGCCAGACAGTTAAGCAGGGGTCACCAGCTGGGCACCGGGTCGAACTCCGCTGCGGAATACCGCATGCGGGGTCCGACCGCCTGTGGACAGGCGGCCTTAGGTAGGTATTTTTTCCATAGATATGAGGCAGTTTAGTTTATGCTTATCTTGTAGGAGACATTTCCTGTCACCAGTGCTGATCCATTTATTTGTGAGGCTGCTATCTTAAGGGATACCATAGTCTATAAATCAACATATTCAAGGATACATACATATGGTGTTAACCTGATTGAGAAGTCATATACAGAGCTTACTAGATCCTCCACCCCTTTCCAAAATTTCCCAGTTTGGGGCATGACCATAGCATACATATGAGGTGCATCCGCTCCGAATCTCTTAAACTGTTATGGAGGGGAGAGTCTATCACTCTAATATTATACAAGAACAGTGGCGTACTATACACAGTGTGTATCATATACACTGACGTGCCAAAAGTCGTATGACAGAGTGTAAATTGATTGTGAAGTCTCATTGAAACGATTGGGAAAGCCCTCACGTATATAAATTGTGAGCTGTTATCTTGTGAATGAGGTTAAACACGGACTAGTGTGCTCATTGTAAGGCGATGTGTATTATCAGATTTCGATCAGCACATGATAATGAGTGCCAAATGGATGGGACATTCCATTTCTGAATCTGTGCCAGCATTTAACATTCCTTGATCCACTGTGTCATGTGCATACCAGGAATACATCATTGAAGGCATTACCACTCACAGGGGACAGCACAGTGGCCACCCACGGGTACCTGCCGCTCGTCTCTAAAAATTCGGGTTCCGGCGGGGAAGAGCGGGGAGGAACGTGGGGGGAGGGGAGATTTCTCTCTCACTCTCTCCCCCCCGATCCTCCCTGCTCACTCCCGCAACTCACCGCTCTCCCCCGCCGGCACCCGAATCTTCAGAGACGAGCAGGCAGGTACTCGCATAAGGCACTACTCGCTTGAGTAGTTTGCCTTTGCGAGTACGCTCGCTCATCTCTAGTAGGGAATGTTGATTTGCTTAAACATGTCATTGCACAGTTTCTGCTATGTTTTCCTGTTTGTACTCATCATTTTTTTTTGTACTCATCATTATGTTTTCCTGTTTGGAGACCATTAGCAGCCCTTCATGGATTTCAAATACTCTGACAATGATGGGATATTCCAGAAAGATAATGCACCATGCTATCAGGGCCCAAGTTGTGCAGAACTGGTTCAAGGAGTATTCTGGAGAGTTTCTATGAGTGACTTGCACATTTGCCAGACATGAGCCCAATCGAGCATTTATGGGATATGATTGAAAGGTTTATTTGCACTTGAGATCCTGCACATGCAAATACCATGTAGCTGTGGGTGGCTATCCAGATGGCAAGACTCAACATCCCTCCAGACATCTTCTGTCCACTTGTAGAATCTATTCCATGTCAAGTTGCTGCACTTCGCCAGGCTAGAGGGTGTCCTATATATTACTTCCTGTCCCATGACTTTTAGCATGTCTGTGTATATCTGTGATAGCCTATGTGCTTCAAAAAAACTCAGTCAGCTCACCCAATCCTGTAGTTCATGATTGCAACCAGTTTCCAATGCTGGAGAGTGCACATGGATGTTCCAACAGACCTTTGGAGATTTATCTTTTTATTCAAATTTTCTTTGTAAAAAATCCCAGCACTTTTGTTAAAAATTAACTTTTGTTCAGTTCATGATAAAAATGATCCAGGTGGTGTGATCATAACAGCGGCTGTGAGCTTCGCTTAGGGATATTAACTGAGTTATATACCTAGTACTGTATCTCTAGCCACAGCTGCTTTCAGGGTCAATAATGAGTGCTCTTGTATCAAGTGATATACAGTACTATAGAAATAAGACCAGACGAATTTCTTGAGTTTCCCAGGAGATTCAGAAGAATACTAAACTTTATTACTTGAGTATCAAGAATGCTGCCATCCAGTTCATTCCCTTTGAGCATGTTGGAGTTGAAAATATTTGTAAAACTGATTCTGGGGTATTTCATGTGTCATAAACTGGATACCCTTAAATTTCTGTCTGCCAAAACTTTCCAAACTGGCTAACTCTCCTAACCGTGTGGAGTTTCAAAAGACATAAACTTCCTATATCAAGAATATGCGGTCTTTTTACATATCATTTGTATCGTGAGAGTCTGTTTTGGATTAGTGTTAAATTTCCAGTATATACATTTAGTGCCACAAATAAGGAATCAGTATTTAAAGAGTTGCTTATCATGACTCTGCCAGATACATGAGACTGGTCTCCAACGACAAGTATAGGCTATGGGGATAATAATGGACTGACAAATATGGATGGATGCAATATGACTATAGCAAAATCAGGATTTTAAAGGGGTTGTCCCGCGAAAGCAAGTGGGGTTCAGCACTTCTGTATGGCCATATTAATGCACTTTGTAATGTACATCGTGCATTAATTATGAGCCATACAGAAGTTATTCACTTACCTGTTCCGTTGCTAGCGTCCTCGTCTCCATGGTGCCGTCTAATTTTCAGCGTCTAATCGCCCGATTAGACGCGCTTGCGCAGTCCGGTCTTCTCCCTTCTGAATGGGGCCGCTCGTGCCAGAGAGCTGCTCCTCGTAGCTTCGCCCTGTCACGTGCCGATTCCAGCCAATCAGGAGGCTGGAATCGGCAATGGACTGCACAGAAGACCTGCGGTCCACCGAGGGTGAAGATCCCGGCGGCCATCTTCACAAGGTAAGTAAGAAGTCACCGGAGCGCGGAGATTCGGGTAAGGACTATCCGTTTGTTTTTTTTAACCCCTGCATCGGGTTTGTCTCGCGCCGAACGGGGGGGCTATTGAAAAAAAACAAACCTGTTTTGGCGCGGGACAACCCCTTTAATGTAATGTTATTGTTAAGGGCGCCCACCCACTGGCGCTTGCGATTTTCGCGCGTGAAAAACGCCGCGTTTTCCGCGGCGTTTTTGCGGCGTTTTCGCGGCTTTTCCATTAATTTCCATTGACTTTCATGGGTGCATTAGGAGAAAAATAAGGACACATATGCAACTGACAGTTCCTATGTTAAAAATCGCAACGCAACGCAAAAAAAAACGCCAGTGGACAGGAGTACATTCAATTCTAATTGCTCTTGAGAAAAAACGCAAAACGCAAAGAAAAAAAAATCGCCAGTGGGTGGGCGCCCTAAGGGTTAATTGTATTTGGAAGTGAAGTGATGTGTACATATTGTATCGGGGTGACAAGGCACTCTGTAGTAGTGGCGTTATGTGACAATAAGAAGTTATGTGAAACAGGAGTGATGATCTGCATTATGTGTGGTCATTGAGATAGATTGGTGCCCCTATGATGCATTGTTTCTGCGATGTCTCTATTATGGCAGGGAACTCTGAAAGTACAGTAAGCTGAATGGTGGAGATGGTTGGCCGCAAGTGAAGTTCGAAATTACTTGCGGTTCCAATCATGATATGTATGTGTGAATTCCGGTTACAATTCGAGACGTTTAAGTAAATCTCCTATGGCGTGAAGCAAAGACACGTTAGTAAAGTCTATTTGTTCTGAAAAAATATTGTCTCCAGCTCTGTCTTACTGCGCTTCACATACCTGCAACTCAGCTATGACCTGTTTCACAATAACGGATTGAGTTGTGCTCTCTTAGGTGACTGATCAGGAAAATATATATTTTTCAGTTGATATGAATGTATAAAACAGAAGGATCTGACCCATGATGGTCTGGTTATCTAATAGAGCAAATATGTGGGGACTCCTGATTAAAATAGCGACATATAAAAAGAGGAAGAGAGGAATACTAGGATGCAAGGGAAGGGCTATCGTCACACGCTGCTCCCCTTCTCTCCCCCCCCCCCCTCCCCTCTGCAACCCCCGGCGCCCCTCGAATCTTTTCGTCCGAGTAGTCAGTTACTCGGAAAATGCGGTGCTCGAGTGCAAAAACGCCCAAACCGAGTAAGTTCGCTCATCTCTAGTTAAAAGCAATTTAATAAATTTGACAAGGACAATTTCTACCAGCTGAACACAACACTCAAGCATGGGCCTGTTCCAAGGAACAGCTGCAGAGTTACCAAAAATTACACAAAAGGAGACAGCAGGTCTTACAAGCAATGTCATAAATTTTGCAAAGGACAAATACTACCAGGTGAACAGAACAGCCAAGCACAGACCCTCTCCAAGCTGTTTTGCTTTGGAAAATTTTCATTTTAGAAGAATGAATAAACATGACAAAAGCAAGAGAAGGAGAGCAGCAGCTGTCCCACCACCACAAGCATCAACAGCATAACATGAGAGTTGTAGATTTATATTTCTATATTGAGATATTTTGCATTTGGAGGAGGTGGGGGAAGTAGGAGGACGAAACATGGTGGAAGCGGAAGGACAGCAGCAGCATCACCAGCACCCTGAGGGTGGTACAGTGTGATCTTTGATATAAATCTATGCTCAGTCATATGTGATTAAAAATTGCCAGTGTGCTAACTAATCAGTGGAATGTGCCATTGGCGGTGCAGACGTCAGGTGAAATCCATGCCTGGTTCATTTTTATAAATGTCAGACAATTCACATTGTCTGTGGACAGACGGATGCTTCTGTCAGTTACCACACCCCAGCTGTGCCGAACACACTTTCTGATAGCACACTGGCAGCGGGGCAGGCAAGCACCTCTAAGGCTGCCTGTCCACGGACAGGTTTGAATTGCGTTCCCCACGGCGATAATCCGGCCGCGGGGAACGCAGTGAAAGCTCTCCACAGCGCTTCCCCCCGTCCACGAGCGGAGAACCATTGCGATTATCCACTCGCAGCCGGCAAATCGCATCATGCTGCCTGTCAGATATGCTGAACAGCGGATATCCGTCTGCCGGCTCCTGCTCCCGGGCGGCGGCTTCCACAGCGGAGACCTGCTGCGGGATACCGCAACGCCCGTGGACAGGCAGCCTTAAGCATGCTGTGCAAGCTCTGGCCACCTATCCAGCTTAGACACCCAGAAGTCAAAGGGGGCAATGCCATGTCTGAGTACACGTAGAATAGCTGGGGTTAGTGATGGATGAAAAGACTGTTGCATACCTTCCTCTCCTGCCTCTGGACCTATATTATCCCTCCTTCTCTTCCTCCTCTTTACTTCTCTTATGGGTGGGGAAATGTGTTGGCGAAGACCGCCACCCCCCCCCCCCTATAGCCTAAAGCCACCCTCCTTGCGGTATTGAGTAATGGCGGACTAGCTAGACAGTTAGGCGACAGGTATCCCTTCCCCCCTCCCCCTATGATAACAACATGCCATTGTTCCTGAGGCCTATGTCTTTTCCAGCAGGCAAACAACAGGGATGGTTACACTGATCATCATAACTGACCATTTTGGTCGCTTCCTCAAAGCAGGCTAAAATGGCGCAAATCGCTTTGCTCTGTAGCAACTCCAGAGGTGTCAAGTTAACGACCTCTATACAGCGCCTGCTAATGTCATACACCATCTGGTACTCTATGATTGCTCTCTGCTGCTGGCTTAGCCTCTGCAGCATATGCAGCATAAAATTCCAGCGTGCAGGCGCATCACAGATGAGGCAGTTGGATGTTAGCCCGAAATGTCACTGTACCTCCACGAGGCTGGGTATGAATTCCAAAAGTACAAGCACAGTTTGATGGCCTTTTCCAGCAATGAATGTAAACCTGGGTAATCATTTAGGAAGCACTGCACTACCAGGTTCATCACATGGGTCAGGCACAGCACATGTCTGAGATTGCTGAGGCAAAAGGCTGTCAGAAGGTTGACTCTATTGTCACAACGGACCTTGTCTGGCTTTTGATTGTGTGGGGTCACCCATGTGTCAGCCTGGACCTGTAGTGCTGTCAACAGCCCTTCAGCCATGTGGCAGTGCTCCCCTAGACATATGAGTTTTAGGACAGCATGTTGGTGTTTACCACATGCAGCACTGTATGGATGCCATGTTTTATCATATACGGATATCTGTGCCGATGTAGAGGGTGTTGAAAGGTGGTATGAAGAGGTGGAGGATGAGAAGGAGGAGGGGACAGAAATGGATGTCCTGCAAGTCTTGGGATTACCATGAAACGAGGATTACCACTTTTGGCTTCATGAACCACCTGTAGGACATTGACCCAGTGTGCTGTTAAGGATATGTAACACTACTGGCCATGCTTGCTGGATCATGGTCCATAGTCAGGTGCACCCTGCCACTGACAATGTTCTGTAATGCCAAGGACATGTTATCATTCACATGGTGGTGCAGGGCAGGGATGGATTTTTGGACAAAGAAGGCATCTGGTACTGGGGGTTAGTACACCGCATCATGTTGCAGAAGGCTTACCGCAGATCTTACAGATGACCACTCTTCTGTCACCTGTGGTTTCAAAAAATGCTCAGGCTGCACAAGTCCTGTGAGTAGACCTAGCTGTGGGCCTGATGTTGCAGCTGCTGCAACTAGTTGTAGCTGAGGGTGGCGGCACTGCCCTTAAGTATTTCTGTGACACTCAAGTCGCTGTCTTGGCAGGGTCCTGCCTCGCAACACCGGCTTCTTCCTCTTTCACCTGTGAACTGCTATGATGACTAAGTGGACTCTATGTCAAAATGAACACTTGGACCTGGCACCTTCGTTTCTGCATCCTTGATTACACATTGCCCCTGGAAGGCTGACAATGAGCACTGACCCACCCTCCTCCTTCTCTTCAGAGGAAAAGAATGGTTGGGCATCAGTGCATTCAATGTCTTTGTCTTCTCCCTCTTGTTGTTTGGACGGCTCCGTTGACATCAATGACGCTGAATGATCAAGCAGCTCCATGTGGACTGCTTCGTAGAGTGCGGGGGATTTGGCATGGGTGAAGTAAAGGGGGGGGGGGGGCTACTCATGACTGACTGCTGTGTGCCTGTGACTGGAAAGAAGAGGAGATGGTGGTAGTTGAGAAATGTTTTATCATCCGCTCTACGACCTGTCCTATGTGCTGCGTATGTAATGCACAGGCAGAACCATTTCTAAGGAATGGTAGTGCAATGTCCCGGCGGAGGGCCAGCCAGCTGTGGGTGGAGACTACAGGCATAAACAAGATGGCAGTCACAGATGGCTCTGCGGTCTCTCTCCAGAAAATGGCCGCTACAGAGGCCTCGCTTGGGAAGGCGCGTGGTTAAACAGGATTTAGAACTTAAGGCAACTAATGTCAAGTGTGTTTTTGTCACGGGTGGCGCCAGTACCTTTAAGTTGTGAACTCCCAGTGGATGACACGAGAATAACAGAGACGAGCCCACAGTTTTTCTGTTGCAAAACCGAAGGTACACAGTTGTACTGATAGACGTTTTACAATTTGTGCAAAATTATACATTCCGTGGCAATACAGGAATTGGTCTTTACACACACTTTAGCAGTTGAATGCAACACAGTCAATAATATTTAATAGGATTTTCTTCAACGCACGCTCTCTCTATCTTAAGGATTATTTGTGAACAGGATCCTCGTCAATCTTAATTATCTGCGAGTTTTGCTCAGTCAGTTACCGTGAGGTCTGTGCGTGTAATGGAGACTGGGGTAAGACTGTACTTGTAATGGAGGGTAGGGTGAGGCTGTATTTTCCCTGTTTTTCCAGCAGAACAGGGGCTCATAACACTCATTGTTTTTGTAGCAGGATCCCAACCTATTCTCCTCCACACTGCACTGGTATTGAGACATTTCGTGAGCTTCTTTACTTTCGACTATGACTCTCCTTCTCCTCAGACTGCGGCCATACTTCTCCTCAGACTGCTCTCTGACTGACTTCTTCACTCCCTGAATCACTCGCTGACTGACTCTCTTCATGCTGCAGCTCTGACTGACTGTGACTAGCTGAACGACTCACAGACTTCTTCTCTCACTGACTCTCTGACTGGAACTGTCTTCCTGCTCAAACTGTCTGACTGAAAACAGTGTAACTTCTCCCCATATCCCAACTTACACTGCTCTGTTTTCCCGGGCTTGGATCCCCTCTAGCAATCAGCGATCAGTGTGACAGTAACCAATCAGGAGACAGACATTTCCGGGCAGATTAGGACGTCGTCTGTTAGGAAAGGGGAGAAACGGGTTTTCTCTAACAACCCCAGAAATGTCTCCTAAGGAGTACATAAACAGGCGTTTTAAAGATTAGTGAATGTGTGACATCCTGTAGAACCAGTAGTGGAGCTGTTGCTTCAGTGGGAATCCCCTGAAGTGCCAACTTGGCCCATCCTCTACCACCTCCTCCACTACCGTCTCGTTCCCTACCCCATGCTTTCTTCATGTTTACTTTTTATTTATTATTTTCTTTTTTTTTTACTTAGTCCTATTTTTGTTAACTTTTTAGTGTAGTTTTATGTAACATTTCAGCTAACTTTGTAGTTCGCAGAAAACCACTGCCAGCTGTGTAAGGCTGAGCTCACACGAGCAATTGGTAAAAAACTGTGTGCAAAATGCGTTTTACTGCTGTGCGGCGAGCAGGCATATTGCCTTGTATGGCAGCAATTTTTCTCTGCTCATGACAGTGCATCTCATGCTATCAAGCGCAGTCTTCCTGGTTTTGTTTTTTGTGTGAAAGGCCTGCAAATTATTCGAAGTGCTGGACTTGCAACTGAATAACGTCTGAGGTCAGAAACCGAAGACTGCAATACTCCCCATGCCACAGCATAGTTTGTCTATCTGCTATGCTCTTATATATGACTAGCTGATATACCCGGCTTCACCCGAGTTAATTTGGTACTGGTGTTTATCTGGTGTTCACACGGAAAATCTTATGAAGTCGTCGTTACTTTAGAAATACCGAGGAAAAAAATATGTTCACCATTTTGCATGGTTCTTTGCGTTACCCACAAAACACCACTTGGAGGTAACCATGCGACATTTCCTTTATATAAAATGACATCGGGAAATGAGAGAATTAGATTACGTACGTAAAATTTGGACGCTAATTATTTTACACTTAGAATTGAATAATCGAGTTGGGACCCATTAACTTTTCTTATTTATGACATAATCAATGCTCGCGCCAAACTTCAAGTTTCTATGACACTGAGAAGTGAGAGCATTAGATTACGCACGTAAAATGTAGACGCTAATTCTTTTGCGCTTAGAATTGAATAATCGAGTTGGGACCGCAGTACTTTTCCTATTTATGACATAATCAATGCTTGGGCCAAACTTCAAGTTTCTGTGACATCGGAAAGTGAGAGAATTAGATTACGTACGTAAAATTTGGACGCTAATTCTTTTGCGCTTAGAATTAAATAATCGAGGTCGGACCCATTAACTTTTCCTATTTATGACATAATCAATGCTCATGCCAAATTTCAAGTTTATATGACATCGGGAAGTGAGAGAATTAGATTACGTACGTAAAATTTGGACGCTAATTCTTTTGCACTTAGAATTGAATAATCGAGTTGGGACCCATTATCTTTTCCTATTTATGACATAATCAATGTAGGTGCCAAATTTCAAATTTCTATGACATTGGGAAGTGAGAGAATTAAATTACGTACGTAAAATTTGGATGCTAATTCTTTTACGCTTAGAATTGAATAATTGAGTTAGGACCCATTAGCTTTTCCTATTTATGACATATGCAATGCTCATGCCAGATTTCTAATTTCTATGACATCGGGAAGTGAGAGAATTAGATTACGTACGTAAAATTTGGACGCTAATTCTTTTGCGCATAGAATTGAATAATCAAGTTGGGACCCATTAATTTTTCCTATTTATGACATAATAATCAATGCTCGTGCCAAATTTCAAGTGAGAGAATTAGATTACGTACGTAAAATTTGGACGCTAATTCTTTTGCGCTAGAATTGAATAATCGAGTTGGGACCAATTAACTTTTCCTATTTATGACATAAACAATGTTCATGCCAAATTTCAAGTTTATATGACATTGGGAAGTGAGAGAATTAGATTCCGTACGTAAAATTTGGACGCTAATTCTTTTGCACTTAGAATTGAATAATCGAGTTGGGACCCATTAGCTTTTCCTATTTATGACATAATCAATGTTCGTACCAAATTTCAAATTTCTATGACATCGGGAAGTGAGAGAATTAGATTCTGTACATGAACTTTGGGCGCTAATTCTTTTGCGCAAGAATTGAATAATCGAGTTGGGACCGCTTTACTTTTCCTATTTTGGTCATAATCTATGCTTGTGCCAAATTTCATGTTTCTACATCGGGAAGTGAGAGAATTAGAATCTGTACATAAAATTTGAACGCTAGTTCTTTTGCGCTTAGAATTGAATAATCGAGTTGGGACCGCTTTACTTTTCCTGTTTTGGACATAATCTATGCTTGTGCCAAATTTCATGCTTCTACGACATCGGGAAGTGAGAGAATTAGAATCCGTACATAAAATTTGGACGCTAGTTCTTTTGCACTTAGAATTGAATAATCGAGTTTGGACCTCTTTACTTTTCCTATTTTGGACATAATCTATGCTCGTGCCAAATTTCATGTTTCTGTGACATCGGAAAGTTGGAGAATTTTTGGCGATTCAGTCAGTCAGTGAGTCAGTGAAGGCTTTGGTCTTTATATATATATAGACTAGCTGATGTACCCGACTTCGCCCAAGTTAATTTGGTACTGGTGTTTTTCTGGTGTTCACACAGAAAATCTTATGAAGTCGTGGTTACTTTAGAGGTACCGGAAAAACATATGTTCATCATTTTGCATAGTTCTCTGCGTTACCCAGGAAACACCACAGGGGGGTAACCATGCGACGTTTCCTTTATATAAAATGACATCAGGAAGTGAGAGAATTAGATTCCATACATAAAATTTGGACACTAATTCTTTTGCACTTAGAATTGAATAATCGAGTTGGGACCCATTAACTTTTCCTATTTATGACATAATCAATGCCCGTGCCAAATTTCAAGTTTCTATGACATCGGGAAGTGAGAGAATTAGATTCCATACGTAAAATTTGGACACTAATTCTTTTGCACTTAGAATTGAATAATCGAGTTGGGACCCATTAACTTTTCCTATTTATGACATAATCAATGCCCGTGCCAAATTTCAAGTTTCTATGACATCGGGAAGTGAGAGAACTAGATTTCGTACGTAAAATGTGGTTGCTAATTCTTTTGCGCTTAGAATTGAACAATCGAGTTGGGACCCATTAACTTTTCCTATTTATGACATAATCAATTCCCGTTCCAAATTTCATGTTTCTATGACACCAAGAAGTGAAAGAATTAGATTCCGTACGTAAAATTTGGACGCTAGCTCTTTTGCGCTAGAATTGAATAATCGAGTTGGGACCCATTAACTTTTCCTATTTATGACATATTCAATGCTTATGGCAAATTTGAAGTTTCTATGACATTGGGAAGTGAGAGATTTGGATTATGTACGTTAAATTTGGACGCTAATTCTTTTGCGCATAGAATTGAATAATCGAGTTGGGACACATTAGCTTTTCCTATTTATGGCATAATTAATGCTCGTGCCTAATTTCACGTTTCTATGACACCGGAAAGTGAGAAAATTACATTCCGTACGTAAAATTTGGACGCTAATTCTTTTGCGCATAGAACTGAATAATTGAGTTGGGACCCATTAGCTTTTCCTATTTATGACATAATCAATGCTTGTGTCAAATTTCCCGTTTCTATGAGACCGGAAAGTGAGAAAACTACATTCCGTACGTAAAATTTGGACGCTAATTCTTTTGCGCATAGAATTGAATAATCAAGTTGGGACCCATTAGCTTTTCCTATTTATGACATAATCAATGCTCGTGCCAAATTTCCCGTTTCTATGACACCGGAAATTGAGAAAATTACATTCCGTACGTAAAATTTGGACGCTAATTCTTTTGCGCATAGAATTGAATAATGGAGTTGGGACACATTAGCTTTTCCTATTTATGACATAATCAATGCTCGTGCCAAATTTCGAGTTTCTATGACACCGGAAAGTGAGAAAATTACATTCCGTATGTAAAATTTGGACGCTAATTCTTTTGCGCATAGAATTGAATAATCAAGTTGTGACCCATTAACTTTTCCTATTTATGACATAATCAATGCTCGTGCCAATTTTCACGTTTCTATGACACCGGAAAGTGAGAAAAATACATTCCATACGTAAAATTTGGACGCTAATTCTTTTGCGCATAGAATTGAATAATCGAGTTGGGACCCATTAGCTTTTCCTATTTATGACATAATCAATGCTTCTGCCAAATTTCGAGTTTCTATGACACCGGGAAGTGAGAGAATTAGATTCCGTACGTAAAATTTGGACGCTAATTCTTTTGCGCATAGAATTGAATAATCGAGTTGGGACCTATTAACTTTTCCTATGTATGACATATTCAATGCGCGTGCCAAATTTTAAGTTTCTATGACATTGGGAAGTGAGAGATTTAGATTATGTACGTTAAATTTCGATGCTAAGTCTTTTGCGCTAGAATTGAATAATCGAGTTGGGACCCAATTCTCCTATTTTGGAGATAATCTATGCTTGTGCCAAAATTCATGTTTCTACGACATCGGGAAGTTGGAGAACTTTTGGTGAGTCAGTGAGTGAGTGAGTCAGTCAGTCAGTCAGTCAGTCAGTCAGGGCTTTCGTCTTTATATATATATAGATGACTGCAACAGAAATCTATCCTCTTTCAATCTACTAGCTATGTTTCGTATAGGCATATAAACATGATGCAACTTCTTTCTCTGCTCCCTCCAATACAACTCTATTTAAGTTCTCTGCTGGTATTCAAGCTTTCACACCAAGTGAGAATGGGCTGTGAGATGCACAAAAGTCGCTTGAATATCAACTCCATTCTTTTGACTGGACTTATTCACATAAGTGATTTTTTTCCCCTTGCAGCGATGATACGAGAGCAAAAGTCGCATGTTCTGTCATTTGGTGTTCCCTTTGGAACACCTTGCCCATTGCTTTCAAAGGGACCTTAAAAGGCATTGCATGACACTCACATACCATGTGATTTGCATAGGAGTGTGATGTGATGTTTCCCATTGAAATCATTGGGAAACACTTGCAATTGTGTGCATGAGCATCGCAATTTCACAGAAGCGTTGCTAGGCTTTTTTGCATGAAAAACTTCTCGTATCATGCTACCTTTTAATGGCTACCAAAAATGCAGGGTGCTTCCTCAGGCTTAATGGTCTCAGCCTGATATTGTGCTCGCCCATGTGAAATTAGCCTGATGCAGCTTCTTTCTCTGGTTCCGACAGCCTCTATATTTTCTGCACTGGTTCCGACAGTATAACGCTGGTATACAAGCTTTCACACAAGAAGCAATATATCCTCTGTAGAATATCTGTCCCTAACAACAAACCTTGCGTTATATAGGCGTATAAACATGGAGCTACACTGTATCTATGTCCTATGTGGCAAAATGATGTGATGCAGGCATCCAATAAAGCTGCTGCTCATATACAAGATTGAGGACAGATTGGTGACTTCATCAAGGATGCTGATTAACTACTCGCAGACCACTGTACCAGGCATTATGGGAAATTCGTTTTTTCCAGGATTTTTGCCAAAAATCAGGTTTTGCATGTCCAATTTGAATAAGTGAAAATTTGGGTCAATTTTATCACCCAGCCGACCAAGAGGAGCAACTCACGCTCCAATATTCAGACAGGGGAGTTGGGAATCCAAATCATCTCAATTAGAATGATGCGGCCCACCACCAATAATAGGAGACTATACCAAGACTCTAATTTAAATTTAGACACTTAAAATCAGAAAGTCTGAATGATACTTTTATCCCTAGATATTTAATGATAAATTTAGTCTCATCTTATATCTCATTAAAGTGATCATCCACCCCCAAGTTCCGATTTCTCCCAGTTGATCACTAAGGCCACATGCACACGGACGGGAGCCTGCAGTGGAATCCTCCCTGTGCCCGGACGGCATCTGCGTGTACTTGCTTTTATTCCTCTTTTTCTGTACTGCGGATGGTCCGCATGGCTCGCTGTTGGACATGCGCAGTGCAGATTTTTTTTAACCTCCTGCTTTTCTCGCGGAATCTGCAACCTGTCCGCAATGTTAATTGCGGATGGGCAGCGGGTCGGACAGCTTCCATTGACATCAATGGAAGCCGTCCGTGTGGAAACCACAATAAAATGAAGCATGCTGCGATTTTTCATCTGCGAGCGAAACCGCAATTTGTTTCCGCTCGTGTGCATGAAGAATTATTTTTCCATAGCATGCTATGAAGGATTATTGATGCAGAATCTGGAGGCAGACGCCCGCTCCAGATTCTGCAGTACAAATCCACCCATATGCATGAGGCTTTAACAAGAGTATTCCCCATGTGTTTCATTAGTTGGAGTCTGGCTTTGCCTTTAATTCCCAGTCATTGTTACAAGGCTTCTATTAAGAGTCTGACTTTGGCTTGAAGGAATGCTGCCTTCCAATAGGTTGCACTGTGGATGTTTTAGTCCATCTCCCTTATTTGCACATTACCCAGAGGAGGGTGCATGGCCATTTCAGTCTCCTCACTCACTGTCTAGGTGCTTTCCCTAAGGAGAAAAGATAGCGTTTCTGACCCCCCATCCCAGGTCTCTCACTAGCAAAGCCAGACTCCTACTGCACACTGAGGAAGGGCAAAAACCCTGAAACAGCTGGCTGTATATGAAGTCTGGCTTTGCCTTTAAGCCCCAGTCATTGTTACAAGGCTTGTATAAAGAGTCTGACTTTGGCTTGAAGGAATGCTGCCTTCCCATAGGTGGCACTGTGGAGGTGTTATTCCATCTCCTTTATTTGCATTAGTTTCCATAGCATGACATGGAGATGGATTAGCTCTGCTAAAGAGGAGCATGCTGTCAGCATACAGGGCAATCCTTTCAACCAAATCATGTTGCCAATAACTGCGAACGTGTTCATGCACCCCAATACAGCCAGCCAGAGGCTCCACAGTGACTGCAGAGGTCAGGGGAGATGGGGGACAGCCTCTGCCTGCACCATTTGTATATCACACCACTATTAACTCAGTGTTATCTATTACGAGGCATTATGATCAGATATTTAGGGGCTTCTTCACATGATTGTATGCGCAAAAACGCTTCCCCCAGCGCAACGTATTTACGCATGAACGAGGTTGGATGAGGTACAGTTGCACGCGTGTCCGCACACAGTACTGTATTTTTTGCGCCAGTTCATACGCATGAACGACACTCACTTTCCGTGGATTAAAAGGTTATGTGGCCTAATGAGGTCCAGATGAGTTCTTTTTTCTTTGCGGTTTTTGTGCACCTCCCATAGACTTCTATGGGAGCCTTTGCTGCGCAGAATGCAGAGAGATAGGGCAGGTCCTACTTTTTTCTGATCATGCAAAACACGCTCACGAGAACGAACCCACTGAAATCAATGGGTTCTATTCCGTGTTTTGTGTGCGTATATTTTACATGTGCAAATACAGTCGCGTTAAGAAGCCCTGAGGCTACATTTACACGAGCGCGATTCTCGCACAATTTCTGTGTTTTGTGAGACGCACACAACTCACGCAAATATGAATTCCATTCTTTTGAAAGGAGTAATACACACAAGCAATTTTTTTCGCGATGCTGCGAGGTAAACAAAATCGCTGCATGTCCTATTTTTTGCAGTCCTCGGAATGCATCGCCCATTGTTTTCAATGGGACAGTAAAACATATTGCATGCCGTGTCATGTGCACGGGAGTGCCATGTGCTGTTTACCACTGAAATTAATGGTAAACAGTTGCAGGTCCTCTGGCTCATGTGAAACAAGCGCCAAAGGATCCCATCTGTGGGTAAAACACACTGACAAGCCCATTATTGGGCTGGGTTTCTCTGCCTGATATCACGCTCGCCAGTGTGAATGTAGTCCATGGCCGGTCTCACACGACTGCATTTGAATTGTGGATTCTGTGCTTGCCGCACGTGGACGAAAAATTGCAGCATGCTCTATTTTGCCGTGGAGTCCGTGCGGGCGGTCTCCATTCAAGTCAACTAACATTGCGTATGGGATGCGGGTACCTGCATCATCACTAAACAATGGCCTGGGAAATACAAACAAAGGGGGGAGAGCGGTACTGCACATGACCGCCGGCGAGCCTCAATACAGGCAGGGTCACCGGCCGGGTTCACAGCCAGAATCCGCTGCGGCCCTGTTGCATGCGGAATCCAACCCACTCGTGTGAGCCCGGCCTAAGTGAGAGCGATATTGCAGTCATCGTTCCCAGAGGAAGCTACGAAAATGCATTTAAGTGAAACTTATTGAGCTCTTGGACTCAAATACAAAGCCTATATAGTGGCCCCTACCGACCATGTGCCCTTTATAATACCAGTGTGTGCCAGGGGAAGCACTCAGCCCCCTACGTCTAGAGATGAGCGAACGTACTCGTCCGAGCTTGATATTCGTGCGAATATTAGGGTGTTCGGGATGCTCGTTACTCGTAACGAGCACCACGCGGTGTTCTGGTTACTTTCAGTTTCCTCTCTGAGACGTTAGCGTGCTTTCTGGCCAATTGAAAGACAGGGAAGGCATTACAACTTCCCCCTGTGACGTTCAAGCCCTATACCACCCCCCTGCTGTGAGTGGCTGGGGCGATCAGATGTCACCCGAGTATAAAAGTCGGCCCCTCCCGCGGCTCGCCTCAGATGCCTTGTGAGTTAGCTGAGGGAAAGTACTATCGTGCTGGTGCTGCTGTAGGGAGAGCGTTAGGAGTCAGTGTAGGCTTCAAGAACCCCAAAGGTCCTTCTTAGGGCCACATCTACCTGTGTGCAGGCTGCTGCTAGCAGTGTTTTTTTTCCCCTCAAAATCGGCAGTGCAGAGCATTGCACCCGGCATTAGGGACAGAAGTGGTGCATAGGCAGGGAGAGTGTTAGGAGTGAGTGTAGCCTTCAAGAACCTCAACGGTCCTTTCTAGGGCCAAATTTAAGCGTGTGCAGTACTGTGCTGGCTGCTGTTAGCAGTGTTGCATTTTTTTTTCTTCTAAAAATCGTCTGTGCAGAGCATTGCACCCTCCATTGATACTACAGGGAAAGAATTGTGTAGGCAGGGCCACAACACAGTTATTGTTCATTGAATATACGCAGTGGGTCCCTCCCTTTGCAAAAAAGGAAAAGAAATTATATTTGGCCTGCCTGTGTCAGTCCTAAGGTCTCCGTGTACGTCTGTGCTGCGTGGAGAACGTAAAAAAATCAGACGCAACCAGCTACGGTTGAGTGCAGCCTTGCGCCAATTTCTTTCCTGCCTGGGAAATACCTGCTCTGCCACAGTTAGTAACTCTGCAACAGTAAAGTTCTGTGACAGTTTTGCAGGGCCGCAACACAGTTATTAAACTTATTATTAGTGAATAGACGCAGTGGGCCTATCCTTTTAAACAAAAGGGAAGAAAGTATATTTGCCCTGCCTGTGTCAGTCCTAAGGGCTCTGGGTACGTCTGTGCTGCGTGGAGAACGTAAAAAAATCAGACGCAACCAGCTACGGTTGAGTGCAGCCTTGCGCCAATTTCTTTCCTGCCTGGGAAATCAAATCACTGGTAATACAGCATGCTGAGGGGTAGGGGTAGGCCTAGAGGACGTGGACGCGGCCGAGGACGCGGAGGGCCAAGTGAGGGTGTGGGCACAGGCCGAGCCAGTGCGGTGGCCAGGGGTAGAGGCAGGGCCAGACCGAATAATCCACCAACTGTTTCCCAAAGCGCCCCCTCGCGCCATGCCACCCTGCACAGGTCAAGGTGCTCTATGGTGTGGCAGTTTTTCACAGAGACGCCTGACGACCGACGAACAGTGGTGTGCAACCTTTGTCGCGCCAAGATCAGCTGGGGAGGCACCACCAACAGCATGCGCAGGCATATGATGGCCAAGCACCCCACAAGGTGGGACGATGCCCGTTCACCGCCTCCGGTTTGCACCACTGCCTCTCCCCCTGTGCCCCAACCTGCCACTGAGATCCAACCCCCCTCTGAGGACACAGGCACTACCGTCTCCTGGCCTGCACCCACACCCTCACCTCCGCTTTCCTCGGCCCCATCCAGCAATGTCTCTCAGCGCAGCGTCCAGACGTCGCTAGTGCCACAGTTTGAGCGCAAGCGCAAGTACGACGCCACGCACCCGCACGCTCAAGCGTTAAACGTGCACATTGCAAAATTGATCAGCCTAGAGATGCTGCCGTATAGGCTTGTGGAAACGGAGGCTTTCAAAAGCATGATGGCAGCGGCTGCCCCGCGCTACTCGGTTCCCAGTCGCCACTACTTTTCCCGATGTGCCGTCCCAGCCCTGCACGACCACGTCTCCTGCAACATTGTACGCGCCCTCACCAACGCGGTTACTGCCAAGGTCCACTTAACAACGGACACGTGGACAAGCACAGGCGGGCAGGGCCACTATATCTCCCTGACGGCGCATTGGGTGAATTTAGTGGAGGCTGGGACAGAGTCAGAGCCTGGGACCGCTCACGTCCTACCCACCCCCAGAATTGCGGGCCACAGCTCGGTGGTGGTATCTGCGGCGGTGTATGCTTCCTCCACTAAAGCACCTTCCTCCTCCTCCTCCAACGCAACCTCTGTCTCGCAATCAAGATGTGTCAGCAGCACGTCGCCAGCAGTCGGTGTCACGCGGCGTGGCAGCACAGCGGTGGGCAAGCGTCAGCAGGCCGTGCTGAAACTACTCAGCTTAGGAGAGAAGAGGCACACGGCCCACGAACTGCTGCAGGGTCTGACAGAGCAGACCGACCACTGGCTTGCGCCGCTGAGCCTTCAACCGGGCATGGTCGTGTGTGACAACGGCCGTAAGCTGGTGGCGGCTCTGCAGCTCGGCAGCCTCACGCACGTGCCATGCCTGGCCCATGTGTTTAATTTGGTGGTTCAGCGCTTTCTGAAAAACTACCCCCACTTGTCATACCTGCTCGGAAAGGTGCGACAGCTCTGCGCACATTTCCGCAAATCCCACACGCACGCTGCCACCCTGCGGACACTGCAACATAGGTTTAATCTGCCAGTGCACCGACTGCTGTGTGACGTGCCCACACAGTGGAACTCTACGCTCCACATGTTGGCCAGACTCTATGAGCAGCGTAGAGCTATAGTGGAATACCAACTCCAACTTGCGCGGCGCAGTGGGAGTCAGCCTCCTCAATTATTTACAGAAGAGTGGCCCTGGTTGGCAGCCATCTGCCAGGTCCTTGGAAAATTTGAGGAGTCTACCCAGGTGGTGAGCGGCGATGCTGCAATCATTAGCGTCACCATTCCTCTGCTATGCATCTTGAGAAGTTCCCTGCAAAGCATAAAGGCAGACGCTTTGCGCTCGGAAACAGAGCCGGGGGAAGACAGTATGTCGCTGGATAGTCAGAGCACCCGCCTGTCTATATCTCAGCGCGTTGAGGAGGAGGAGGAGGAGCATGAGGAGGATGAGGAGGAGGAGGAGGATGAGGAGGATGAGGAGGAGGGGGAAGAGACAGCTTGGCCCACTGGTGAGGGTACACATGCTGCTGGGCTGTCATCCTTTCAGCGTGTATGGCCTGAGGAGGAGGAAGAGGAGGAGGAGGAGGATCCTGAAAGTGATCTTCCTAGTGAGGACAGCCATGTGTTGCGTACAGGTACCCTGGCACACATGGCTGACTTCATGTTAGGATGCCTTTCTCGTGACCCTCGCGTTACACGCATTCTGGCCACTACGGATTACTGGGTGTACACACTGCTCGATCCACGGTATAAGGAGAGCCTTTGCACTCTGATTCCCGAAGAGGAAAGGGGTTCGAGAATGATGCTATACCACAGGGCGCTGGTGGACAAACTGATGGTAAACTTCCCATCCGACAGCGCTAGTGGCAGAAGGCGCAGTTCCGAGGGCCAGGTAGCAGGGGAGGCGCAGAGATCAGGCAGCATGTACAGCGCAGGCAGGGGAACATTCTCCAAGGCCTTTGCCAGCTTTATGGCTCCCCAGCAAGACTGTGTCACCGCTCCCCAGTCAAGGCTGAGTCGGCGGGAGCACTGTAAAAGGATGGTGAGGGAGTACGTAGCCGATCGCACGACCATCCTCCGTGACGCCTCTGCCACCTACAACTACTGGGTGTCGAAGCTGGACACGTGGCCTGAACTCGCGCTGTATGCCCTGGAGGTGCTTGCTTGTCCTGCGGCTAGCGTCTTGTCAGAGAGTCTGTTTAGTGTGGCTGGGGGAATCATCACGGATAAGCGTACCCACCTGTCAACCGACAGTGCCAACAGGCTTACACTCATCAAGATGAACAAAGCCTGGATTTCCCCAGACTTCTCTTCTCCACCAGCGGACAGCAGCGATACGTAAGCAATACGTAGGCTGCACCCGCGGATGGAAGCTACGTTCTCTCTCACCATCCAAAACGGGGACATTTCTGCTTCATCAATCTGTGTCTAATATTCCTCCTCCTCCTCCTGCTCCTCCTCCTGAAACCTCACGTAATCACGCTGAACGGGCAATTTTTCTTAGGGCCACAAGGCTCACTCATAT
Source organism: Eleutherodactylus coqui (assembly GCF_035609145.1). NCBI lineage: Eukaryota > Metazoa > Chordata > Amphibia > Anura > Eleutherodactylidae > Eleutherodactylus > Eleutherodactylus coqui. The sequence goes on from NC_089847.1 coordinate 75,217,073, forward strand.
AATTTTTCTAAACAATTTTTATATGTTTCAATGCTCTTAAAAGCGTTGAAACTTTAACTTGAACCAATTTTTCATTAAACTGGGCTGCCTCCAGGCCTAGTTACCACTTAAGCCACATTAACCAAAGCGATTAATGGGTTTCACCTGCCCTCTTGGTTGGCCATGGCCAATTTTTTGGATGTACATTAGTACTGTTGATACAGCAATTTTTATGGGCCCTCGCCTACAGTGTAATCAAATGAATTTTTAGCCCACCTGCATTACAGCTGACGTTACATCCGCTGTGTTGGGCAATGCAATGGGATATTTTTGTGTATCGCCGGTGGGTTCCAGGGAGCCACCCATGCTGTAGGTGCACACGGAGTTTAACCTACATCTGTCCACTTGTAAAGAACCCCAGTCTGACTGGGGCATGCAGTGTGGGCCGAAGCCCACCTGTATTAAGCACGACATTACTACCTCAGCTGTGTTGGGCAATGCAATGGGATATTTCTATGTACCGCCGGTGGCTTCCTGGCACCCACCCATGCTGTGGGTCCACAGGGAATTATAAATGCATCTGTGTCCACTTGTAAAGAACCCCAGTCTGACTGGGGCATGCAGAGACACCTTGACAGAATGAATAGTGTGTGACACATAGGTTCCCCATTGCTATGCCCACGTGTGCAGCTCCTGATGGCGGTGGCACAGGATTCTATTTCTCATTGCTTCTGTACAGCATTGTGGGCTATCGCCCCGCCCCTTTTAAAGAGGGTCGCTGCCTAGCCGTGCCAACCTCTGCAGTGTGTGCCTGCAGTTCCTCCTCATGGCAGACGCACTTCTAAATAGACATGAGGGTGGTGAGGCATTAGGGCAGCTGAAGGCTGCGCAGGGACACTTTGGTGTGCGCTGTGGGGGGGAGGGGGGGCGGTTGGGCAGCATGTAAGCCAGGAGAAGTGGCAGTGGAGTGTCATGCAGGCAGTGATTGTGCTTTGTTGGAGGTAGTGTGGTGCTTAGCTAAGGTATGCCATGCTAATGAGGGCTTTTCAGAAGTAAAAGTTTTTGGGAGGGGGGGGGCCCCACTCTTGCCGCTATTGTGGCTTAATAGTGGGACCTGTGAACTTGAGATGCAGCCCAACATGTAGCCCCTCGCCTGCCCTATCCGTTGCTGTGTCGTTCCCATCACTTTCTTGAATTGCCCAGATTTTCACACAAGGAAACCTTAGCGAGCATCGGCGAAATACAAAAATGCTCGGGTCGCCCATTGACTTCAATGGGGTTCGTTACTCGAAACGAACCCTCGAGCATCGCGAAAAGTTCGTCCCGAATAACGAGCACCCGAGCATTTTGGTGCTCGCTCATCTCTACTGTCGTCCCGTGTAAAAGGGTGGTTTTGCAGTTTTATTTTTTTAAAGCTACAGTCTTAGTGGTAATTTTTGTGTTTTTTTTAGCCAAAGCCAGTAGTGAACCAGACAATAAGCAGTGTAAGATCTTCCCATATATGTCCCGTATCTTTATATGCCCTGTATCTTTATGTGTCCCATATCTTTACATTTCCAATACCTTTATGTGTCTCATATCTTTATATGTCCCGTAAATTTATGTGTCCCCTATCATTATGTGTCCCCTATCATTATGTGTCCCCTATCATTGTGTCCCGTATCTTTACATTTCCAATACCTTTATGTGTCCTTTATCTTTATGTCTCCTACCTTTATATGTCCCATATTTTATATGGTCCGTATCTTTATGTCCCCTATGTTTATACAGCCCGTATCTTTACGCATCCCCTATCTTTATACGTTCTCTATCTTTATATGTCCCGTATATTTATGTGTCCCCTATCATTGTGTCCAGTATCTTTGTATGTCCGGTCTTTTTATACGTCCCCTTACTTTATACGTACCGTGTCTTTCTATGTCCTGTATCTTTATACGTCCCCTATCTTTACATTTCCCGTACCTTTATGTGTCCCTTATCATTACATGTCCTATATCTTTATATGTCCCTTATCATTACATGTCCTATATCTTTATGTCCCCTATCATTACATGTCCTATAGCTTTATATGTCCCATATCATTACATGTCCTATATCTTTATATGTCCCCTATCATTACATGTCCTATATCTTTATATGTCCCATATCATTACATGTCCTATAGCTTTATATGTCCCATATCATTACATGTCCTATAGCTTTATATTTCCCATATCATTACATGTCCTATATCTTTATATGTCCCATATCATTACATGTCCTATAGCTTTATATGTCCCTTATCATTACATGTCCTATAGCTTTATATGTCCCATATCATTACATGTCCTATATCTTTATATGTCCCATATCATTACATGTCCTATAGCTTTATATGTCCCTTATCATTACATGTCCTATAGCTTTATATGTCCCATATCATTACATGTCCTATAGCTTTATATGTCCCTTATCATTACATGTCCTATAGCTTTATATGTCCCTTATCTTCTGGCTTTGGCTCATAAACTGTAGCGGTCAAACACAAACAAGCCCCCGTGTAAGGACGCGCCCTGGAATAGCTGGTCCCCAAGCGGCGCCGCAGCAGCTGCGGCCTCCTGAGATAGCAGGGATGGAAAGCATCCGTGCGGGGCAGTCCCTCCCTCCCCCGGCGGCGGCGCTGCTCATCCTCCTCCTCGGCGCTGACTGACAGCACAAGGCAGGATGTCTGGAGATTAGGAGTCGGGCGAGTCCAGCGCTGTGTGGGAAGAAGGAGCGGCGGCCGCACACTGGTCCTCCGTCCGCAGCAGCAGCAGCCATGTAAGTGCCTCATGTTGTGTGCGGCTCCCGGGGCTCCGGCACACCGCGGTCGCCGCCATCATATAAAGCGGCAGCGGCGGAGCTCTGGCCGGGAAGGTCGTGCTATGTGGCGGCCGGGGAGGGGGCGCCGTGCTGGGTGACTAGGCCGTGGCTGCCGGAGGGGCAGGCGGAGGGTCTGCACGGATGGTGACGTGTATAGTGTGAGGCCCGCCGTGTGCGAGGCACCTACCTACAGTAATAGCTAGTGGTAAGTACCATGGACGCCATCAGTCCCCGCTGGCAGCTGCTGTCACCGGCCGGTGTGTGACGGTGGCAGCTGTAATCCCAGCAGAGGGCCACCACCACCTCTGATGACCAGTAAGGCCGCGCTCGCAGCGGCGTGTCTGCGCTGCGTATTACATGCGGATAACGGAAATCTGACACCCATTGATCTCAGACGTGTTTGTTACGCGTGCGAATTCCCCGGCGGGGCTATATTAGTCCGTTACGGACTGACAGCCCGTTAAAGTCAATGGGATCACGCAAATCTGTACCGTGCGTATTCTCCGCGGCTCTACACAAGTCAGTGGGGCCTTACTGCTGTCTTTTTTTTTTTTACACATAGGAAAAGTGTAGTGAAAGTGCGCAGGATCGGTCCGTGAAAACACGGCGGAGTTCATAGACCGCCACTGAATACAGCCAAGTGGATGAGCCCCCACGGGCGCCAGGGGTCGGTCCGGTTCTGAGATGGGCAGAACGTCAGGGAAAAAAGAACCCGTTTGAATGCGGTAATTTGCACGGGACGGACGCTCCGAGGTAGAAGAACCCGTGACGGTCCTGTTGGAGAATCGCCAAGGGTTTTCTATGGGAGCGTTAAAAAAAACCGCATCGCAGTCAGATGCCCTGGACATTGTAAACAATGTTCTCCTGCGTGGCACCGCGATGCGGGAAACACATGGCAGCGTGTCCTGTCTTTCTGTGAGCGCGTCTATTATCCTCAACGGGGCCGGCGGCAGCACAAGCACCATTAAAGGCAATGGGAGAACTCCGCGATCCCCTGCCGCGGCTGTGACAGCCTAGCTGGGGATTCCCTTCGTCCCCGCAGTGAGCAGAGGCTGTTTTCACGTGAAACCGCCTCGCATCCACTGGGCTTTCACATGGATGGCGAGTGCGATGTCGCGCCATGTTCATTTTCACTCCTTTCAATGATTTTTCTAAATAATTTCTTTAGTCTAGAAGCGCCTTCGTTAATGATCAGCTCATTAATGATTCCCAATCCCTCCAGATGTTTGCGGATCTTGGTTGATTTCTGCAAACTCTTCTTTGGCCCAAGATATTAAGTTGATCAGTCACTTGCCTTTCTGTAGCTTGGTGCTATTCATGTGAATGGGATTGAGCTGCAATACCAAGCACCACCACTACACAATGTACAGTGCTGTACCTGGTACACAATGGTTTGTACATCATGTAAAAGTGAATGTAATTAATTCCCTAACTGGTGTTTTGCTGTCATAGTATCCACTGCGTTTTGGTGTCATACCCTTTGATTCCCCACTTTTAATGAAATCCTTCAGCTCCCGCTATATCGCAGGAAGTCACTCCCACGATGTCACCTCCCCACTGTCTCATAAGAATGCATAGCGGCTACTTGCGGTCCGCACAGCATGATGCTGGAGCAGATGATGGACTCTTTATTGCTGAAGTCCGAGGATTGCATGCACTAGACCACTGACATCAGCGGAGTCTGACTCCTCTCACCGAGGGCCATATCTGCCTTACATAATTGTAAGGCCGGGCACTTAGCAAGGGCTCAATGGCATTACCATCGCCATGCATAATATGCACCAACATGGAACATGCGCGGAATATGCTATACCAACACAGTCACTGGAGCCCGGCCCAAGATGGTATAGTAATAGTGGACCCAGTAGTAATGGAGATCCCCTATTGGCTTCAGGACGGCCAGCATCCCTACGGGCAGTTCCCTCGCCCCGCTGCAGCCCGGGGCCAACAGCCGCCACTGACCTCTCCTCCAGCACCTGTGCTGCGTACATGAGGTCAGCGATCAGGCTCTGCACTGCCACCGCCAGTCCGCAGCTGCAGGCGGGGTGAGTGGAATGCCCGTTGGGTTGCCGCACGGCCGGCGGGCCACGTAAAATGAGGTGGTGGGCCTTGTGTGTGACTTACATGCTATACATTACAAATTGAAGCTGCAGACACATATTCCAGGATTGCTTCCAACTGTGGTTCATCCTTCATTCCTTCACACTGGCAAATTATCAGTGGGATAGCTGGGGACACAAGTAGACGGTGACCATGACTGTCCGCTGCAACCTGGCCGTCACTGCAGGAGCGGGCCACAGGGAGGTTTGTGCTGTAGTCTGTATTGGCACATGGGGCAGATTAAGTGTTGGTGTAGTTACAATAAATGAGTAATACTCGCCCCCCCGCTGTAAGTATACAGTGTATGCCTCCTGTCACGTGGCCGTGTACACGAGCCTACAACATAACCCCCTTGTCTTCACATCACTTTATAATTAGTTTTCCTGAATTGCATTTGGAAAATTACAAAAACGCAGTGATCCTAATCATTCTGATCTTTTATCAAAATGTGTTTCTGCGGCGTCAAAGGAGACTTCTTTTTTTGTTTTCCTTTTATGACAGAATAATTGGTTTTCTGTGCCTGAGCTGCAGCTGTCGCACATTCCTCATCTTGTCTCCATATGTTTGGTAGTACTGTTACTCCTTGTAGACGTTGGCGCTCACTGTCCTGTATTGTGTCCTCCGCGGACCGCCCTACGTAATGCTTTACTACACAACGTATAGATGTGTTATAAGCTGGCCGGCAGATGCGCAACCGCTCGGATATCCGACTGCACCATACCGGATGTCTTGGATAAACTGGGAAATCGGGCAGATTAACTCCTTGGAGAAACGGCCATTTCGCTTTTTTTCCCCCCTTTTTTCCTCCTCACTTTCAAAAAATACAACATATGGCTCCAGCTTGGCTCGACGAGGGCTTGTTTTTTGTGTGATGAGTTAGTAAATTAATCACAGCATGCCTGTGCTCTTTTATACATATAGAAGGGCACAGACATGGGGTGATTAATTTGCACTTAAAACAATCCCCGAACAGGATGAGCAGAGGAGTAAGTTCTTAATTAGTCCACCTACAAGGATGTGACTAAGATGCCAGCAGAAAAATGCTTGAAACTTCATCTCTTTACCAGGAATAAAAAGGGAACGATCACATTTTTCATTTTTATATTGGAAAACTACAATAAAAATGCCACACTAAGAGCATGCTGGGATTGCAAAAAAATAAAACATGGCTGTTAAAAACGCAACAAAAGTGAGAAAAAACTTCACTACTAAAAAATGCAATAGTTTTATATTTCACTGTTGGCCAACAGCAAACATCTGGATGCAACATTTTTTGCAAAAAGTGCTGTTTATGCAAAATAGACAGTCCAACTAGCTTCCTTTGCACAAAAAGGAGGGCCGGCCTCCTGGAAGCAGGATCATCAGTGGGAGCAGGATCATCAGTGGGACTCTGCTATTTGTAATGACTTCCCGGTGAGAACAAATAATGGTTTCAGCACAGAAGCTGATCTGTTTCTTGGTGAGTGTGTCTGTAGACCTCATTAATACCGGTTAGTACCATTGTATGCGGGTTTCACCAGCCGGCCTACGGGAACTGTGCATATGCTAGTTATCTGCAGAAGTCCCTGTCCTTAGAAGACTAAATAACTGCTTTTCCTGTCCTTCAGGCATTTCCTGTCCTGAAACTCTTCAGTTTTGCATCTTTGACTCGGCCTGTGCTTTCTATACTGATTCCTCTTTTGTTTCTCCCCCAAGAACAATATTTAAGATTGACGGATTCTAAAAATTTGCGCATGTAAGGACCAATAGGCTTTCCATAACCAGGTAATACGGTATTGTTTTAAACAGGCACTGCGCTTAAAAGAAGCGAAATGTGATTGTTCCCAGCAGGAGAAACCAAGTAATCTTGTAGATATGATAGCTTTTAATGGCTAACAAAAATACATGATATTACAGCAAGCTTTCAGACCTCTCAGGGCTCTTCTTCAGGCAGAAAAGAAGGACGTATATGCAAATCACATTGATTATCTAAGATGACTATTTTGTGTTGTTCGCTGGGGCGCTAACAGCTTTCTAATTTGCTGTTCACTGCCTATCACCTGAAGTCCATTTCTAGTAACAGAGATGCTGATTGGCTGCAGCAGCCTGTAAACATTATGCCAGCATGGAGAACCGGAGTCGCTGGCGGTGGACTTGTTGGGAGCGTCGAGAGGGGAGTATATCCTGTACCGTTAAGGGGTTAATTCATCCTGTCATATTATTTAAGGTCTAAATTGGAATCCAGGTGATGGGGAACACAATCCAATGTTTGTCATCGCTCTCCTTTGTACATATCTAAACCGAGCCAAAGAAAAACAACCAGCAGAGGTCGCAATAACATTGTTGATGCCTGTTAAAGCGTAATGTGATTGTTCTCAGAAACCACGTAATCTTGTAGATATGATACCTTCTAACGGCTAACAAAAATATATGATGTTATAGCGAGCTTTCAGACCTCTTGGGGCTCTTCAGGCATAATGCATTATGTCTGAGCAAGCACCAAGAGAGGTTCAAAAGCTCATGTATTTTTGTTAGCTATTAAAAGGTATCATATCTACAAGATTACTGTATATACTTGAGTATAAGCCGAGTCAATAAGTTTTACCACAAAAAAGTTCCTGCCGCCTCTAAATTAATCCCACTTTGCAAAAGTGGCAATAAGAGTGGCATTTTTGAATAAATATTGCGTCTGCCAGAATTCAGGCCACACAACCTGCTCCTCTTATGTTAGCTGCAGAGAACTAAGACCCCACGTGGGGTTCATAACCTCTTCCATTGCCCTACCCTAGAGAATGATGCACACTCCTTAAGTTAAAGACTGCCTCAGTATATTGGAATTCATATGATTTTCCACAGACCCGAGGGCTACCCCAGTCACATGCTTAGCCCTTACCAGAGGGCAGTCCCATTAAGATACAGCCCCCCACGCATCCACCTTGAAGATTGGTCCTACACAAATCTCCTGCTTAATCGTCTCTCCTTGTAGGTTAATCCCCTGCCAGCGCTACCTGACGTGAAACTTCCTCTTAGCCAGCTTCTGGATGTCGCACAACCACTTCATACCAGGAACTTCAACTTTACCTTTTTCAATAACTAAAACAATGCATTGCAATACTTTTGGATTGCAATGTATTATGAGGATCAGTCTTATGCTGACAGCCAATTAGATCCTGCGTTAAGGCCCATTTACACGCAACGATTATCACTCAAAATTCGCTCAAAAGTCATCGATTGAGCAATAATGGTTGTGTGTAAATGCTCCCATCTTTCACTCTTCGGCCGAACGATGATTTTCAAGTGAGCATAAAATCCATTGTTTATCTGGAGAGAAGATAACATAGACCGCATGCTGTTTTCTGTCCATGGTGCTGTATTCTCCACAGGAGTGCTGATTACATTGTTTTCAGCTTGAAGCCCAAAAGAGAACTAAAGGACCACCTGCTATTCTCCGCATACAGCTCTGGGAGGCTCATTTACATACAAATAAAGGTGATAAGCTGCTAATGGACATTAGTATCCATTAGCAGTTTATGCAAAACAATCGCTCAAAATCTTTTGAATGGTTATCTTTGTGTGTAAATGGGCCTTTAGGTAGTTGGACCACAAGCTGTCACGGCAACCCATTGGCACTCAAGGGGTACTGACGAGGGGACACAGGAAGCCCCCTCTCTATATAACTATCTAGATGCCCTGGTGGCAATTGACTGAGATGTAAGGGGTTGAGCAACTGGTATCAACTTTATTTCACTGAACCGTCTTATCAGTTGTATATTACCGCTGGCACCCGCTGCCGATGTCACTAGTACAGCTCCGTTGCCATTGCCACCCCCGCACTGTATATTTGTGGCACTGTGTAGGAAGTACATCCCACCCATGTTATGTATGACAGTGCGGGAAGGAGTTAATCAGAGGACAGGCCTAACTTAATTCTCTTTGTGTTGGATTAAATGTGTTCATAGTAAAGTCCCTTTCATCCAGCGTTCTACCAATGTATATTCTGCTGCTGAATTAAAGGTGCAGTACTTTATATTGGCTGACTGCGGTGTACAGCACACATCTCACATCATCCTGCAGATTGCACTTGTGAACGCTGCGAGGTGTTTGACCTTTCATTTTCTATTCCCTCGAATGTGTCTCCTATTTTAAGATCCATCCTATGGCTGTTATTGTTTGTTGCACATCAGGATTTGACTCATCGTGGAGCCGGTGATGTCAGATAGTTTGGCAGGGGAAGTTTAGGGAGGAAACCTGCCTGGCCCTTTCCTGTCTTGGACTTGCTGGACCCGGCTCTCCTGCGTATCACAAAGCCTGCAATCTAGAAGCTGCACAGATCCCCCAGACCAATGAGGGCATCAAATAGATTGTTTTTTTGAAGCCAGCAACATGAACGGCAGTCTTCAAGGTAACAGACCGTTTTTCTTCACCTGTTGCCTTAACGATGGGTACCTGCTGCTGAAGTGTCAGCAATAACTTTTAATTAAGTTATAGAAAGCTCCCCCCTCTTCCAATGCAGGCCTGTACGGTATGACATTCTAGAGCTGTATTATTTTTTAGATAAGTCTATTCAAAATTGCATTGTAGAAATGTAATAATTTGATTGAAAACTCCTTCATGGATCGTGGAGAGTAGCGCTATTTGTTGCCTTCACTCTGACAAGTTAGCAGTCCGGCGGCTTTGGGAGCGCTCTTGGTTTAGCATCAGAACAGCCCTGCTTCTCGTCAACGCAGTGCTAATCGGGGCTGCCAGCTGTCCAAAAATCCCTGGTCATTCTATGAGAATACGTTCATTTTGTTATTTATTTATTTTTTTTCCCAGCGTCCTTGAAAAAACAAACTCATCCGCAACTTTTTTGCAGCTGTTAGTATTTGAGCAGATTGTTATGAATTGTGATTATTGCCATTTTACAGCTCACCGTGAAAGCTGGTAATGAGTTCATATCCGTATCTGATGGATAAACATTCATTAAGGTTTTCCAAGGTGTGTGTAAACAAATATGGGCTGTCCGTGATTTTTTCAATTCAGGTTGGCAGCCCAGGTGCTGGTAGACATTTTCTGCAGTGATCATAAGGTAATGTATAGATATGCATAACCCACACATTGGCATGTACCATAGATTTTGGTCTACAAGACGCACCCAATAGTAATTGTGTCCCCCTGTATCTCTGGCCTGGCAGCAACCCCACCAAGAAGTGCTTTACCTTCACCCCGCAGCTCTGGTCTGGCCGCTGCTGATCATCAGAGATCTACCCCCTCTCCCCCCCCCCTTCCCCTGCATCTATGTTAACTGCACTTCCTGTACGCAGATTATAATCAACGGCAACCGGACTATGGCTTCAGGATGAAGGTAAAGTACTTCCTGGTGGGGTTGGCGGTCCTAATGATGAGTTAGAGCTCAAGATGTGTGGTGTGATCACTTGTGTCTCATGTCAACTGCAGTATGTGGGCTGCAGGACTTGCAGTTTAACCCTTTAAGGATGCAGCCCTTTTTTTCCCACTTTCTTCCCCCCCCCCCCCCCACCCGCCCCACCTTCCTTTAAAAAAAAAAAATTAAAAAAAATCGTAAATTCTTTTCTTTTATTTATCCATGGACATAGCTGTTTGAGGGCTTGTTTTTTGCAGGGCGAGTTGAATTTTTTAAAATGGTACTATTTAATGTACCATGTAATGCACTGAAAAACGTAAAAAATTGTAAGTGGAGGAAAATGAAAAAAATACTGTCATTCTGCCATCTTTCAGTGCGTCTTGTTTCTACGGCGCACAAACTGCAACAAAATCGACATGATAACTTTATTCAATGGGTCAGTACGATAATTTTTTATTTTTGTTTTATGATTTAGATTCTTTAATTATAGACATGGTAAAAAGAAGGGGTGATTGAAACTTTTATTACTTTTTATTTTATTTTTTTACAATTAGTAAAACTTTATTGATGTTGTTTTTACTTTGAAAATTTTTTAAATTGTCCCCCTAGGGGATCACAGCTAGTGATGCTTTGATCGCTTCTGCAGTATAGTGTAATTTTGTAGCATTACATCATACTGCTATCTGACAGGCAGTCTATCAAGCCACCTGGATGGCTTGATGGGCAGTCTGCTAAGACAAAGCTTGGGCCTTTCAGAAGGCACCCAGTTACCATGACACCCACATGGCTCTCTGTGATCTTAGAACTGATAGCGGCATTTCAAGGGTTAATAGTGCCACTCAGCCGCGCGGCTGATTGCAGCTATTGCCAATGGATGTCAGCTGTAATAAACAGCTGACGCCTGCGCTGTATGAAGAGAGGTTCGCCTCTCGAAATCTCTCCATATATACCCCGACCCTGCAGGACATAACTGTACGTCCTGTAGCGTTAAGGGGTTGAAAACCCGTATGAAACGTCCTAGCTCTTATATACCTAATGTGGCATCCAGGAATGTTTCTGTGCATTTTTTCAACATACATGCTGACAATTTTTCATCTATGCGCTCTGCAGGCATTCAGCGTCTCAGTCGTCCCATCAGGGGGGCTGACCACCATCAAAAATTACTTAAAGGGGTTGTCCCGCGGCAGCAAGTGGGTCTATACACTTCTGTATGGCCATATTAATGCACTTTGTAATGTACATTGTGCATTAATTATGAGCCATACAGAAGTTATAAAAAGTTTTTTACTTACCTGCTCCATTGCTGGCGTCCTCGTTCCCATGGAGCCGACTAATTTTCGCCCTCCGATGGCCAAATTAGCCGCGCTTGCGCAGTCCGGGTCTTCTGCTTTCTTCAATGGGGCTACGTGTAGCTCTGTGTAGCTCCGCCCCGTCACGTGCCGATTCCAGCCAATCAGGAGGCTGGAATCGGCAATGGACCGCACAGAAGAGCTGCAGTCCACGGAGGAAGAGGATCCCGGCGGCCATCTTCAGCCGGTAAGTATAGAAGTCACCGGAGCGCGGGGATTCAGGTAAGCGCTTAGCGGGTTTTTTTTTTACGTCCCTGCATCGGGGTTGTCTCGCGCCGAACGGGGGGGGGGGGGGGGGGTTTGAAAAAAAAAAAAACCGTTTCGGCGCGGGACAACCCCTTTAATAGAGAAACATACTGGATTTTTCGGTTGAAAACCAGTGCCTCCCCCCCTTGGTTTAAACAAGAGATCTGACCTGATTTTGCACTACTAGAATTGTGTTTCCACGGGACAGAAAAGCCGCGAGATTTCCGAGGGAGAGGTGCAGCTTTAAAAGCTCGGCCGCCGGCATTCCGTCGCTGCTTTTGCTTCCCATAGAGCAGAGTGAGGTCGCAATGGGAAAAAAAAAAAGAATTGACATGCTGCAGCTGTCAATTCCGCGCTGCATCGCCCGTTCCGCCTGGCTTTGCCGCATCGGATTGGTCGCCACATGAGGACAAGATTTTTGCAAAATCTTGTCCACATGGCTGGCTGATCCCGGGATTAAGAGCCGCAGACGGATTTGCTGCACGGAATTTCCGCAGCAAATCCGTCCCGTGTGAAGGCTAAGGCCTCCTTCCCACGAACGGATTTCCGCCGCGTAATTTGCGGCGAAAATCCGCTGCGTTGCCCGCAGCTATTAGGTTCTATTGAACCTAATAGCACAATGCTCACGATGCGTAATTCCACCGCGGAATTACGCACCGCGATTTCTCCCGTCCTCACCCGCAGCATGCTCTATTTTCTGCGGGTGAGGACGGGCTGTACGCACTGACGGCTTCCATTGCAGTCAATGGAAGCCGTCCGTTCACGCTATCTCCCGCTGTAACCAGCGGGAGATAGCGTGAAAAAACGCTTTCCCGCCCACCGCCGCGCGTCATATGACGCGGCCGGCCGCGTCACGTGACACGGCCGGCCGCGTCACGTGACACGCTCGGTGACGCGGCGGCGGTGGGCGGTGACGGGCGGTGACGCGGCGGCGGTGGGCGGGGAAGCGATTTCACGCTATCTCCCGCAGGTAAGTATAGGGGCTCTGGGGGGGCGCCGTGACGGGCTTCACAGCGTAATATTACGCGGCGGAGCCCGTCACGCTCGTGGGAAGGAGGCCTTAGGGTTAATTGCCAGGTGTTCTATTTCCCCCTTTTCTCCTTAGTCACATGATTACTTTTGTTTGTTTATTGGTTGTATGTTTCTTTTTAACACCTTAACGATTGACCATACGCTTTTGACGGCAGCCGTTAAGGGGCTTTACGCTGATGTGCCGTCTTTTAGCGGCGGTTGCATCAGAAGCCTGGCACGACAGCGGGTGCTCAGCTGTTGAACAGTTTAACTCCTGTTCAAACAGCAGGGACCAGAGAAACCTTTGATCCCCACTGTTTAACCCTTTATATGCCACAGTTAGTGTGACCGTGGCATGTAAAACGCTGACAGAGGGAGGAGCTTTCCTATCTCACCCATTTGACTCCTGCAATGTGATTACAGGGTACCTGGAGGCTTGAATATAGCTTCTGGGTCTGCCAGCTACTGTGGCCTATGAAGCTCAGCCTCTGGCTGTTCTTGTTGGGATTCCGAAAAATGGGTTTAGTACAGTGTAGAGCAAAATAGGATTGTTCTCAGTAAGAAAAACCAAGTAATCTTGTAGATATAACTTTAATGACTAACGAAAATACATGATGCTGTAGCGAGCTTTCAGAGCCCTCAGAATCGATAAAACATGATTTTATTAATGCGGGTCCTTCTCTTGCTGTTTTAAATAGAAGTAGGTTGATGGTTGAACAGTCTGGTGAACACTTATTGTCCAGACACATCCATGCACATTTTAGTCTATTTTGGACATTAAAGTTGTTCAGACTGGCCATACTGTTCGTGACGCCGGGGGATGGACAAACAATCTTTATTGAAACCTTCTTTCAATGGAAAATCCATGACTAGATTGTTTCTGAAAATAAAAGGTCTGTAGTCCGACTATTGGAAAAATTTTTAAGCATAGCCGGCTTCTTTCTAGATGAAAGTCGACTAAAATGATTCTTGTTGTTAAATTTCGCCTAACGAACGATCATCGTGGATGAAGTCCTTCATTTCCCTTGACTTTAGTCTGTCTGTGGGCACTTTATACATAAAGTCTGTATCCTCTAATTGGAGGTGCTTTGAAGTATTCTCAACAGCCGTAGTCCTCGACATAACACAGGGGCAGTAAATTGCTGCTTTCAAAGGAAGTAATTCCATTAACTATGCCAAGTCCTCTTAAAGGGCTACTGCAGTGAAACATTCTTTTTCATTCATTATATAGCTAGTCCCCCAGTATATATGTTAGCTAATATGGTATTAGTGTATCTTGACGCCACCGCAAGCTAGGGGTTTGACAGGAGGAACGCCCCTGTCACACCCCTAGCTCCTGATAGGTACAAGGGTGTAAGGTGCTGGTAGAACACTGTGGAAGAAATGTCAGCGTTACCTGAAGCCTTTGTCTCAGGGTAACATTTGTGATGAGGTTTACGTTTAGATTTGCAAATGCTGTCATGTTACCGCTGTAACAAGGCAGCATTAACATCTACCAATGTAAGCCTCATCACAAATGTTACCCTCACCCTAAGGTCCCCCGCTCACAGCTGCCGGACTCACCGCTTCGGCTGCGCTGCGTGCATTGTGACCTCCGTCTCTGCCGCTTTCCCGCTCACAGATGCCGGCAACAGTTTTTGTGTTCCGCTGCCATGAGTGTCAGGTTATGGAGGACGCTCCCCCGCTGAGACATGCCACCGTCACCGCTTGCTCTCCACCGCCGTCGGCAGTGACTGTTCTCTGTCAGGCGCTCCCCCAATGACATCTGGCTGGCTCCTATCTTCTGCTTCCCGTTTCCGGTAAAGATGCATCTGCTGGGGTTTGGGGGGTGGGGGGAAAGCTGGCGGCATTTGGTCAAGCAGTGTCAGACCACCGGATCACACTCTGTGTCTCCCCCCAGCCCTATGGCCTCCCTGCAGCCGCCGGTATGTACAACATGCATTGCTTGGGGCTGCCTCTTACAGTTGTGGACGCTTGTGCCTCGGTGGCCAGGAAGGCCGTGTGAGCTCTGGAAGTGCTTTTGCACCAGGCACTGCTGCATGTCTTTTCAAGCCTACTTCTAGTGCTCTTCCAGGACCTAGCTGCCAGGCTGCTGTGCAGCCAATCAGTTACAGGGGGCGTCACCCCCCCCCCCCCTGTCAATCTTGACTCCACAAGGATTTCCTGGTGGCATCAAGATACACTAATACCAGCTAGTATTACCTTGTTTAGTTATTTCTTTCTATTTGAAAATTTCTGGAATATCTTCCTTCATTTTTGTCATGTGATCTCATTGTGTCCACCTGGAAATTACTTGTCTCTGTGTTCTCTCAAGAAGTCACTATTGCAATGAGCAGAATTCCTGTATAATGAAACCCCATAGACTGTGTCATGAAGGCACTTTGCAGAGGGCGCACAGAAACGCTCTTTGTCGATTGGTTGTCTTTGTAAGGATCCTTATACAATTTTCAACCCAATGTAACAAGTTCCAATTTCCATATGCTCAGTTAGGCCTCCCTCACAGGCGTTTGCAGAAACACAGCATTTTTCAACGTTGCGTTTACTGCGGTTTGAGCAGCGCTGTCATGCATTTTTGACAATATTCTGGCTGTGTTTTCAGCATAGTTGAAAACTCAGCCAAGGATGATGAAAAAAATAAATCAATACTCGCCTAGCTGGTGCGGTCCAGGTCCCTCCTGTTGCTCTCTGAAGCTCACCTCACTTTTCAGCACCGACGGAGGATCTTTTTCTAGTGATGGGGTTTGAAGACCCCGCCTCCAGCGAGAGTTAGCTCTGATTGGCTGAGTGTCAGTGGTCTGAGCCAATGGCAGCCAGCACTGGATGCACCAATCACAGCCATTCAGGCTCAGCTAATCAGAGCAATCTCTCACTGGAGGCGGGGATTTTAATCCCTTTCACTAGCAATAGATACTTGTCAGCTTGACAATTGCCTGGCAGCCTGCCCGGAACTCAGAGTAACAGCGGCGGGGACCCAGACGGCGCCTGCTAGGTGAATAAAAAGTAATCAAAAAGTTATATAAACCTCAAGATGGTACCAATAAAAATTACAAGTCATCCTTAAAAGACAAGCACTCGCACAGCTCTATCAATGACCAAATAAAAATGGTCCTGGAATGTCGTGCCTCGGCCTCCCTCACACAGGCATTTTTGTACATTTTTTCCCTGCGTTTTCAGCTCTGTGCTAAACGCTGTACAGCGCTCCCATTCATTTCAATGGGGCTGCTCACAGAAGTGTCAAAACGCAGTGTTTCCAATGCTGCACTTTGACAGCGAGGCATGTTCTATCTTTGGGCGTTTTCAGCTCTGCATCGCCCATTGAAATGAATGGGCAGCGGTTTCAGCACTGCTGAAAATGTGGCAAAACCGCACACCAATTTTTTGGGCGGGAGGGCTTGCAATATAAGCCCTACCTAGAAAATCAGTCCTAGCTACACTAAATGGGGGAAAAAAAGCAATACTCACGTAGCAGCTGCCGTCCGGGTCCCAGCCGCTGGTCTCTTCCACTGCTCCGGGCTTCCCCTGCACTGACAGATGATCTATTGCTGTAAGCGAGGTTTGAGAACCCTGCCTCCAGAAATAGATTGCTGTGATTGATTCTCGGCGCTGGCTTGATGCCCAATCACAGCCATTTATTGACTGTCTCAGCCAATAAGAGCCAGCAAGCTGTTAACCCCTAACATGCCACAATCAATGTTCATCACTGCATGTAAAAGGGAGGGAGTAACCTCTGTAACGTCATTGACCCTCCGCCGTGTAATCAATATTACTCTGTTCGCTTTGATAATCGATAATGCATTGTAATACAAAAGTACTGCAGTGTATGATCAGAGTGATCATAGCACTGCAGGTTCCAGTCACCTATAAAAACAGTAAACGTTTTTTGTGCACTTCACTCTATTTAAGAAAAAAAACACATTTGGTATTGTTGCATCCGTAACTACTTGTACAATAAATTGAACATACTTTTTAGCCCGCTTGGCAAGTGCTATTTAAAAGCAGGGTTAAAATGTTTATTCCGCCTTTCAAAAAAAATGCAATAAAAGTAAATTAAGAGGCCATATGTACCTCAAAATGGTACCAATAAAGCCTACAGCTGGGGTTCTGAAGATCAGTGAAGCAACGTTTGTGCATGCATGCCGTTCCTCAACCCAGTTCACTGGGAACACTGGAAATTGGCAAGCATGAGCAGTTGGCCATCTCCAGTGCCCATTGAAATGAATGTGTGACCACCGCTTTGTTCATGTGGGGACCTTCGTGATTGCCTTCTCAAGGTTGATGGGGTTATCAGTGGTTGGTCTCCCACCAATGATAAAGTTATCCCTTTGCTTTGGATAGGGAATGGCTATAAAACTTGGCACAGCCCCTTTAATTATTAGTTAGCATAAGCCGATGTGGAGAGTAACTACTAGTTGTGGGGAAACGAGGGGGCCTAGAGATCACAAAACAACCAAGATAAAATCCTGCTTTGCAAATCGGGAGAGACAGTTATAAAGCTGTAGTGTCAGACTTGCGCTTTTGGTGCTGTGAAATGTCCTTTTTAGGCCGCTTTAACGCGGCTGAGAAAATGCCTTGAGATTTGTGCGTTGCGAGATGCACAAATCGTGCATGAATATGAACCCCATTCTTTTGAGTGGAGTCATATACATGAGCTAAAAATTGTGGCATGTCTTATATTTTTGTGTTCCTTGGCACGCATCGCCTATTGTTTTCAATGGGACAGGAAAACGCATGGCTTGACGTGCTATGTGAGATTTCCAATTGAAAACAATGAGGAACACTTGCCGATCCTCCTACATGGCTGAAAGCTGCGCCAGAGGATCCCAAGTTTACTGAAGTGAGATGAGGCAGTTTTGCCTGAAAATGCCTGCATTGACGGGTACATCACACGAGTGTAGTGTCGGGCCAAGTTGTACGGCCCGATATCGCGCTCGCAATGCATGTGGAATCCCTAGATGCAAGGCATTTTCATGTGAAAACAGCCTCGCATTGCTGCGGGGGGTCCCTTCGTTCCATCGCTTTCAATGGGGTAGCAACAGCGCCGGTCCTTTTGAAAGCAATGGGAGAACATCACAATCCCCTGCCGCCACAATGTTCAGTAATGAGGGTGACTCCCTACGGGAATGAAGGAATCCCCTGCCGCTGCTGTCACAGCAGCTGCAGAGGATTGCGATGTTCTCATTATATTTTGAATAGGGGCGATGCTGCTGCCGCCGCCGGCCCCATTGATAACAATGGACAATATCGCAGAAAGAACTTTTTTTTTTCCCCTCAACATCGCAGGCATGAGAACATCACAAATGAGAATGAAACCATTGAAATTTATTGCTTTCGCAATCATGCGTTTTCACTCCCTCTCACAGTGCAGGAAAATCGTCCAATTTTCTCGCTTGTGTGAAGGAGCTGTAAGACTGCGGCACGGCGAAGCCGCAGGATTTACATTGGAGGGCGATGCCCTGGTACTTTATATAGCACCATTCATGCTGTGCTCCCGTAATCTGTAGGACTCTATCTTTAGAAGCATTCTCTGTGTCACTATTTTTGGAGGCTACTTTAGTTATAGCAGTGTTATTCTTACACCATGTACAGGGAGTCTCACTTTCACAATCTATTGTACTCGGCCACCATTGTACACGAGAGGCTGTTGTCTGATCTGTATGGCGTACAAGGATCCAGGTTTTATCCGCACTGCATCAATTTAATGTGAGCCATGTGGGGAACGAGGCAAGCATCTATGCGGTAACCGGGCTCTGCCCAACTCCACCAGGTTGGTCTCTGTCCCTACACCCGGCACTCACAAACACAAAGATAAATGTTTTTACTTTGTGCGACAAAAGAGCGCGAGACGGAAAACAATCTCACGCAGTTCGGCAGAGCCTGGCAGGAGTTCCTTTACCGCATCGATGTTTGTCTCTGCTCACACTGAATCCATATAATGTGGATAAAATTGGGATCTTTGTGCATCATATAAATCCAAAAACAGCCTCTCACGTAGATTGTTAGCTGGGTAATACATCTATAAAAGTGGGACTGGAGGCCGTTTACATGGACCGACAATCATTTAAGCGACGGCACGAGCACCACTAAGGTCGTCGGCGCTTGTGCAGGGCATTTACACAGAAAGGCCACCAGCTTGCGGGCTTCTTGTCCGCTTCTCGCTCAGCGCCTCGCCTCCTATGGGAAGCCAACGAGGTTTTTTAACTTGACTGAAAAGTTGGCTTAAACAACCGGGAACAACAAGCGAGCGATTTGTTCTCATTCACACTTAAAGGGGTTGTCCCGCAAAATGAAGTAAAGGTAAACACTTCTGTATGGCCATGTACATGCACTTTGTAATATACATCGTGCATTAAATATTGGCCATACAGAAGTTATATACTTACCCCCCTGTGTTGGCGTCCCCGTCTCCATGGCGCCGACCGAATCCTCCTGGCTGGATTAGACGCGCTTGCGCAGTCTGCCTCTTCTGTCCCGTTGAAGGGGCCGCTCCAGCGTGCTCGCGCCGGAGAGCTGGTCTTTCAGGAGAAGGATTCGGTCGGCGCCATGGAGACGGGGACGCCAACACAGGGGGGTAAGTATATAACTTCTGTATGGCCAATATTTAATGCACGATGTATATTACAAAGTGCATGTACATGGCCATACAGAAGTGGCTACCTTTACTTCATTTTGCAGGACAACCCCTTTAACGATCGATGAGATTCTGTCATTTGAACAAATTTTGAGCGATCATCGTTACGTGTAAATGGACCTTTGCTTTAGAGACTCCCTGTATTTGGGGGGCACTAAACAGCACAGCAGTCACATTATTAGGGCTATCAGAAGCATGGCACTATTAGAGGATTTGTCCAGTTGGAAACTATTAATTCTTTTCAATGCCAAATCTGGCAATCAGAATAAATCCCTTCTCCAGTAATCTAGTGACTATAGCTTATAAGGCACAATTCACATCTGTATTCTGTTCTCTGACCAAAAACACCGAAATGCACAGATCCATTAAAAGTCCCATTCATTTCAATGGGGAAATATCTCTACCATCTGCTTCAGATTCCATCTGTTATGTTACGGTTGCCTTTTTTTGGATGAAGTGAATGGCCCAAGTCACATATCTTCTATTCAAAAAGGAACTATAATGCAGCCGTGTCCCATTGACTTCAAATGATGGAATGGTTTCTGTTTCTATCCATTATTTATTCCATTTAAAGCTATCACATGGGCGAGTATGATTTTGGTCTGCGCAAATTAGTCCGATATTTTGCAAATTTTCTGCTCAAATATTTTTTTGTTTTTGGTCTGTGTTTCTAATGAGCGTATAAAAAGTTTTCACAAACATTTCTTTTACGGTATTATGGTTACATGCATTGAAAGCTGTTCACACTTGCATCATCCAAGTGCAATCCATTTTTTTACATGCCACCATAGACTTGAATGGGCAATGTTCAGATTGCACCATAATAGGACACGCTGTGATTTCTGTTGCTTGGAATGTTCATCTAAGTAACACAAAGTCCACGTGAATGCTCCTATTGAGATGAATGGG
Source organism: Eleutherodactylus coqui (assembly GCF_035609145.1). Taxonomy (NCBI): domain Eukaryota; kingdom Metazoa; phylum Chordata; class Amphibia; order Anura; family Eleutherodactylidae; genus Eleutherodactylus; species Eleutherodactylus coqui. The sequence goes on from NC_089847.1 coordinate 75,237,477, forward strand.
CTTTATTCCGTCCGACTTCGGATCAATTTTTTTCAGCCTGAAAATTGGACGGAATAATCATTCATGTGAATATACAAATGCGTTCTAGTTCCGGTTCTCTCTGCTGCGCAAGCGCAGATGGCGTATAGTCAAATCCATCACAAACTAATGAGAAATGGAGCATAACTGAAACAATTGCAGATCAGAGTGGCTTTTTTTTTTAATAGAATTTTTTTAATGGGTCTGTCAAAAAAATTCTAGTAAACACAGACCCGAGGCTGCCTTCTCACTGGCGTGAAAATCACGTAACACACAAATATGAACCCCATTCTTTTGTATGGGTTCATTCACATTAGTGAAGTTTTCCTGCATGGCACCGTGATGCGATGATATGAGGGAAACACATTGCAGCATGTTCTTTATGCAAGATCATGCATTGTTTTCAACGGAGCAACTCTGTTAGTGAATTCATCTCTTCCTCAGGCAATTCTACCAGCTTTACAGTAAAGAACCCTCTTCTATGTCAGTGTAGAAACCTTCTTTCCTCCAGACGTAGAGAGCGACTCCTTGTTACAGTCCTGGGCATAAATACATCATGCGGGAGATCTGTGTTTTATTGCTCAATTAATTTTTTATCACTATTAGGCTGCCTGTCCACTGGCGTTGCGGTATCCCCGCGGGAGTTGCCACCAGGGAGCAGGAGCCAGCGGACGGATCTCCGCTGTGAGCCTATCTGACAGATTGGCTCACTGTGGCAGTTCACAGCATGCTGCGATTTGCTGGCCACGAGCCAAGAATCGCTATGATTCTCCACTTGTGGACAAGGGGGGGCTGTGCTTCCCATAGCAAAGCTATGTAAAGCGTGCACTACATTCCCTGCGGCCGGATTATCGCCTCAGGGACGCACTGCAAAAACGCCCGTGGACCTGCAGCGTTAAGGTGCATTTACACACACAGATTATTGCTCAAAATTCATCAGAAACTTGTCAGTTTTGAGTGCTCATTTTGCATAGGTACTAGTGGGCTAATCACCCAATTAGTACTTCATTTGCATGCATTTAGAGAACAGTGGGTGTTCTGTTCTCTAAATACATCGCTTTTGTTCTCCAGTGGGACAGCAGCTGTTAAAGAACGTTATCAGCGCTGCCCACGGAGAACTCCGCATACAGTCCCTCTTATAAGGGACGATGGATTTCATGCTGACCTGAAGTCAGTGATGGCTGAAATGTGCACTGTAAGTGCCCGATGGGCACACCTTTACACACAACGATTATCACTCAAAAGATAGCTCCGCCTGTTGCATCTTCTCAGTTTGTTTTTCTATCATGGACTCTGTAATATATGTTTTGTTTAAACCTTGAAGTTTATTAACATGTCACGTTGCTGTTTTTGCAGCAACTTTCCAAAGTCGCTACAAAAACCGCGAGGTGAATGAATGTGAATTTGCCCTTACTTGCAGAAGAGTTTCACCAACCCCCCTCCCTTCCATCATACGTTCTGCTGTAACCTAATGCCTTAGTATTATGGCAGTTGTGCCTTATGTGTCATGCGTAGTGAGATTGTTATTTAAGATGCTCCAGTGGGAAAACAATCTGTTTCCGAGTATTCTTTGTTGTACTCGCCCAACCCTTTCCTTTTCCTGTGCTTTAACAGTTACTTTGCATTGATTTCTTGTTATGAAGTGTTTCCAGAGGATGGCTGTCTGTAGTCCATGTGTACATTTATATTAGACGTCTACGGAGGGCTCATTTTTCTGTGTTCCCCCCTTCCTTTTATATAAATAAAACTTGTTCATGATATCAGTAACTGAGCTTTCTTGGGTCATTTCGTGCTTCAGTGAACGGCTACTTTCATGATCTATTTGCCCACAGTGAATTCCATTTTTCTGTGCCATCATAGGAAGATAGAACATGTCTTCAGAAGAGTAGCTTAGGAGATGGTTACAAGAAGAATGGGAACCGCTTGGTGAAGACCGTTCTCTGGAGCTAGGTAATGCGGCTAGTCTAGGTACTCCAACACGGTTTGATATCCCATGTGGTTAAATACTTTCGCAATGCAATGTACTTGCAGACACTTAGGCCTCATGTCCACGGGGAAAATCGGGCCCGCTACGGATTCTACATGGAGAATCTGCAGCGGGTCCCTCCTGCCCCGCGGACATGAGGGCTGAAAATACAAATAAATGACAATAAACTCACCTCCGATCCGCTCCGTTTCTTCTCTTCGCGGCGGCGTCATCTTCTCTCGTCGCGGCCGGATCTTCATTCTTCGGCTCGGCGGATGTGCACGATGACGTCGGTGACGTGCCCCGCGCATGCGCCGTGCCGAAGCAAAATGATCCGGCCGCGGCTGAGAGAGGATGGCGCGGCGCCGAAGAGAAGAACCGGAGCGGGTAAGTAAAATGTGATTTTTGTGTCCCGCGGATCCGGACGGCTTCCATAGGCTTCAATAGAAGCCCGCGGGAGCCGTCCCCGCGGGAGACCCGCATGAAAATGGAGCATGGTCCAGATTTTTTCATGCTCCATTTTTTTTAAAATCACTTTTATTGACGATCCGCGGGTATTTATCTACCCGCGGGTGGTCAATGCATCCCTATGGGGTGCGGATCCGCGCGCGGGAGAAGAGTTAAAATCCGCTGCGGATTTTAATTCTTCTTTTCCCCGTGGACATGAGCCCTTACACTTTTTTACATTTTGTTATGTTGTGGAACTTGTGCATATTAAAAAAAAAAAGTTTTTCCCCTATCATTCTGCACTCCATATCCCACAGAAGTGTGGGATTGCAGTATATCCTATTTTTGTGGGTGATGTCACCCATTGTTTCCAATGAGAGTAAAAAGCAAGAGTAACTTGGGGACAATTCTGTGAATGACCTTTTAGTAGTCCAGCTAAGGCCCTGACTTGAACCCAATCAAACATCTCTGGAGAAACCTGAAAATGGCTGTCCACAGCCGGTCCCCATGCAGCCTGACAGAGCTTGAGGGGATCTCCAAAGAAGAATGCCAGAAAATCCCCAAGTCCAAGTGTGCAAACCTCGTGACATCTTACCCAAGAAGCCTGGAGGCTGTAATTACTGCCAAAGGTGCTTCAACTAACTACGAAGTACAGGGTGCAAATACTTCAGTGCAAAATGTTAGTTTTTAATTTTTTAAAGATGTCTAACATTCTGTTAACTTTGTTATTATGAGGTATTGAGTGCAGAATAAAAAAAAATGCACAAGGCCACAACATGTAAAAAGGGGAAAGAATCTGAATGCATTGTTGGCCGAAACAGGAAACAAGATTGCCGCTACAAAAGGCAATGTTGATCATCTGTGTTGGGGGGTAACGGAGTGTTGGGTTTATTACTACTTTACTACTCTAGTGGTAGGGAATGGAAGTGCAGCATAATTCTTCAAAGTGTGAAACAGCAGCAACTAGTGCTAAATTTGTAGAAAAAACAGGAAATCGGACAATAATATAAAAGCTGTTTTGACAGTCTCAAAATGATGCGTTTTAAGGTTTTGATTGCTCTTTAAAAGAAAAAAAAATCTTACCAAGTCCACTCCAAGACACACACCTCTACTGACCCAAAAGCACAAGAAATGTTGACTCACATATGCTCAAAGCCACAAGTTTTGGGATTCTGTTCTGCGAAGCAATGATCTAAAACTGGAACTTTTCTGGCCTATGGATCAGCAGTATATCTGGAGAAGGAAAAATGAAGCATACCCTGAAAAAAGCATCCTGCCTACAGTAAAGCAATGCAGGCGGCTCCGTGAGACTGCTTTGCTTCTTCTGGCACTGAAAACCTACAGTGTGGGAAGAGTAAGATGCATTCAATCAAGGTTCAGGAAATCCTGGGAGAAATCACAATGCCTTCTGTGAGGAAGATGGAACTTGGGCATCATTAGACTTTCTAACAGTATAATGACCCCAATCAAACCTCAGTTCACCAAGGCTTGGATTCAGAAGAAGTCCTAGAATAGTCACAGACAGGGACTTCAAGAAAATCCATAAAGCCCATAAAAAATCCTTGGTGGGATTTGAAGAAGGCAGTGAGCAGCAACTCCACGGGGACAGCTCAGGAACGGGGCACACGGTGAGTATGAAGCACCGTTCCCTAGACTTCTGAGCACTAACAGTTTATGGAGCTTGGAGGTCGTGACGGGTTCACTTTAAAATAGTTTTATCTGTTTCCGAGAAATATTTGTATTGTTCTCACTGAACAATTATTCATTCTGATTACATCCTCTCCTGTCGGCAGAAGTACTTTTACTGTGCTGCACCCATTCTGTGGAACTGGCTACTCTGGACTGTTAGAAATGCGCCTAATATTCACAGTTTTAAGCAGATCTTGAAATCTATTATTTTAAGAAGGCCAATGTATTTGATAGTGGTTACAAGCACAGTCCAAGGCCATATACAACTGGCCTGGCCAGATTCCTCTCACCCCGCCACCCATGTGGCATCAGTCTGCTGTATATAGCGGTGTTGGCTCAGGTATTTGCTGGGTAATTGGCTCATGCAGATTTATTTAAATTCACACTGCCAATGCCCAGGACTAATCACCTGGACAGCCCCCCTCCCAAAGAGTTACGTCGCTCCTCCCATGCTCTTACGGGAAGCGGCTTCTCTGTCTCCTTCTTCCTCTTTGTTTTCATTATTTTTACTTCTTTTCTGTCCTGGATTTACTTGTTGCCTCCCTAGTTGTGAAGTGCTGCAGGATAAGTTGTGGCTATAGGATGTTTATTCCTAATAACGGGCATAGACTGGCAATCTGTTTAGTACCAGGTAGTGATCTGACCCGCTACAAAACAGGAATGTAAGGAATGTGAATGAGCGGTTTGTCAGGAGAATGGGAGTGAGAGTTCTTATCTGCTGGGTAAGTCGGATTAAGCCGTCTGAGGATCCTTCTTTGTCTGCTTGCTACAATATGAAGAGGCGCTGCGCCGCGGGACGAGTTGTAACTTGATATGGATGAGGTACATTTGTCAAGGAAAACTGGGGCTTTGTACTAAACTCTCCATGTACTTGTCATTTACAGGCTTCTAGGTTGTGTGTTTATAACCAGCACTTTGTATACTGTCCCCAGGTAGACAACCCATGTTAATCAGGTTGAGTATATGTTCAGGGGGTATTTATGTGACATTGCTTTTTTGTATTGATCTTCGTTATCATATTATTCTTTTAACAAAAATGCTGCAGTTTTGCAGTGGAACAATTCTCTTAAATACCCCCTTATTCTGTTGTATTTTGTCATATAAAAACATATCTTTATTATAAAAACAGTATAGTATTTCCTATTAGTGTTATTGGGCATGCAGTCGGATAACTTTTCTTAACAAGAATTCTGCAATGTCGCAGAACATACATGTAACTAGGCATTCTTCTTCTATGGACTCGGCACAGTACTTATTTGTTAGTGCATTTCCAAATAGTTGTAGTACTTAACGTTTATCACATATGTGATAAAGCAAATTGTTCAGGGCTACACGGTGACTTTTGATCACCCCAGAGGCCATGTCGCCAAAGATTGCTGCGTACCCCCTACAACTTCGCACTGTCATAGAGGTCAGTAGGCCTGTAGTGCGACACACAAGTGGCCGCGATTTGCACGTTACAAAAAATTGGAAGGTTGAGATTTTTGTTACCTGCTTGTCATAGCAACCTGTGAGTCACACCGCGACCCCACTGACCTGAATGAGAGTGTGAAGTCTCATGGCTAATCATTGATCCTTGTTTGTACGAACCCTTTCTAAGGCCGCATGTGGTAAAATCACACCTGAATGTGGAGGGGGGTGTTTTACATAGTGTTTAAAGGGGTTGTCCCGCGGCAGCAAGTGGGTCTATACACTTCTGTATGGCCATATTAATGCACTTTGTAATGTACATTGTGCATTAATTATGAGCCATACAGAAGTTATCAAAAGTTATTCACTTACCTGTTCCGTTGCTAGCGTCCTCGTCTCCATGGTTGCCGTCTAATTTTCGCCGTCTAATGGCCAAATTAGACGCGCTTGCGCAGTCCGGGTCTTCTTATCTTCTCAATGGGGCTCCGTGTAGCTCCGCCCCGTCACGTGCCGATTCCAGCCAATCAGGAGGCTGGAATCGGCAATGGACCGCACAGAAGAGCTGCGGTCCACGGAGAGAGAAGATGCCGGCGGCCATCTTCAGCCGGTAAGTAAGAAGTCACCGGAGCGCGGGGATTCAGGTAAGCGCTGTGCGGATTTTTCTTTAGGTCCCTGCATCGGGGTTGTCTCGCGCCGAATGGGGGGGGGGGGGGTTTGAAAAAAAACCAACCCGTTTCGGCGCGGGACAACCCCTTTAACATACATGGTGTGTAAGGCTGAAAAAAGACGACACCTATCCATCCAGTTCAGCTTGTTACCAGCCAATGTTGATCCAGAGGAAAGCAAAAAACCCTGATGAGGTAGAAGCCAATTTTCCTCATTTTTGGTGCAAGTAGCATTTGGAACAACTGGCTAGAAGTAGTTGAGTGTTATATTGTATAATGCTGGTTTCCCTTTATGATAGACATAATGAGATCTTTGCTCTACAAAGAAAAACATTTAGAGCGAATTCTGTATACAAACGTTTCCTAAATTGCACAGTCTTCTAGTCCTTTAATGTGGCTCAGCCATATCTTGGGCGCCAATCAATGGTAGTGGATCTCATTTAAAAGGCCATCCCACAGGCCAATGCACTGCGGACAGGCGATTGTTGATGCCATCATCCGTCCCTGATACAATATAGTTTCTGGCAGTACGTCTACTGCTTACATGGGGACATGTGGTGTCAAGAACAAAACCTTTTCGGCTGTGGATGTGATTCCTGACAAGACTCCCCATGTTCCCCGTAGGCCTCCTGCACACGGGCGGAAATTCCGCAGTGCGATTCCCTGCAGAATTTCCGCCCGTACACGCCTGCATAGGATTGCATTACAACACGCAATCCTATGCAGACGGACGCGATTTGTCTGCGCGAAATCCTGCGCAGAAAACAAATCACAGCATGCTCTATTTCTGTGGGGAGTGACACAGAAATGTCACTCCCCGGCCGCCGGCTCCGGTCTGCGCAATGCGCCGGCACATGAAAGATCCGGGGCAGCGGGAGCAGGTGAGTGACGCACTGCTCTCTGCAGGGGCTCGGGTCGGGTCCTGCTGCGAGAATTCTCGCAGCAGGATCTGACCCGGCCGTCTGCAGGCGGCCTTAGAGGATAGTTGCCTTCAGTGTTGCTGGTGCAGACCCAAAGGCTTGAAATGGATTTGTAGTTACTACCATGGCTTAAATGAATTGTTTTGTATGTTTAATTTATAGTTTCATTAATGTGAGTATTCAGAATAAAAATAGTATGCGTGTGTTTTTTTTTGTTTTGTTTTTTTTATTCTACCAGGTTTTTTTTACTTCTCTGCAGGTAGCCATATTGAAAACGCACATATATTCCCTGGGTTCTCTGTATAGACAATACTGTGTGGTGGAGGGTTGCTTTATGGTAGCTGCAATGGTCAAAGAAATATCCACAAACTGTCAAATCCACGCCACAATTTCCACGATTTGGTGCGGATTTCGGGCTCATTCACACAAATGTAAATATGCAGTGAATAAAACCAATTGTTTTCATTTGGTTCATTCAGAGCTGCGTGTCTTTCACACATTTTTCGGTCGCGTGAAAAAGAAAAAAATGTGCAGCATGTTTTATTTTGATGCGCATTCTGCCTCAAAATAGCCAATTCAGATCAATGGGCTTGCATAAATACACAGTAAATCTGCATATTCGTTGTGGATTTACAGTTTTTTTTTCTTTTTTTAACATTTGTAGGGAATCTGCGCATTTCCATCTGTGAATAAACTGCGTATTCACGGACCGAAATACGCAAAACGGCCATAAAAAAGAGCCCTTACAGTGGGAATCCAAGATGTGTGAACTTGCCATAAATGCTGATAATTAGCTGTCAGGAGATAATGGTGTAATACTCGGGATTCAGGACAGATCAGCCAAAAGCCATCTGGTTGGAGTTGTGTAGAACGCCACCTGAGCAGATGTGAGGCCGCTAATCTGCTTACATCAGCTCTGTTTCACTAAAACTGGGGAGAGCTGCTCCTCATTACGTTTTACTGACCAGATACTGACGGTATTTCATACTTGGGATTTATTCTGTTCGCAATAATTAGAGGTTTAGCTTTGAATAGTTTAGTCGCTTATAAACACGTCGCTTATAAACATAAAACCTTTTGCTTTCATAGAAGCCTTTCCATCACTGTTGGTTGATGCTGACATCATGTTTGCCAACCATCTATATATCCGGGCAGTCCAAAAATATCATCTATTTTTTTTATTTATTTATTTTTTTTAAAGTAGCGATCCTTGTGAAAATGTTTGTGGCTCATCATCCGTTCACAATAGATGATGCAATGTCTACATATCAATGTTGTGAGCGACCCATGGAGGGAGTTATCCACACTAGTGCAGAGGAGAAGTGGAGCAATTCTCTCATTTCTCAGGACCCTTGGGAAGATGAAAGCAGTACACTCGCTGATTTCTGTGGACCACTAATTACTCCACGTTTCTCAGGCACTAGTTTTTCTAAATTTTCTTCAATAGCTTTGCAAACTGCTTATGTGAACTAGCAAAACTTCTATTTACTTTATGTACCTAAAATGATTTTTACTACTGAAAAATCACTCTAAAGTGCTGGCCACTTGGGAGTCTTGCTTCCGCTTAGATTGCTGTCCTCTGCTCGCTGTGTGTTACAAGGAGACGGCATAACGGGAAGTAGCGTGGGAGAAGTTATGAGAGCAGATAGGATGAGGGAGATACACTCACACACAGAAGTAATGCTAGAGCTGATTTTCAGTTATTTTCTGCCATTTCTTCACATCTCCATTTATCAGTACTACTGTACACTGGCCTATATGATATGTCTCTGTATTAGTTACAAACAGAGAGCAGAATTTGCAGTTCTCTATGCACAGTCTATAAAGCACAGCAGCCAGGCTCCTCCTACCCCTCTAGAGAGAACTGAGAATCACAGATACAGCCTACAGAAGGGAAAATAACACACATGGCAGCTTTTTCTAAAAAGTTAGATACACTGTAAAGGGGTATTCCAGGTAAACTCTATTGTTAACCTATGCTTTTCCACTTCCTGATAACGACACTACACTGATAGCAGGCCGGGCACTCAGATGATCACCAGAGTGGCAGGTCTGTGGCAACTAACCATTCATGACCTGTCATGGGGATAGGTTTGAAAAAATATATATATTCTCGCAGCGGGGTGCAGCCCCGTGCCCCTGCAGAGATCTGCGGCTCACCCACTCCCGGTGTCTTCAGTCTCTGCTGTGCTTCGGCTTCCAGCCAGCCGGCGCATGCGCAGAGCGGAGCCGGCCCTTCACTACTGACATATCTGTGCGGGTCTCGCAGAACATGCCGCGATGTGTTTTCACATGGACAAATCACGGCTGTGTGTATAGGACTGCGTATTGTAATGCAATCCTATGCAGGCGCGCGCGGGAGGAAATTCTGTGGGAAATCCCGCTGCGGAATTTCCACCCGTGTGCAGGGGGCCGTATGTAGATTTTAGAAAATGTTTGTTTATGAGTTTAGGCTGATTCTTTAAATGTATTTATACGTGTCAAAAGTATGAAAGTTGTCCTTGCTGCAAGAGGTGCAAAAGGTCCAAAAAACTCTGCCGGCAGAAGGGTCTCTCTAAACTGCAGCTGCATCTGTTTCCCTACCGCCGCTGCTCTCCAGCACCTCCTCCCGCTTTCCTTGCCGTAGACTTTATTTATAATGTAAACTGATTAATTAAACTCGGTGTATGGACTTCTGCGTAAAGACTTTATCAGTACATTCAGGCTGCTTTCACAAGGGCGACAGAATCGCGTGATCTTCTTGCGATGCGACAGTGCTACAAATGGCATGTATGTGAAACCTGTGCTTTCTAATGGGTTCCTTCACGTTAGCCAAGTTTTGTAGGCTGCTACATTGCGATGAAAAAAAATTGTGGCATGCTCCATACAGCCGCGATTTGCAAGGTTTTGTAGCCCATGTTTCCCTATAGAACCTTCCTTTGTGTTGCATCGCACAAAATCACGTTTTTCATGCTATGCGAAGCAACTTTTACAGGAGGAAGTCCTACTGTTTGTCCTTGAAATAAGCCCTAGCTGCATCAAAAATTTATTAAAAATAATACATTACCAAACAGGCGTTGTCCGCTCCGCCGCACTTGTTTGTAGTCTTTAGTTACGGCTTCCTGGTCAGGGGGTTCAAAAGTCCAGCCTCCAGGAAGTGCTGGCTCTGATTGGCTGAGCCGCGGTGCTCGAGAACCAATCACTACAGCACTCGGTGAACCAATTGCAGCCATTGCATTGAATAGCTCTTATTGCTTCATTGAGCACTGCAGTGACTGGTTCTCAAGCGCAGACTGGTCAGCCAATCAGAGCTAGCACTTCCTGGCTCAGAGGAGAAGTGCAGCGTAGCGGACAGCGCCTGCTAGGTAATGTATTAATGTCACAAGGCCTTATTCACATGTCGATTTGCTGTCCAAGTCTAATACAGGTTTGATATAGTTTGACTACACAAGTAACTGGTCTACTGGAGAGACTAAGTATAGGTAGTTCCTTTTTCTCAATTTATTATGTGTGGAAATGGAATCCTTGGATTTAAGGAGAATTGGGGGGGGGGGGGGTAATTAGTGTTCCTTGACATCACCAGGAAGCTAGGGGGTTGACAGTGCTTAGATGCTGGAACGCCCTTGTTACACCCGTAGCTCCTGATTGGCTGGATTCCTGCTGCTTCTTGAAGATTCTTAAGCAGCATCTGTAGAGGTTTTTCCCTGCTTTCAACGGTTAGGGATCGGGTATGTTGTCCACTTAGGCTTCAGGCATTACCTGTGTAGGCCTGCATGGAAGGCTCTACAGCTACAATTGTAAGCCTACCAGGAGCAGTAACCCGAACCCTAAGGCCTCATGTCCACGGGGAAAATCAGATCCGCTGCAGATTCTACATGTAGAATCTGCAGCGGGTCCCTCCTGCCCCGCGGACATGAGCGCTGAAAATGCAAATAAATGAGAATAAACTTACCTCCGATCCGCTCCGTTTCTTCTCTTCGCGGCGGCGTCATCTTCTCTCGTCGCGGCCGGATCTTCATTCTTCGGCTCGGCGGATGTGCACGATGACGTCGGTGACGTGCCCCGCGCATGCGCCGGGCCGAAGCAAAATGATCCGGCCGCGGCTGAGAGAAGATGGCGCCGCGGAGACGAGAAGAACCGGAGCGGGTGAGTAAAATATGATTTTTGTGTCCCGCGGATCCGGACGGCTTCCATAGGCTTCAATAGAAGCCCGCGGGAGCCGTCCCCGCAGGAGACCCGCATGAAAATGGAGCATGGTCCAGATTTTTTCATGCTCCATTTTTTTTTAAATGCCTTTTATTGACGATCCGCGGGTATTTATCTACCCGCGGGTGGTCAATGCATCCCTATGGGGTGCGGATCCGCATGCAGGAAATCCGCTGCGGATCCTAAATCCTATTTTCCCCGTGGACATGAGCCCTAAGTGTGGAGAGCAGGGAGAAATCACGCTGATGCAGCAGAGCTCACCTACTCCTCTTCACAGAAGCCTCCCTGCGGTGCGCTCCCTGCTCAGCCCCCACCTGTGCATGCATACGGGGAGACAGGGCTGATTAGGAGATCGCTGGTGGCAGAGCAAGCTGTCAGCAGCTGGGCCGGTACACGGGTGACGGAGTGAGTGACAACGGGGAGCGGAGGTGGCTGAGCAGAGCTGGCAGCAGCGGGGACACTACAGGGGAGACGAGCACACTGACAATGGGGTGCAGAGCAGCTGGGAGAGGACTGCTGCCAGGAACCAGGCCAGAAAATGGGAGACTGACAGCGGGGAGCGGAGGTGGCAGAGGACGGCAACAGGGAGCAACCCCGCTGTCTGCCAGTGCTCCTGTGTCTGCCGACGATTCCCTGTCCTCATTCTCTGCTCACTGACTGCCAGTGCCTGGGAGAGGAGGCTGCTAACTGGCCAATCAGGAACAGGGGGGTGTCACCCCCTGTCAATCTTGACTCCACCAGGACTTCCTGGTGGCGTCAAGATACACTAATAACGGGTGGGGGTTTGAGGGGACCGTTTTATGGAGCTACTTATTTTCCTGTAGTATACAAATTGTATATTTTGGTTTTGTCTTTTTTTTTTTAATCCAAAAATGGTATATACTTTTTGTCACTTTGATATACATTGTACTTCTAAAAAGATGTTTAAATAAACCAGGCCTAACGTGGTCGGCACACGGACCCATAATAGTTGGGCCACTCTCACATACCCATTTTTTACCGTGACCACAGTGACATTTTGAACGTCGCGGTGTAACGCTCCCATTGATTTCAATGGAGCCTTGTGGACACGCACTTCAAACGCCATGATTTTCGAGTGCTGTCTGCTCTATTTTACAGCAATTAACGCAGCGTTTTGCTGACCTTGTGTGTGAGCGTGGCCTTAGTGTGTGTGCTCATCGACATCATTGAGTGTTGCAGTAAAAAGGCTCAGGTTTGGTAATCTACACAGTTGAACATAATCTATGAATTTCTTACTCTTCACGGGTTTTTGGCATCTTTCCATGCCTTAGAATGCCAAATTAATATATAAAATTCAGTATTATGTAAATCAACATAAAACTAAAAATGGCAATACCTAAACCTTGTGCTGTTCCCCTGAACCCGACATACATCCACATGGGATCTTGGAAGGTTTTACATATGGTTGATTGTCAGTTCTACAATGCAGCAGGCACAATATCCAGATGCAACCAGTTTAGTATCTGTGCTCTATAATGTTCTTTTTCTTGTATATTTCCCTTCAGGGAGCGCACACAAGGCCCAGTCCACCATGTCGCTCTCCATGCAGTCTTCAAGGGTCACACCCATTTCCGTTACTAGAAGTCAATCGTTTGCAGGTGTTAACTCAAACTACGAACGCTCCAGGTTTGTTCATCTTTCACATGTATATTCTTTTATAAATTTGTTGCCTTTTCCTCATTACTTATTGTGTGTTTAACATTTGTATATAGACAGAAATCTATACGATGTAACTTGCATTCGCACCTGTTATGTTCCGATTTGGTCCTTCTAAAACTCAGACCTGCTTGTTTTTCAACCATTCTTCAGTTGATGTGCTTGTGGTGTACTTTGGGTCATTGTCTTTTTGAATGACTGAATGACTTTTCACCGTGAGATCATAGACGGCTGTCTTTATATTTTCACAGTTGGGATTAGGTTTTGGTATTGGTGGGCAGTTGTCTTGTTGCTCCGAACATAATGTTGCACATTTGTGCTAAAGCATTCCACTTTTGTCTCGTCTGTCCGTAGTAGATCTTCTCAGAAGCATTATGGCACTTCCAGGTGATTTTAGGCATACTTGGGATGGGTTGCTGTGGGGTTTTTTTGGATAACAGTGGTTTCTTTTGTTGTGTCTTGCAATGAACACTAGTCTTCTACAGATTAGAGGATGCATGAACATAAATGTTGTAGAGTTTTCTGTAGGTCGTCTGCTGTTATCCATGGGTTCTTCCTCTCCTCTTCTAGGATTACCCATTGTGCAGGATGTCCGCTCCTAGGGAGATTAGCAACAAACTCACGTTTTTTTTTCCTTTTTTTCCATTTACAGATATTTGTCTAAGTGTAGATTACTGTACACTCAGGTCTTTCGCAAGACTTTGTAGCCATTTCTAGCTTTGTACATCTCTGTAAAGGCCCATTTACACGTAACAATTATCGTTACATGTAAACGCACGCCCATTGTGCACTTTTCGTTAGTAATTCATTCATCGTTGTCTTTCAGTCCGCTTAAAATCCATCATTTGGTGGTTCGCTTATCGTTTGGTTTAAATGAAAATTGTTCAGGCGTAACGATTTTTACCTTATTTTTTTACCTTCACTGATGCACATGCCAGTCAAACAAACTATCGCTCAATTATCGTTTATTGTCCATTTTGCAACGATAATCATTACGTTTAAACGCTCATCTTTAAAAGCAAAACCATCGTTCACTTTGGATCGCTAAAGCGAATTTTGAACGATAATCGTTGCGTCTAAATGGAGCTTAAAGGGGTTGTCCCGCGGCAGCAAGTGGGTCTATACACTTCTGTATGGCCATATTAATGCACTTTGTAATGTACATTGTGCATTAATTATGAGCCATACAGAAGTTATAAAAAGTTTTTCACTTACCTGCTCCGTTGCTGGCGTCCTCGTCTCCATGGTTGCCGTCTAATTTTCGCCGTCTAATGGCCAAATTAGACGCGCTTGCGCAGTCCGGGTCTTCTTATCTTCTCAATGGGGCTCCGTGTAGCTCCGCCCCGTCACGTGCCGATTCCAGCCAATCAGGAGGCTGGAATCGGCAATGGACCGCACAGAAGCCCTGCGGTCCACGGAGGGAGAAGATGCCGGCGGCCATCTTCACCGGGTAAGTAAGAAGTCACCGGAGCGCGGGGATTCAGGTAAGCGCTGTCCGGTGATCTTTTTTAACCCCTGCATCGGGGTTGTCTCGCGCCGAACGGGGGGGGGGGGGGGGGGGTTGAAAAAAACCCCGTTTCGGCGCGAGACAACCCCTTTAAGATGTCTTCTGAAAGTTGTTTGCAAAGAGATGTGCATGACACTAACCAATCTTTGTAGAGAGGAACAGATTTGTCAGTAACCAAGTCTTTAACCCCTTAGTGACCAGTCCATAGACTTTTTACGTCCTGGTTTGCTGGGCTTTAATCCCTAAGGCTGTAAAGACACACTTCCTCTGGTGATTAAAGCCCTGCAGGCTGTGGACGTTACGGCTCTATGCTGTTGGTTACCGTAGATAATCTTTTGTGCGATTCTCGTTCTGTCTAAATGCACTGACATTGTGCAGTTTTCATGCACGAGTTGTTGATCACTCACTTCACGTTATCAGCGGTGCAGGCTGTTATCAGAGCCAGCTGCGCTGATAAGATTCTCTCTGCCTGTGTCTTGTTGTGAATTCGCAGCAGGGCACGGGCAGTAAGCGTGGAGAACACTACAGCTGTTTGCTTATGCAAAACAGCTGTATTGTTCAGCTAGAGATAGCGGCGGTATCCCACTGTGCCTGCATAGCTCTATAGTAGCTACTTAGCTACTATAGACTTCAAAGATAATCGCTCAAAACTGTCACTCAGACTGTCGTTTGAGCGACTTTTGAGCGATCCTCTTTCAGTGTAAATGGGGCATTTATTTGTCCTATTTTTGTTATGGCCTGATGAAGAATTCTAAGTAGATTTAAAAGCTTAGGAATCTGTGTAACATCAGTATTTCTTACTGAGAACAATCACATTTTGCTCTGCTGGCTAACACGGTACCAGTTATTACGTTCCATGTTAATGGATATCTGGACATTCACTTGGCAGATATATAATGTGGAGAATTGTAAAGTTCTCATTTGGGTGCTAATAACCTGCATATCTGCATGCCCCATGCTGAGGAGGGGAGGTTGAGTGAGTCACTTATAGAGAAGGAGCTGGGTGTAGTTGTAGATCATAGACTAAATAGCAGCATGCACCATTACTCAGCTGCTTCTAAAGCCAGCAGGATGCTGTTATGCTATTTGCGTAGCTGATGAGGACAGTTGGGCAGCGCTACCTGCTGTGAAATTCAATTTTGGAAGATCTGTATCTAAGAGGCCTAGTGCCAATTAAGAATGGCTCACATAACTCAACCATTCATGATAGGACATTGTTGCTTACCATTTGCCCTCGTTCACTGCGTTGGTGATTCTGTTTCACTGGTTTGATGCCCCTGTAAGCACTGAAATGTAAAGTTGGCTGAGTATTAAACAATATATGTGTGCAAGTATCTGATTCTGGAGATCCTATGTGTACTGATGGGGAGAGGATCCACCAGGGACAATAAGGGATCATTTGGGATTTGTCCAGTAGGGGCTGTTGGAAGCTCATATAGAAATCAATTTGTACAATAAACTCTCTGTCAAAGCAACAGTATCTAAGAAACAAAACGCTAACAAACAAGATCTTCCCATCCTTGGACGTTAAAAAAACTGTGGCCTTTGAAGCACATGATGTTACTGTAAACCTTATTTTATTTTTTTTAATCAAATCCTGTACAAATTGACCCAGTTGTTAGAACTGTGTGTTCCAGGATTTGTAGATTGTTGAACTGTCCTGTGCAGTTCCTTATTTGGTTTGTGCAAAGGAACTGCTTTGGTAACCAACGATTATAGGCAGACTGAGGGCCTCAGATTCCTTTGTTTCCAACATTGTATGACCTTCTGGGGTCATGATAAATTTTGTTGGCTTTTGCCATTTGTTTTAGATCTCGTTACTTTGTTGATTTGTTAGTGCAGAAATGTACTTTTTGCAGTAACAAAGTAGCAAATCCACCTTCATATTGAAGAAACCTTGTTTTTTCAGTCCTGCTGTTTTGGTTACATTGATATATAATGCTTGTTTTCTTGTTTTTTGGTAAAATAATCTTTAGTCTCATGCCCACGCCGCTGGGTTGGATTCTGACTGCAAAATCTCGCAATGGAATCAGCCCTGTGCCAGCCAGAGACCCTATACTTGCCTGTCGAGATCCATGGCGAGTGTCTCGACCGGCGTGCAGGGCATGATGCTGCCGGCGATGACGCAAATTCGTGGCGTTTTCAAAATTGATATTTTGGAATTGCCGCTGGTTGGACAGCTTCTATTGACTGCAATGGAAGCCGTCTGTGCAATTTCTCCGCGCAAAATAGAGCATGCTGCGATTCTTACTCGGGAGTGGAAAATCGCAGTGGATTTCTGTTCGTGGGCAGGGAAGAATCTTTTAACATGGCATGTCTATGGATGGATGTTGCAGCTGAAATCGCGGCCAGACTCCCGTCCGTGGGCATTGGGCCTTAAGTGTAGTCTAAATCTGAGCCGCTTGAGATCATAGAATGGTAGATTTTCAAGGGAGCTCCAGGGTCATTGGGTCCAACCCCCTGTTCAGTGCAGGATCACTAAATCATCACAGACAGATAATGAACATTTGGTAGTTTAAAAATGAAGTAATTTCTCTGCAGTCATCTCTTTGACCCTATTAGAACACGGCACTGGTATGACAGAGCAACTATAGAAGGCTCTATCTTCCTCATGGCAGGACCACCAGGACTTATGGTGCTTTTAGACCGAATGATTTCCATTCAAAAAATCATTCAAAGGAGTGAAAGTGAATAATAATTGTTCAGTCTAAAGTGAGCCAACACCCAAATGATAACACGGGTCTGCCAAAAAAAAAATCAAGAGTGGTTTTGGTTATTCCACGTAATCTTTATATTTTTCGGTATGCTGAATCCGAAACTGACCACCGTTTTGTCATAGGACATCACGTTTCCTGACAATTCAATTATCTATGTTAAATAAGGCAATACCTCAAAATAAATGAAAATAGACTTTAGACTTATAAAATTATTTTTTAATTACAAATTATACATGAAAATCATTTTTGAACTGAAATGAGCCACTAAAACACACTAAAATGGTTTCCTCTTCCCTGTGAGGCTCCTCTTGGTACATTTACACTTGTGAGTAGCATCTGGAATATCTCTGAAGCATCCAACAGTAGTCTGCCATCATTGTAATGCTCCATTTTCCCTGGTATCTTCTTTCCATCTCTTTTAATGTCCTGGTGGAATCGTTCACCTTGTTTTTAACTGACCGCTCCCAAATTTTCAGGAAAGTAGTCAAGGTGGGATTGGAGGACATGCACTTTCAAACTCATCAAGCAACCTAAAGCTTGAAATGCTTTCAGCATTCGTCCGACAATCTTTTTGTAGTCAGGATCGTTTGTATTGCCTAAAAATTTCTCTATGACCTCTTTAAATGCAATCCGCCCTTCTTTTTGAGAATCCATCATGGTATTGACGAACTCTTCATCATCTATTAGCCTTCTAATGTCTGGTCCGACGAACACACCTTTCTTCAATTTTGCCTCTGAAAGGCCTGAAACTTGATGACCAAATATTTGACGCATTCTCCATCTCTTGGAAGTGATTTCACGAATTGCTTCATCAACCCCAATTTTATAAAGCGAGGTGGTAGAAGAACTTTGTGGAGGTACCAAAGTTTCTCGGAGGACATTTTTTTGACCAACTGTGAGCACCCTCGGCTGCCAACGCTACTTGGTCCAGTGATTTTGTCGGTCTCGACTGTCCCATAGACACAGAAACCAAGGGTATTTGGTATATCCAGCTTGTTGCCCAAGCAGCATGCACAAGGCCTTAAATCAGCCAGCCGTGGTCTTCATAGTTAAGTTTACGAAGAACCAATTCCAAGTTCTTGTAGGTTTCCTTCAAGTGTACAGAATGACCTACAGGGTTGGAAGCGTAAAAGCCGCCGTTGTGGAGCAAAACTGCTTTGAGACTTTTTTGAAGAATCTATGAAAAGACACCATTGCGTTGAATCATATATGGATTTTGAATTGACCCATCAAACCTTCTACATCGATGCAATAAACCAACTTGTCTTCCTGGGCAAAGTAAGGAGCGAACTCCTTTTCATGATGTCTGAACCATGAAAAAGACACACCTGGCAATAATAAATTCGAACTGAGTAACTCAGTGGCATCTTTGGGAAGATTTAAGTCTCTTACCAAATCATTCATCTCCTCCCTGTGCCATGGGGGATGGGACAAATTTCTGAGTGAAGATTGGGGTATGAAATGGAATGCTTCCATTTGGAATTATACCCTTTCACATCGCATGAACAAGTTGTCACTACTATACCATAGCAATCCCATAACGGAAAGCTTTTTTCTTACCCTTGAACCAATTTCGGAGGTCCTCAACACACCGTTTGCACACTTTATGAGGCGCCCAAACTTTATCTTGATCTCCAAGTTTTAGTCCGACGTGTGCGAAGTATACTTTTTTCACAAAGTCTGTAATCATCTGTTGCTTCAACACTGTATATTCACCATGAAATAACAAACTGTCAGGCAAATTTTTACACTTCAGCGGAGCCATAATTCTAACTTGGGGAAACAGGATTTAAGAATGACGTGCTAACACAGAGATTGTGAGAGTTACTCCTCTTTTCGTTTGTCAGTGGCCACAGCAGCAAAGAGCTGGCGTCACTGGCAGCGGCAGCAGAAACGGAGCAGGGAAGTGAGCTGTCAGTCGCCACAGCAGCAGAGAGCCGGCGTCTGGGACAGAGCTGTGGGGCGGCACAGACACATCTGCAGAGGAGGCTGTGAGGGAGCAGATGGCCAGGGGAGATGCTCTGTGGCATCGCAAGTCACAGCGCAAGGGCTTCGCCAGAGTAGATGGGAGGGCTCTTCCTCACAGCAGGCGGATGCCTAGAGCGGCTGCAGTATCGCAGTATCCTTCTCCCCTAGCGATTCGCCACGGGGAGAAGGAAGGGGAACGGCTGCTCCGGGGAGAGTGATTGCTACAGAGTGCTAGGACCTTGCTCATGGCAGCCGATCAGCTCCTGGGGACGTCGCCACCCTGTCAAGCACCCTGTATCTTGTCTCCCCCCATACTTCTGGTGGCGTCAAGATACAATAGTACCACAGGCGAGAGAGAACCAAGAAAAAAAAATTAAATCAAGCCCATGCATGTCAGAGCCTGCGCGGTCAGCTTACAACATGTTGATGTTGGTTTCCATTAGCTCACTCTGGAAGTTCTTTTCTTTGAAAGTTGTTTTTTTGGCATGGTATATCTTAAATGCACTGATGTGAGTTAATTAATAGTAATTTTGACTTTAAATTTAGTTAAAAACCCTAAGATTAAAAAAATAAATAAAAAAAAATAAAAAAATTGAGAACAATTTGCTAAATTTGAAGAGAATTTTGCATTTTGTGGTAAATCCTGATATCTAGGATTTTTTTCAATTTTCTTTTTGTTTTCAGCACTCCAAAATACATGGAAATTAGTTGAAAATAATTAAACAGCTTTTTAGTTGCAGATCTGTGTAATCGCTCATTTTATGCAGGCATAAAAATCATCGTTGGCTGTTCACTTATCGTTCAGTTTAACGCGCAGCAATCATTGACTTGTTCTCATTCACTTGTACTGTGAATGTTACAGACTGAACGATTCTGAATGATTTCTTGTTTGAACGAGCCAACGATGTATATGTCTGTATAAACAGGTTGCACCAGTGAATGAGCTGGCGATGACGACACTCACTCTTTTAAATGATAAATCGGTTTGTCTAAACGAGCCTTTTCACATTGGCCACTTGGCCTGAGAATAGTGATACAAAAAATCTCATTTCAGAACTGTTCAATACATCTATCAAAAATGTTAACCCTTTGCAATCCAATTTTGGATTCAGGGTTTCCTAGGGGGCTCTCTCTCTCTTCCATTATACAATGGCGCCATCTGCTGGCTAGAGCCAGTACTACGGTATGGGACATGCTGGAGAGGCCCCCCGACAACAGAGCGGCCAGTAATATGCAGTAAGAATACCCTGCCGGACGTTTTCCGACATCGAAGCTGTACAGCATTCGAGCAGAATGTCTTCAGACGTCAGACAGTGGATTGGAAAGGGTTAATGAAAATCAGCGTGCTAAATGTTGGGGTTGCTGTTTGTTTGTTTTTCTATTGGTTAGTAACTATGAAGCACTTTTACATATGTGAATCATTAACGTATGGATTACTTATTTGTTTTGTCACATTTATCGTGTTAGTTAGAAATGTTAAATGTAATTGTTACTTTTCAGAAATTTTAGATGAATCTGTAGAAAAGTTTTTGTATCTAACTTACAGTATTCTTTTCTTCTAGACATCGTCCGGCTTTCCATACACCCACACTCTCCCGAAGGTCTGGATTCAAAGTTCGTAGAATGTTCTCTATGTCACACAAGTCTCCTCCTCCTAAGGTGCCCCAGCCTGACAGAGTCGATGAGGTCTATAATGCTTTAAAAAAGGGACTGGGGTAAGAGTGCTCGTCATAGTGAATTAAAGGGTTAAATGTACTTTTGTAACAGCTGTCATTTTGCAAGGTTTCCATTTTTATCCAACACACACATTTGTATAAATTTAACTTCCTACCCTTATTTTGTGGCTCTATACATTTATAATACTAGTATTGCAAACACACATATAAAAACAAATCTGTGATGTATAAGGGTTCAAAGGTTAAAATTCTGTGAAGGCGTTTTCAGTACTGTCAAGTTGCATTTTACTTAGAGGTTTACCAGAATTTCAGGGTTTTCCCTATCCACAGAATAGAGGAATACTTAAGTCCCATTTACTCGCAAAGATAATCTTTCAAATGGTTGAAAGTCTTAGCGATCTTTTTGCATAAAGTGTTGATGGCCTTTGAAGCTTTATCTTCATTTGCATGCAAAAGGACATCCATGAGCTGTTTGCAGAGCACAGCATGCGATTAATCACATGCCCAGCTGTGGGCAAAGCTGCATTGTTCTCATCACAGATGTCTGCAGAATACAATGTTAACTGCTGACTCCCTGCGGAGATAACTGCAGTCTACTGACAGATAAAAATGCTTGCTTTATCTCTAGTAGCTGAAGGATGAATTTTAAGTTTACCTTAAAATCATTGATCAATCGAAAAGTGCCTGATGCCTGCGTTTATATGTAACGATTATCACTCAAATTCAGTTGTTTGAATTAATTTTGAGTGATAATTGTGTAAATTGCCTTTTACTGATCAGTGGGGTTCTCACCCGCTTGTGGCAGGGCTTAATAGGCAGCAGTAAAAATGGGTATATACTACAATACAAAAGTATATTGCAAGAGATGGTTCAAGCAATTAAGTGATTTCCTGCTGGGATCTTTAAAAAAATGAAAGGTTTATTAATAGAGATGAGCGAGCACCAAAATGCTCGGGTGCTCATTACTCGGGACGAAATTATCGCGATGCTCGAGGGTTCGTTTCGAGTAACGAACCCCATTGAAGTCAATGGGCGACCCGAGCATTTTTGTATATCGCTAAGGTTTCCATTTGTGAAAATCGGGGCAATTCAAGAAAGTGATGGGAACAACACAGCAACGGATAGGGCAGGCGAGGGGCTACATGTTGGGCTGCATCTCAAGTTCCCAGGTCCCACTATTAAGCCACAATAGCGGCAAGAGTGGCCCCCCCCCCAACAACTTTTACTTCTGAAAAGCCCCCATTAGCAATGCATACCTTAGCTAAGCACCACACTACCTCCAACAAAGCACAATCACTGCCTGCATGACACTCCGCTGCCACTTCTCCTGGGTTACATGCTGCCCAACCCCCCCCCCCCCCTCCCGCGCAACGCAGTGTCCACAGCGCACACCAAAGTGTCCCTGCGCAGCCTTCAGCTGCACTCATGCCACGCCACCCTCATGTCTATTTATAAGTGCGTCTGCCATGAGGAGGAACCGCAGGAACACACTGCAGAGGGTTGGCACGGCTAGGCTGCGACCCTCTTTAAAAGGGGTGGGGCAATAGCCCACAATGCTGTACAGAAGCAATGAGAAATATAATCCTGTGCCACCGCCATCAGGAGCTGCACACGTGGGCATAGCAATGGGGAACCTATGTGCCACACACTATTCATTCTGTCAAGGTGTCTGCATGCCCCAGTCAGACTGTGGTTTTTTATAAATAGTCACAGGCAGGTACAACTCCGCAATGGGAATTCCTTGTGCACCCACAGCATGGGTGGCTCCCTGGAACCCACCGGCTGTACATTAATGTATCCCATTGCAGTGCCCATCACAGCTGAGGTAACGTCCGATTAAATGCAGGTGGGCTTCGGCCCACACTGCATGCCCCAACCTGACCGGGCTTTTTAATTCATAGACACAGGCAGGTACAACTCCCTATTGTGAAGTCCCTGTGGACCGACAGCATGGGTGGGTGCCAGGAAGCCACCGGCGGCACATAAATATATCCCATAGCATTGCCCATCACAGCTGAGGTAATGTCATGTTAAATGCAGGTGGGCTTCGGCCCACACTGCATGCCCCAGTCAGACTGGGGTTCTTTAGAAGCTTACACATGTAGTTACAACTCCGTGTGGACCCACAGCATGGGTGGTTCCCTGGAACCCACCGGCGGTACATAAATATATCCCATTGCAGTGCCCAGCACAGCTGATGTAACGTCAGCTGTAATGCAGGTGGGCAAAAAATTAATTGGATTACACTGTAGGCGAGGGCCCCAAAAAATTGGTGAATTGGTTAACGTGGCTTAATTGGTAACTAGGCCTGGAGGCAGCCCAGTTAAAATAAAAATTGGTTCAGGTGCAAGTTTCAACGCTTTAATGAGCATTGAAACGTATAAAAATTGTTTACAAAAATTCTATGACTGAGCCTTGTGGGCCTAAGAAAAATTGCCCGTTAGGCGTGATTACGTGAGGTTTCAGGAGGAGGAGCAGGAGGAGGAGGAGGAATATTATACACAGATTGATGAAGCTAAAAGGTCCACGTTTTTGATGGTGATAGAGAACAATGCTTCCATCCGCGGGTGCAGCCTACGTATTGCTTAGGTATCACTGCTGTCCGCTGGTGAAGAAGAGAAGTCTGGGGAAATCCAGGCTTTGTTCATCTTGATGAGTGTAAGCCTGTCGGCACTGTCGGTTGACAGGCGGGTATGCTTATCCGTGATGATTCCCCCAGCCGAACTAAACACCCTCTCTGACAAGACGCTAGCCGCAGGACAAGCAAGCACCTCCAGGGCATACAGCGCGAGTTCAGGCCACGTGTCCAGCTTCGACACCCAGTAGTTGTAGGGGGCAGAGGCGTCACGGAGGACGGTCGTGCGATCGGCTACGTACTCCCTCACCATCCTTTTACAGTGCTCCCGCCAACTCAGCCTTGACTGGGGAGCGGTGACACAGTGTTGCTGGGGAGCCATAAAGCTGGCAAAGGCCTTGGAGAATGTTCCCCTGCCTGCGCTGTACATGCTGCCTGATCTCTGCGCCTCCCCTGCTACCTGGCCCTCGGAACTGCGCCTTCTGCCACTAGCGCTGTCGGATGGGAAGTTTACCATCAGTTTGTCCACCAGCGCCCTGTGGTATAGCATCATTCTCCAACCCCTTTCCTCTTCGGGAATGAGAGTGGAAAGGTTCTCCTTATACCGTGGGTCGAGCAGTGTGTACACCCAGTAATCCGTAGTGGCCAGAATGCGTGTAACGCGAGGGTCACGAGAAAGGCATCCTAACATGAAGTCAGCCATGTGTGCCAGGGTACCTGTACGCAACACATAGCTGTCCTCACTAGGAAGATCACTTTCAGGATTCTCCTCCTCCTCTGGCCATACACGCTGAAAGGATGACAGGCAAGCAGCATGGGTACCCTCAGCAGTGGGCCAAGCTGTCTCTTCCCCCTCCTCCTCATGCTTCTCCCCCTCCTCAACGCACTGAGATATAGACATGAGGGTGCTCTGACTATCCAGCGACATACTGTCTTCCCACGCCTCCGTTTCCGAGTGCAAAGCATCTGCCTTTATGCTTTGCAGGGAACTTCTCAAGAGGCATAGCAGAGGAATGGTGACGCTAATGATTGCAGCATCACCATCTGGGTAGACTCCTCAAAGTTTCCAAGGACCTGGCAGATGTCTGCCAACCAGGCCCACTCTTCTGTAAAGAATTGAGGAGGCTGACTCCTACTACGCCGCCCATGTTGGAGTTGGTATTCCACTATAGCTCTACGCTGCTCATAGAGCCTGGCCAACATGTGGAGCGTAGAGTTCCACCGTGTGGGCACGTCGCACAGCAGTCGGTGCACTGGCAGATTAAACCGATGTTGCAGGGTCCGCAGGGTGGCAGCGTCCGTCTTGGAGTTGCGGAAATGTGCGCTGACCCGGCGCACCTTTCCGAGCAGGTATGACAAATGTGGGTAGCTTTTCAGAAAGCGCTGAACCACCAAATTAAAGACATGGGCCAGGCATGGCACGTGTGTGAGGCTGCCGAGCTGCAGAGCCGCCACCAGGTTACGGCCGTTGTCACACACGACCATGCCCGGTTGGAGGCTCAGCGGCGCAAGCCAGCGGTCGGTCTGCTCTGTCAGACCCTGCAGCAGTTCGTGGGCTGTGTGCCTCTTCTCTCCTAAGCTGAGTAGTTTCAGCACGGCCTGCTGACGCTTGCCCACCGCTGTGCTGCCACGCCGCGCGACACCGACTGCTGGCGACGTGCTGCTGCTGCTGACACATCTTGATTGCGAGACAGAGGTTGCGTTGGAGGAGGAGGGGGGTGGTTTAGTGGAGGAAGCATACACCGCCGCAGATACCAGCACCGAGCTGGGGCCCGCAATTCTGGGGGTGGGTAGGACGTGAGCGGTCCCAGGCTCTGACTCTGTCCCAGCCTCCACTAAATTCACCCAATGTGCCGTCAGGGAGATATAGTGGCCCTGCCCGCCTGTGCTTGTCCACGTGTCCGTTGTTAAGTGGACCTTGGCAGTAACCGCGTTGGTGAGGGCGCGTACAATGTTGCAGGAGACGTGGTCCTGCAGGGCTGGGACGGCACATCGGGAAAAGTAGTGGCAACTGGGAACCGAGTAGCGCGGGGCCACCGCCGCCATCATGCTTTTGAAAGCCTCCGTTTCCACAAGCCTATACGGCAGCATCTCCAGGCTGATCAATTTGGCAATGTGCACGTTTAACGCTTGAGAGTGCGGGTGCGTGGCGGCGTACTTGCGCTTGCGCTCAAACAGTGGCGCTTGCGACAGCTGGATGCTGCGCTGAGAGACATTGCTGGATGGGGCCGAGGACAGCGGAGGTGAGGGTGTGGGTGCAGGCCAGGAGACGGTAGTGCCTGTGTCCTCAGAGGGCGGTTGGATCTCAGTGGCAGGTTGGAGCACAGGGAGAGAGGCAGTGGTGCAAACCGGAGGCGGTGAACGCCCTTCGTCCCACCTTGTGGGGTGCGCATGCTGGTGGTGGTGGCTCCCCAGCTGATCTTGGCGCGACAAAGGTTGCACAGCACTGTTCGTCGGTCGTCAGGCGTCTCTGTGAAAAACTGCCACACCGTAGAGCACCTTGACCTCTGCAGGGTGGCATGGCGCGAGGGGGCGCTTTGGGAAACAGTTGGTGGATTATTCGGTCTGGCCCTGCCTCTACCCCTGGCCAACGCACTGGCTCGGCCTGTGCCCAGACCCTGACTTGGGCCTCCGCGTCCTCGCCCGCGTCCATGTCCTATAGGCCTACCCCAACCCCTCAGCATGGTGTATTACCAGTAGTGCAGAAACAGAACGCTGTAATTAAATGTGACGCTTATTGGCCTGTGGTTGGAGGCTGACTTCGCTTACCGAACGCACAGCAGAGCCAGGAAATAATTTTGCGCAAGCCTGCTGTAACACTTAGCTGGCTGCGTATGAATTAGGAGGACAACTACACCCAGCACAGACCCAGTACACTGAGGACAGTCACAGGCAGCCCAAATAGATTTTTTTCCCCAAATGTTTTTGGAAAGGCCCACTGCTTATATTCAATAAATATATGTCTTCTGTCCCTGCCTCACCACCACTACTGGCCCTGGACTATGTAGAATTACTGCAGGACCCAATGCTCTGCACGGCCGATATACAAAAAAAAAAAAAATGTGCAACACGGCAAAAAGCAGCCTCCACACTAATGCACACAGTTAGATGTGGCCCTAAGAAGGACCGTTGGGGTTCTTGAAGCCTAAAATACTCCTAACACTCTCCCTATAGCAGCTCCAGCACCAACAGCACTTTCCCTCCTCTATGTCAGAATGCATCTGTGGCGAGCCGCGGGAGGGGCCGATTTTTATACTCGGGTGACACCTGATCTCGCCAGCCACTCACTGCAGGGGGGTGGTATAGGGCTTGAACGTCGCAGGGGGAAGTTGTAATGCCTTCCCTGTCTTTCTATTGGCCAGAAAAGCGCGCTAACGTCTCAGAGATGAAAGTGAAAGTAACTCGAACATCTCGTGGTACTCGTCTCGAGTAACGAGCATCTCGAAAACGCTAATACTCGAACGAGTATTAAGCTCGGACGAGTACGTTCGCTCATCTCTATTTATTAATAATACGGTTTAAAGGGTTTTAAAATATAAAAAAATGTAATAAAAAATTTATATAAAAAAAAAATTGGTTTACGGATTTTCTCTACTCCTCCTACACACACACTTAAAAAAAAAAAAAGCTACAAAAAAACCCCACATGATTAGTATCATCATGTCTGTAAACGTCTGAATCATTAAAATATGGCACTTTTCATCCCGCAGGATGATTGCTCTAATAGGAAAAAATAAGCTGTGGCAGAATTGCAGTTTTCAAAGTGATCAAAAAGTATGTATACAATGTATCCCACAATGGTACCAATAAAAACTACAGCTTGACAAACAAAAAACAAGCCCTCACACAGCCTGCAATGAACACTGCAAAAACAACCCCACACCCCTGTCCCAAAGGGGGTAAAAAGGCACATTGGTGGAGGTTTTTTTCTCCTAAGGTTTTTCTGTCCATTATACGGTACCTTTTTAATTGTGCCATTAAAGGGGTGGTCTCGCGAAAGCAAGTGGGTCTATACACTTCTGTATGGCCATATTAATGCACTTTGTAATATACATCGTGCATTAAATATGAGCCATACAGAAGTTATTCACTTACCTGCTCCGTTGCTAGCGTCCCCGTTGCCATGGTTCCGTCTAACTTCGGTGTCTTCTTGCCTTTTTAGACGCGCTTGCGCAGATCCGTCTTCTCCCTTCTTCTCCCTTCGGCTCCGCTCGGCAGCATCGGCATTTTGGCTCCGCCCCCTTGTACGCATCATCGCGTAGCTCCGCCCCATGACGTGTGCCGGTTCCAGCCTCCTGATTGGCTGGAATCGGCACATGACGGGGGCGGAGCTACGCGATGACGCGAAAAGGGGGCGGAGCCAAAACTCCGATGCTTCCAAGACCAGCCGAAGGGAGAAGATGCATCTGCGCAAGCGCGTCTAAAAAAGCAAGAAGACACCGAAGTTAGACGGAACCATGGCAACGGGGACGCTAGCAACGGAGCAGGTAAGTGAATAACTTCTGTATGGCTCATATTTAATGCACGATGTATATTACAAAGTGCATTAATATGGCCATACAGAAGTGTATAGACCCACTTGCTTTCGCGAGACCACCCCTTTAAAAAAAATACATCTTGTGCTGCAAAAAACAGGAGCTCTTGAGAGGTGGGGAAGAAAAAACAAAAGTGCAGAAATGGAATGATACATTAAATTTTACGGTAAAGAGCCGTACGAGTATAATTAACTTTAATTTTCCTTTCTAGGGCATACTTAGAAGTTCACCAAGTCGAACTGGATAAGCTGACCGTCCAGATCAGAGAGTCAAAAAGAAACTCAAGATTGGTAAGTTCTGTTATTTGGAAATAAGTTCTGCTTCTCTAATTCTTAGTAAAATCACATCCTTTACAAGGTGGGCCATTCATATGTTTTACATAGTTATGACTAACATTTTGCATTGACAGAAGTATTCAGACACTGCCCTGTACTCAGTACTTAGTTGGCAGCAATTACAGCCTCCAGACTTCTTGGGTATGATGCCACAAGGTTTGCACACCTGGCTTTGGAGATTTTTTTAGCCATTCTTCTCTGCAGATCCTCTCAAGCTCTGTCAGGTTGGATGGGGACCATCTTTGGACAGCCATTTTCGGGTCTCTCCCCGAGATGTTCGAATAGGTCAAAACAGGGCTGTGGCTGGGCCACTCAAGAACTTTCATGGAGTTTTTCCTAAACACCTCCTGTGTTGTCCTGGCTGTGTGCTTAGGGTCATTGCCTTGTTGAAAGGTGAAGCTTCTGCCAAGTCTGGGGTCCTTTGTGTTCTGGATCAGGTTTTCATTAAGGAAATCTCTCTGTACTTTGTGCCATTCAGCTTCCTTTCATTCCTGTTTTAGTCGATAAAAAACACCTCACTCAGCATGATGCTTTCACCATCATACTTCACTGTAGGGATGGTATTGAGCAGGTGATGAGCGGCGCCTGGTTTCCTCCAGACATAACGCTTAAAATTGACACCAAAAAGCTCAATCTTTGTTTCATTAGGTCAAAGAATGTTGTTTATCACAGTCAGTCCTTCAGGTACTTCTTGGCAAACTCCACGTGAGCTTTCAAGTGTCTTTCATGGAGGAGAGGCTTCTTTCTGGCCTCTCTGCCATAAAGGTTGGTGGATTGCTGCAGTGATGGTTGACCTTCTGGAAGTTTCCCATCTGTGTACAGGATCTTTGGAGCTAGTCAGAGTGACGATTTGTTTCTTGATCATCTCCTTTTCCAAGGCCCTTTTACCCCAATTACTTAGTTTGTTAGGTTGGCAGCTCTAGTAAGAGTCCTGGTTGCTCCAAGTAAGAATTATGGAGGCCGCTGCACTCTTGGGAATGTCAAATGTAGCAGAATTTTTTATTTTCGTAGCCTTCTCCAGACCTGTGCCTTTACCCAATCCTGTCTCTGAGCTCTGCAGGCAGTTCTCTCCTCCGCATGGTTTGGTTTTTGCTCGGGTATTCATTATATACCTTTATATAGACCTTTTTATATAGGGGTGTGTCTTTTAAAATGATGTCCAATCAACCTAATTTACCACAAGTGGACTCAATCAATGTGTAAAAGCCTCTCAAAGATGATCAAGAGAAATAGGAGGCCCCAGAGCTAAGTTGTAAGTGTCATACCAAAGGGTTTGAATACTTATGTCAATGTAGAATGTTAGAAAGGTTTGTAAGTTTTTAAATGAAAAACTTTTTTTTTAAATCAAATAGTTTGAGTATTTTCCTACTTTTCCAAAACAGACGAATTGCCATTTCCCGAAGAGCCAAACAAAAACAGCAATTTACATAATTCTCTCCCATCCCCCTCATAATAACATACCAAATATTGGTGGAAGTCCATTACTGAAAATATTGGCCAAAATTCACTGTAACTTATAAAATACCGGTATAATCCAAGATTTTGCGAGTTGTGTTTAGGACATGCCACATCGTTATGAGCAGTGTACTCCCCGAACATGTGACCTTATTAAATGTAAGATTTGGACAATCATAAAGAACATTCACCATATATGAAAAATCAGTGAGAATCATTAAGTAACTGGATTCACACCGCAGTAATAACGTCTTTATACCTGCGTATCTCCTACAGACACAATCCACGGCAATATAATATACCTGGGGTAGGGTCTTTATCTACCCAGCAACATCATACTGATCAGATTAAGTGGGGCCAATCCCGGAGCGTCAAGCCATTATTACCACATTGTGATGAATTTCATCCCCGCATTAAATATATATATAGTTTGTTGACTGCTATGGTAGCTCATCTAGCCATGCTGCGCTATCCGTTCTCTTGCTATATATAGAAGACGCGCCACTGCCACCTTTTCCAACTCCTCTAGCTGCAGGTTCTCTACTTACCCGAGGATACACACTAGTGGCGTGTTCTCCAAGCTAATCTGAAATACAGCATTAATCAAAGAAATGTTATTGGTGTGGAATTCACCAGTGTTGTAAGCTCGTCTCAACTGCAAGTATCTGTAGAATCGGGTCGGTGGTATATCAAATTTAGTCTGCAGTTGTTCGAATGTTTTAAGTTCACCATTCAATAGAACTTGGGTGATAACATTCTGTTTTCACATGGTCATTGCGGGGTATCGCGTGCAGAAGGATGAGAAAAACGTGATTATTTTTTTTATCTAAGAGAATGTGGAACACTACAGAACCTGGAAAAAATACTGCTTTTGTTGTACAACTTTCATCAATGATTAAATAGAATGATTTGACAAGTAACACAGTATGTAAGGCTGAAAAAAGACACATGTCCATTCAGGTCAGCCTTTATCCTGTAATGTTGACCCAGAGGAAGGAAATAAGCCCCGTGATGTAGAAACCAGCTAACCTCTTTTTAGGAAAAAAAAAATCTTTCCTGACTTCAAATCTGTCATAAACAGCCCTGGATCAACAACCCTTCTGAACCAGAGCCTTATAGTTCCTGATAAGATTTAGGCCTCATGTCCACGGGGAAAATCAGATCCGCTGCAGATTCTCCATGGAGAATCTGCAGCGGGTCCCTCCTGCCCCGCGGACATGAGGGCTGAAAATAGCAATAAATGAGAATAAACTCACCTCCCATCCGCTCCGTTTCTTCTCTTCGCTGCGGCGTCATCTTCTCTGCGTCGCGGCCGGATCTTTTTTCTTCGGCTCGGCGGATGCGCATGATGACGTCGGTGACGTGCCCCGCGCATGCGCCGTCCCGAAGAAAAAAGATCCGGCCGCGACGGAGAGAAGATGGCGCCGCGCGAAGAGAAGAAACGGAGCGTGTGAGTAAATCCCGATTTTTGTCTCCCGCGGATCTGGACGGCTTCCATAGGCTTCAATAGAAGCCCGCGGGAGCCGTCCCCGCGGGAGACCCGCCGGGCACATCCGCCGAGCCGAAGCAAGGGAGATGCGGCCGTGAGGAAGAGCAGAGCTTCGCGGCCCGCTGCGGGTGAGTAAATGCTTTAAATTCCTATTTTAGGTCTCCCGCGGATCCGGACGGCTTCCATAGGCTTCAATAGAAGCCCGCGGGAGCCGTCCCCGCGGGAGACCCGCATGAAAATGGAGCATGGTCCAGATTTTTTCATGCTCCATTTTTTTTAAAATCACTTTTATTGACGATCCGCGGGTATTTATGTACCCGCGGGTGGTCAATGCATCCCTATGGGGTGCGGATCCGCGTGCAGGTAATCCGCTGCGGATCCTAAATCATATTTTCCCCGTGGACATGAGCCCTAAGGAAAGTATATAAGGACTTTTTTAGTCTATCTGTGTGGGGTTTTTTTGGTTTTTTTATATACTCATTCATGCAATTGGGGGACAGAAGAGTTTAATACTGCCATAAAGCAAAAAGTATTGGCATCTTCCAAATAGGCTATCCTTCCCCCACCTACAACTAGCTAATATAATTTACTTTAGTCTCCACAGCAGACAGACACAGGCCCAGATGGCATTTTTTGCTCTTTAAATTTCACTTTATTTTATGTTGTTTTTTTCTGACTGGAGTTAATTCAAAGTACAGTAGAATGGTTAAGTCCATAAGTTTTGCCTCACGCCTTTTGCCCGTGTGAAGCTGGGCAAAAAAAAATGTGCTAGATTTGTGCGTTACAAGATGCCCAAATATTAAGCCCATTCTTTTGAATAGGGTCTTACAGATGAGCGATATTTTCCTGCATGACACTGGGATGCGATGCTATGCGGGAAACAAATTGTGCCATGCCCTATCTTGTGCATGCTCTCGTATTGCACTGCCCATTGTTTTCAATGATGCCTGCAGCAGCATCGCGCCACATGCTAGGTGCACAGGATGCCATGTGAAATCTCCCATTCAAAACAATGGGAGAAGCTCCACTATCCTCTGCCACGGCGGAGCGTTCCCTTCATCCACAAAGTGATGCAAGGCTGTTTTTCCATGAAAACCTCTCACATCCCTGGGGAATTCACATGGTGGGGAGCACGATATGGGGGCAGGATTCACGGCACTATATCCCACTCGCCTGTGTGAAGTTAGGCTTAGGGTTGCTGGAAAACATTGGGTAGCCCATTTGTTGACTTCCCCGTGGGTGCACTAAGAAACCTACAGATTACTGTTCCGTTATCATTCAGTTACTGGTCATTGGGATCACATTCATGTCTCTTATAGAGGCAGCTTCATTGCAGTGTGAGAAGGGCTCTGAGTAACACTGCAGCCAAGCAATGACATGCATGTAAAGTTCTGTAGACCCTGTACTAGTCTCCCCACTATACTGGCAAGTGTTCTGCAACTCCAGCACTGATACACTTAACAGTTTGCTGTTGGCATGTGCAGTAAGCAGAAACAAGTTGTGGGGGACTTAAGTGGTTTCTTGTTATTTTATTACATTTCATTTGGCCAGATTTTAATTAATTACTGGATAACCCTTTTAATGTTAATAATGGGAGATCCCATTAACCGTTATTACATGGCTAGCTAAAGTGGTTTTTGTATTGACAACAGAAAATATCGCCTTCAACTCATACAGGATAATTTCTTGTATTTGTTGATAGATGTGGGTCTGATATTAACAAATATTGTACATATACTGATCATAATGTAATAATTTTTGCCTTGGTAGAGAAAAATGTTTAATTGTAACAAGGCAATTTTTTTTAAGCGAAGGACATCACTTGAGGTCATAAGTTAGGACTTTTTCCCCCTCTCTTTTCTTCTCTCTACTTTGTGTGCTTTGTTCTGTTTACTTATAGTTTCTACCCTATTATTGGAGCTGTGGCTCTGTTGGACTTTAGGGAGCCTTTTGCCTACTTTTATAGCTTGCTCTAGCAGGTTTGGTTATGTTTTACTGTGTTATTAAGGGTCCTGTATATGTGTATTGTCACACCATGACTAGTTTTCTATTTGTGTCAGTTGCTATCCCGCCATCTGTGGTTCAGTTTCTTACTGCCAATGTGGCACAATTATTTTCATGCTGCTTTGTATGTCAAAGTTGTTCTTGTTTGTTTGTTCTTCTTTTTTTAAAATGTTAATAAACTTCATCAATAGGACTATTTTCTTAACATGGACACCAATAAATATTGAATACTATTAGATGCCCTAAGCAAAGCAAGCCAGCAGGTGCTACTGTGCACCCCTCTACCCCCCTATCCCCTCCGAACTTCCAGTCCCCACTAAATGGCAGAACACAACTTGGTTGTATGAAGAATGCTGGCTCTCTCATCCATTCACCGGACATCACTGTAGTCTCTAGTGGGTGGGTGCATGCATCATGTCTGAGCATGGCTCTAGATCAGTGATGGCGAAACTTTTAGAGACAGAGTGCCCAAACTGCAACCCAAAACCCACTTATTTATCGCAAAGTGACAACACGTCAGGGAGCAGGATTTTTACCTCCGTTGTTATAAAAAGGACAGGGCCACTTCAAAATAGACAGGGTGCAGATTTTGACTGCTTTTTGGACGCGGAGATGCTGCGGGAACAGTGGCCCCCATGGCAGCCCCAGCAGTAACAGCGGCGCACACACACACACACACACACAGCATCTCAAGTAGTAATAGTGACATCCCACAGTAGTAATAGTTACATCCCACAGCGGCCTCAGTAGTAATAATAACATCCTACAGCAGCCCCAGCGATAATAGTGACATCCCACAGGGGCCCCAGTAGTAATAGTGCCCCCTGAGACCCATATACTTACCTCTTACTCCTCGTGGAAGCGCCGCTGCTCCTCTGCTTGGTGCTGCTGGCACTGATCCCAGGTGCACACTGTAATGTCAGTGTGCTGCCGGACGCCTCCTCTCCCTGCTCTCGCGGAACCTAAGAGGAGACGTCGGGGGAGGGAGGAGGATGATCCCGGCTGCACACTGACTTCACAG
Organism: Eleutherodactylus coqui; assembly: GCF_035609145.1. Lineage (NCBI taxonomy): Eukaryota > Metazoa > Chordata > Amphibia > Anura > Eleutherodactylidae > Eleutherodactylus > Eleutherodactylus coqui. The sequence continues at coordinate 75,271,736 of NC_089847.1, forward strand.
TGTGCGCCGGGATCAGTGCCGCTAGCAGCACAGCTGAGTGAATAGTAGCAGGGTAGCTGCGGCACCCATGCCGGTATTCATTAACGTGGTGAGCAGCCTACAGCTAACAGGGAGGGCTCTGAGAGCCGACTCTGGCACATGTGCCATATATTCGCCACCAGTGCTCTAGATCATTATCAAATGCATTATAACTCGTCAGAAGTCCAGTTCTGGCTAGATGTGTGAATGTTTTCTAGTATTATCAATCGGACCACTTGAGTCCACTTCTACCGCTGCCCGCTCAAGTCCTCATATACATCTAGAAGATTATGGACCAGATCCTTACTTTCCTTTAACTAAGCACTTCAGTCAGGAGCTGAAGATCAGTCAGTGATTTTTGAGCATGCAAGCCTAAAAAGCCTTACCTTGTCTCTTGATGCTCTTCTACGTGGCCGAATACAAGGGTTTCTTCATATCTACCAGTTTCATCTTTCCTTACACACATTTCTGTGCTAGATGTACTGCTCTATTTACTCGGGGCTGTGAATCTTCCTTATGCCCACCGTAGCAAACTGCTTTTTGGGATTTTTGTCATATTCAGTGGCGAACAGAGATTTCGCTCTTCAACGGGTTATGGTTTTGCTAAGACCATAAATATCTCTCTTCTAAAATGTTATATTTACTTTGACTCCTCTGCCAACTGTTTCAGTTAATGACTGTTATTTCAACCTACATATGAAAATGATGTTCATTATCACTTGTTTAATAATTGGTTTATCATACACCTGACTATAATCCTACAAAATCCTTGACTTTATGCCAGCGTACCTAGAAGAATTGATGCTGTTTTGAAGACCGATTGTGGTCACACCGAATATGAATTTGATTTAGAGATCTTTTTTTTTCATTCACTTTGTATTTTTTTAATTGACAAAAAAACTATTAACACTTCTATTTTTGAAATCATTCTTACTTTGCAGAATTTTTTCAAACCTCTGCCTAAAGCCTCAGTCACACGGCTGATTAAGTACAAATGCTGCAGGCGTCCCACAGTCTCTTACCAGTCTATGTGATGTCAGAGATCATGTATGGCAGCAAGTGTACTATACATGACCATGTATCTCAGCTCGCAGTCATGCGCATTGTCTTTATTTATTTTTAATTCCCATTTGTTTCATAGCAGTGTTTCGTATGAATCGCCGCCCAAGTATTGCGTATGGACAGCACTGCATACGCTGCCCATTCAAAAGTATAGGGCTCACGCTGTGTCATATGCTGAAAAATAGCACATGCTGCGATCTAATTCTTGCACGTACCCATGCATAGTGTTTTATATGCCAATGTGAATGGATCAGTAAAAGTCCATTTACTTTCATTGACTTCATTCACCACACAGCTGTTCACTGTGGGCGTAATACGCGCCAAAATCACAGTCTTGTGAATGAGCCCTGAAACATTTGCACAGTACTGTATGAGTACATATTATATATATGTTATAAATGGATATATATATATATATATATATATATATATATATATATATATATATAGTTATAAATGGTAATATCTCTGAGAGTACTGATATTGTGATTGTTACATCATATAGCCAATGTAATAAGTATGCAATGCGATTTAGTTAATCTTTTATTAATGTGCGTTTTTTCTTCTTTTTTTATTTATTTATTTTTTAAAGGGCTTTTTGTATGACTTGGACAAGGTAAGATTGTTTTTCATTTTGTGAAGCATTTCTGTCTCTTTTGAGTGTCATTGAGCTTTAAGAATATATAACCTATTTGGTTACTAGTAGAGATAAGCGAGCGTACTCGTTAAGGCAAATTCCCCGAGCGAGCATCGCCATTTTCGAATACATGCCCACTCTTCCGAAAAGATTTGAGGGCCGGCAGGGGTGAGTTGCGGGAGTGAGGGGGGGGGGGGGGGGATCCGTGTGCTTTAAGTTGCTTTGCGGCTGCTAATGCATCCCTATGGGCGGCTTGATTTGCGGATTTCCCACGCAGGTTCCACAAATCAAATCTGCCTATGGACATTGGGCCTTGTAATTTTGACTTCTATTTTGGGTAAAATGCAGTGTGCTTCATTACCTCAGTAGTTTTTGAGGTGCAGTTATGTGTTGGGTTTAGCTGATTCAGGGTGGATTCAGATGACCGTATATTGGCTCAATTTTCACACCAAGCCGATATACGGTGTCCTCATCTGCAGGGGGGGAGGGAATGGAAGAGCCAGGAGCAGGAACTGAGCTCCCACCCCTCTCCGCCTTCTCTCCGCCCCTCTGCACTATTTGCAATGAAAGGGGGCGGGGGTGGGGCTAAGTGCTGAGAATTAGCCCCACCCGTCCCACCTCTCCTCATTGCAAATAGTGCGGAGGGGCGGAGAGGAGGCAGAGAGGGGGCGGGAGCTCAGAGCACTGTTCCCGGCTTTTCCAGCCCCCACCCCTGCAGAGAGAGACGACGTATATCGGCTGGGCGTGAAAACCCAGCCGATATACGTTCGTCTGAATCCAGCCTCACGTTGTACGCTGTTATATACTCTTGTATAAAATAAATCATACTGGGTATTATTCATCCCAACCCAATCATGCGGTGTTTGTTTTTGCAGTATACAATTTAAATTGAAAATGCATTTTTCTATTTTTCAACACAGCAAGTGAAGTCTACTGAACGGTTTATTCGTAAATTAGAATTTCACACAAGTAAGGTTAGTAGTTTGGTTTATTACATTACTATATAGTTTAAATTATATGGATTTGTTTTAAAAATGTAACCTTTTTTGAATTTTCAGAATCTTTCATGAAAACTTTTCACAATTTTAACATTTACACAATTTGCTATATTTGCCTCTACTATTGATTTATGAAATGTTTGTTCGTTTTAGACTTTTGAGTCCTTAAAAAAACAAAAATCAGTGCCCCGATGTCTGGATATTTAGGTTAGATACCTATTATTGTGCCCCCTGGTGTTCTTTCTGTTTCCTCTCAGAATGTCCACTTATTGCCTTTCAAATACTGTCTAGGTGATTTGGCTCACCCAGCTGTATATGTACTACTCTAATTTTAACCCCTTAAGGACATGGCCTATTTTGGCGTTGAAGACCAATTGATTTTTAGTATTTTTTTCATTTTTCAAAAGCCATGACTTTTTTTTATTTTTCCGTCGACGCGGCCGTATAAGGGCTTGTTTTTTGCGTGCGAACTGTAGTTTTTATTGGTACAATTTTTGGGTACATAAACTATATTGTAAAACTTTTTTTTTTATGATCACAGGGAGAGAAAACGCATCAATTCTGCCATAGATTTATTTATTTTTTTAGGTGTTAATTATGCAGCATAACTGACACACTACATTTTTTTCTGTCGGTCGGTACGGTTACAACAATACCAAAATTCTTCTATTTTTTTTTTTTTAGGTTTTTCCGCTTTTCCACAATAACAACCCTTTTTTGGGGGAAATTATAATTTTTTTCTAATATCACTGCATTCAAGTCCTATAACTTTTTTTTATTTTTCCATGGACAGAGCTCTCTGAGGGCCTATTTTTTGCGAGACGAGCCGTAGTTTTTATTGGTACCATTTTGGGGTACGTACATTTTTTAAATCACTTTTTTATTGCGTTTTTTGGAAGGCAAACTGCTAAAAATTAGCATTTTTGTCCCAGTTTTTTAGCGTTTTTTTTTAACCCTTTTTGCCATGCAGGATTAAAAGCATGTTCAATTTATTGTACACGTCGTTATAGACGCGACGATACCAAATATATGGATTTTTTTTAAATTTTTTATGCTAATATGAAAAAAAGCATAAAAAGGTTTTTTTTAACTTTTTTTTTACATTTTTATTTATTTTTCTTTATTTTGCTCTTCTTTTTACACCATCTCTGGGACTCACACTGCAGCACTGATGATCGCTACGATAATGCATGGCAGGACTTCTCTCCTGCCATGCCTTATCACTTATTACAACGATCTTAGGCTCTGGCAATACAAGACGCTAGTATCTGGCGTCCTGTTGCCATAGCAACCAGCCAGGCTCTCCGCGATAACCTCGCGAGAGCCGGCTAAAGTCACAGAGGGAGCGCGCTCCCTCTGTGAACCCTTTCCCTGCCGCGATCTACTTAGATCGCGGCAGGGAAGGGATCAACAGCGGGGGGCGCATCTCCGATGCTCCCTGCTATTGCAGCAGGAGGCCGGCTACTAGTGACAGCCAGCTCCCGCTGCGGGATAGCGCGAGATCTGCTATGATCTCTCGCTATCCCTATGATGTAAGGGTACATCATTTTGCGGGAAGTACCCCGCTCCCATGACGTACCTTTACGTCATAGGGAGGGAAGGGGTTAAAAGGGATGGCTAAATTGTGACATAAAACAAGCAGTTTTTACCTTTTTCTTCTTATCCTTATTTTCTCACAGATTGTAATCTTTTGTGCTCAGTAATTTGTTGCTGTCATGTCTGATATTTGTCTGCACTTTGTTACATGTTCTTTTGAATTGAAAAGATGCCATGGTATATATTAGGGCTATATAAATTGTGAAGACTACTTCTTTCTTCTTCTCCCCATAAAATAACCAATTCTTAGGACTCTGCCTACTGCCATTCTTCTGTCATTCTGCCTGAAAATGTATAAATTGATCATTTGGTGTTACTATCCCCCTTAATGAGGAAGTGAATTCTTTAATTGGTATTTTACCCAAGGATATTGTATTAATTTACAGAAGCTACGGTACAATGTATCTGAAGGGCTATACCCGTCACATTGACTAATGTGTATGGCTTTACCAAGGGTTTTACCCATTACAGTTTCTCAGGATGCTTATCTGAATTTCTGATTCACAACCTTTATTCTTCATAGTATGTCTGAGCATGGTTAGCAGATTGTCATACACACTATGTAGTCAACTGATCCAGCCGAATCGGTAGGTTCGGTCCAGCTTTAACTACTGTGCTTGGCCTGTTTAACTCTGTTATCCTGCAAGCAGAGATGAAGAACATTTTTATTTTGTTTGAAGGCAAAACTATTTAATTGAATTTGAGTACAAGCTTTTCTTCTAAAAGTTCCTTTGAATGTATTGAAAGTGGGCTTCCTATTATCAATGCTGCTTTTAGCGCAATTGAAAGAACCTAATGCCCTTTAACACAAAACGATTATTATTCAAATAATCGTTGAATTGTGCGAAAATGAACAATTGTTCAGTATGAACATGGCCACCTATTGAACAATAACTTGCTTATTGCTCACCTTAATTTCATGCAGGCATAAAAACCATTATTCGTTGTTTGCCAGATGTTTCACGTAAAAGGAGATCGCAAACCATTCCCAGACTACCCTAACATACCAACAATGTATCGACTAAATAAACTGAGCAAAAACATATGAAAAAATTTAAAGTGTACCTGAGTTTTCAACACGTTTTCTGAGTGATAACCGGTTCTCCTCTCATTTGCTGCTCTTTGCACCCTGTTAAATGTTTTTAGCTTCTGATTTTCAGGTGCTCTTCCCCATTTTTTACAGTCCTGCTGTTTTGCAATCTACTTTCAGGCAGCAGATGTGTAGAATGACTATAATTCTGCCAGTAGATTACTGACCTGTACTTCCTTTCCCTTACTTCCCATGCTGCATTGCTCTGTTTCTGATCCAGTTAGCAAGGAGGGTAGTATCTGAATGCCTGCCCCTCTACTTTCCCAGGTTGATTCAGGCATTCAGAGACATTCTGGTCAAATGGTTAGTAAACCCAATATAATATGTGCACTGAAACTCGCTACAGTAGCAGGAGAGGCAGAGATTGTGGCGACTGCAGACACTGTGTCTGCAGATCTGTCAGCCTGTGTAGATAGCCCCTCCCTCCAGCTAAGCAAACTCTCTGACATCTCTGTAACTACTGAAGCTCAATACATAACAGACAGTTGATTGCAGACTGGCATCCGCTTCAACCTTGATTTACAGTGGTAAAACAAAAAAAAAAAGTTTTATGAAAGTATATTGCAAAATTGCTGAGACACACCAGCCACTAAATGAGCATAAGTTGTCTAAAAAGTTAGTGTCCCTTAACCCCTTGAGTGGCGGGTTTCCTACCACCCTGTCGTGCCCACCAGGGCAGGTTTTTAAAAATGGTCTAATCATTGAATTTCAACTAATTTTGCAGTTGCGTCTTAAGAGCCATAACATTTTCATTTTTCCATTGACACAGCTATATAACGGCTTGTTTTTTGCGGGACAAGTTGTGATTTTTTTTAAACGGGGGAGGAAAAAAAGAAATGGGGAAAAAAGAAAAAAAGGGGCCATGTCATTAAGGGGTTAAATAATGTATTAACTTCCTTCTCTGGGTCATTATGACGCATGGATACCACATGTGTGATTGTATTTTTGATTTTTTACAAAGTAAAGGGAGACAAGTGTTTTTATTATTTTTATTTTTTATTTTTATTTTTTGTCCCTTTAGGGGACTTCCACAGGGACTCATCAGGACCCCATATCACATTCCAGGGGTCCAATGGTGACAGCCCTTTACATGCTGCAGTGACAGCCCTTTACATGCTGCAGTCACATAGACTGCAGCATGTAAAGGGTTAACACAGCAGAGATCGGAGGTTTTCTCTGATCTCTGCTGTAAGAGCTGGTACCTAGCTGTCCTCTGACAGCTAACAACCAGCTCTCCCTGCCACAGAGACCATCGGCTTGCTTCTGACAAGCCGATGGTCTCTATGGCAACCTGTAAACAAAGCAGGAGGTTGCCGACATATCGGCAATATCTTCTGCTGGTTTTTCAAAGCCCTTGCACTGCTCTGTGTGGGACTGTGCAGGCAGAGCACACTGTCACAGCTTGTGGCATTGTGCTCTGCAGCTCCCATAGTGATACATAGCCCGGAAATCTTCCGGGCTATGTCACTATGAGCAGTGGAGCTCGTCTCGGAAAATTTCCGGGCGTGCCACTGAAGGGGTTAAAACCATTATCAGCATGTGTAAAAAAAAAAAAGGCAAATGACTCGTTTGCTCATTCCAACAATTAATTGCTCCGTATAAAAGAACCCTTAGGGGAAAACAATCCCATATTTGTTCTTGACAATTGCGTGGCATTGTATTTACATATGACTGACTCAAGTAAAGAAAAATTAAAATATGGTATGATTGATACCAAAAACTTCTTCTAGAGCAGCTCATTGAGGACCTGTCACTTGTCTCTTTGCATCAGAGGCTCAGTTCAGAGCTCCCGTTGGCAGATTTGTCACATTTGCCAGCAAGAATAGCACAGCATGCAGCACTATTCTGTACATCAAAATGACACATTACTCTGTGGATACCCTATAAATCCTGTTGTGAATAAGTGGAGTCCTTTGGCTTTCATTGTAATTTGTGGGATGAAGGATTCAACGTTACATTATAAACAGAAGTCACAACACGTGATCAGAGCCTAAATCTGGCAATTTTTCAATGTGGTACCGGGGAAAATGAGTGGTAATTATTATCCAAGATGATATGTATACTCAGATTGTATTTGTTTTTTTTCAGATAGATGAGGTATATGAAGCATACTGTATCCAGCGTAGATTGAGAGATGGTGCACATAACATGGTTAGGGCTTATTCAGCCTCTCCAAGTAGCAAAGAGGCCCGTGAGAGCATGACAGAAGCTGGTAAAGGTTACAAAGAATATACGGAGGTAAGATATACATTATACGTAACTACTTTAGATCTTAAATACAAATTAATGGGGCTTTCCAGGCTATTTCTTTTGAACTCTCCTCAGGATAGGTCATCAACAGTAGATCGCCTGGAGTTCACCGCTTGGGACTTTGGCCAATCAGCTGATTGGGCACTCGCTGCCAGCGCCAAAACAGTGTAGGGAGCAGAAGTAGATAGCTTTGACACCCCTCTGTAGTGGCCAGTGCTGCTATTTGCATGCACAGCTTTCATTGATTTTAATGGGAGCTTTGCCTGCAGTTACCAGCACCGCCCACTACACGAAGGTTGGAGCTATCTGCTTCTACCTCCTACATTGCATTTTGGCACGGACAGCAGCTTCCCAAACAGATGATCAACCATGGTAATGAACAGCGGATCCTAGCCATTAAACTGTTGATGACCTATCCTAAGACCAGGTTGTCAATAGAAATGGCCTGGAAAACCCTTTTAAATTCTTGATATAGGATATAATTTAGAACTGCAAATTACTGTATTTTTCAGACTATAGGATGCAGAAGACCCTAAGACTCACCGCTAAGGACTTAAAAGGGTTGTCCTGCTTAAAATAAATTAATGTTTGAGTGCATTCATACACTGTGGAAATGCTGAGGATTTTCTACAGCAGATATGTTTACTATTAAAGTAAATGGGATTAAACCAAATTCTGTTAACATGTAGAGGAAAGAAACTGTACTATAACTCTAACCTGCAGTTTTGCTCATTGCAAAGACCTAAAACCGCAAAAGAAACCATACCCACCTCTCTTCTCGCCCTGCTAAGTAGCAAAATGGTTTCCGTGGCTCTGCCGATCTGTTTTTACAACTGGAGTCAGGTGATTGTTTTAGCCAATCAGAGACCACAACATCTCTGTCGTGAACTCCCAGCATCGAGGCGCCAGGAATATGAGCGATGGTGCCTGGAGAACGAACGATGATGCTGTCACCGGTCACCTGACTATCACTGTCACCACGGGCTGAGAGAGCCACAGGAGCCGTTGCGCTGTATATTTCTTTCATTGCGGAGGGGGAGGGAAGCAGTTGGCAGACACCATTACATTGTAAGATTTGCAGCAATCACCACATTTAGCAACTAGGTGAAAACCTTGTTATTATAACATACACACACACACTAAATAAGTTGCTAAATGTGGTTGCTGCAAATTTTACAATGTAATATGTTTATCCGTTTAGTCGGGGCCGACTCTCGGACACTTTTATGTATCGATCCTATCCTTGCGGTTCTCTTTTGTACGGCTACTTTAAGTTCTGTCATTTGCATGTTGGTGTCGGCTTTGATAGTATCAAGCCAGCACGTTTTTTGGCGGCCAGGTCTTCTTTTGCCGCTGACCACTCAGAGCGGTATTGATGTTCCTAATTAATTAGCTCTCATTATGTAGCTGAACTACGGTAGGAGAGTCTGTTTTTGTAATTTTTGTTAAGTGTAGTTTAGGCTAAAAACACCACCAGGCAGGCAAAGTACCGATTAAAACATATTGACAGAAAATCTACACCATCTGACTGAAGCCTCAACCAACTGTACCTCATGCATTAGACTGTAGCGAAAAAGGTGGCCCAGGAGGTCAGAAATATGGCGTGCAGTCAGAATGCTGTCATAATACACTGACAAGCCTAGGGCTACGTGGTGACTTTGGCCGTGCGACCAGAGATCGCTGTGGTCAGTGTTGTGTTTGCATAAAAATCCATCTGTTATAGATTTTTTGGGTTTGTGGCAACCTGTGACCCATGGCTTTGAGTCATTGAGTATAATGGCATTGCGAGGTTGGAATGCTACGCATCTGTCTTTGGTTGCACAGCCAAAGTGACCGTGTAGTCCTAGCCTCATCGGTGTACTGATTGCAATTCTGAGGCTCCTGGGCTACGTTTTTCGAAACGGCCTAATTAGCCCTAGTCTAAATTTACCCCATTGTTATTATTTTGTGGTACAATATTTTTACTTCATATTGATGAGAATGAAAAAAGTGTTTTCTGTATTACACAGGAAAATGTGATTTTTGGTCCAGCTGCGCATATGGATCTTACAATAAGGCTGGATTCACACAGGGCGGATTGGCCGCGGCCAATCCGCCCGCGGCCGCTAATCTCGGGATTAGCCAGCCATGTGGACGAGATTTCTCAGAAACCTCGTCCACACGGGACGGGCAATCCGCTGCGGTAAATCCGGCTGCAACCGCTGCCGCAGCCGCGGTTTCAGAAGATGCAGCATGTCTGTTTACTTTTTTTTTTTTGTTTATTTTCGCCGCGGCCGCGCTCTCCTCTATGGGAGCGCCAGCCGCAACGGAAAAGCAAGCGGCCGGGCTGCTTCAAAGCCGCCGCGGCTTAAACCGCGGCGGTTCTCCCGGCGGAAATCTCGCGGTTTTTGCTGCAGCCAAACTGCGAGATTTCCGATGGGAATCCACCCTGTGTGAACGCAGCCTAATAGTTCTCATCCTTTTTGTTTTGCAACAGAATATGTGTGTCCTGGAGAATGAGCTAGAAAATCAGCTGGGAGAGTTTCGCATTAAAATGAAGGGTGAGTATTGAATAAAAACGTAGAGTTTATGGCTCATGGTTGTATTATCACTGTTGTGTAGGGGACCATAATAGGGCTGCCACTGATGTGCATGAAGTGCCCCCTACTGTGTACCTCCTTTGTCCTCCAATTTCATACAAAAGCATTTAGATATGTGTGTATATAATTTTATTCATTTATTTTTCTTAACATTAGGCTTTTATGAAAATTTTGAGAAAAGATACAAAGTATTTGAAAAGAACGTATACAGGACGGAGCCCGCACCATCCCGTAGCCGATAGCTGACCTTCTGCTGCAGCAGTAGTGATTGATGAGAACATCGATCGCCACTGTTACCCTCCTACATGCCATGATCAACATACATTGTGTAGTATGTAAAGGGTTCATAGAGGGAGCCTGCAGTGTCCAGGCTTGCCGTGGCCTCTGATCGCTTTGGTAAGGGATAAGGCATTGCAGTACAGAAGCACTGCAATGCATTATCATAGTGATTATAGCTTTTAGGGTTCAAGTTCCCTACAGGAACATAAAGAAAATGGTTTAACCCCCTCCCCCCACACATATTTGGAACCACTGTATTCATAATGACCCGTACAATGAATTGAACATACTATTTAGCCTGCATGGCAAAAAATGAAAAAACTAGTAAACGGAGGCAAAATGCTTATGTTGTTCATTTTGTCTTCAAAATAACGCACTTAAAGAGATTGAAAAAGCCCTATGTACGTCAAAATGGTACCAAAATAACTACAGCTCATCACGCAAAAAACAAGCCCTCACAGAGCTCCGTCCATGGAAAAATAAAAGTTATGGCATTTTGAATGCAGCAAAGTAAAAAAGATAATTAAAAAAAATCATTGTAATCATACCGACCTGTGTAAAATAATGATCTTGTCATATATGCTGTATGTAGAACACTGTAGGACAAAAGGAAAAAAAACAATGCCAGAATTTGTGTTTTCTCTCTCTGCCCTCTGAGAAAAATTAATAAAAGTTTTACAATACATTATATGTTCCTTAAAATGCTATCAATAAAAACTAGTGTCTGCCACACAACAAAACAAGGCCTTCTATGGCCATGCAGACGGAAAAATAAAAAAGTTATGGCTTTTGAAAGGTGGAGAGGAAATTCCCCCCCAGAAAATCGTTGCTTCCTTACGGCCAAAATAGGTTCATTGAGGGTCTTTCAAGAGTGAGTGACTCCACAGCACTTCATTTTGCTGTAATCATAGAACAATAATTGCTTCCTTCTAGTGAACCCCCCACCCCTCCCCCATGTTCCTCCTCAGACACACTGCTGTTCCATTCAAAATTCATGGGATTTAAAGGAAACGTATCGCCTCTGAACAGGACCATAAACTAACTTATGATACTGTTCGGGAAGGCGGCAGAGACGACGATGTTTTTTTTTTTATACTCCCTCACTCCCTGGTTCGCACGCGGTGAAGAACATACATACATACATACACTAAAAATCGGACTCTCTTTAGACTGTCTGCACATCCACTTCCATAGACGTTTATAGGAGAGCACTCGGACAGCAGTCTGACAAGCCTCAGATTTTTACACGGACTTCATCGGTGGACAGCATGGGAATCGGCCAGTGGATGAGCATTTAAATACATCCCTCAGCTCACATTGACATATCTGAACAGTACAATAACTTAGTTTATGGTGCTGTTCGGAGGCGACAGATTCCCTTTAATAAGATTGCCAAGTGCCGCTCTGTTATAATCAGACTCGTAGACTTTAAATGGAGCAACACACTGCATGCTTGACTACAGCTCCATTCAAACTCCTCCTAACTGCAGTTGTTGCTGATGACCCCCATTCTAGTGATCGATGGGGCCCCTAATACTCAGAAATTTGTCACCTATTTTGTGTGTTCACTGTGGGAAACCCCTTTAAATATGCAAACTTCCAAGATGGCAATCCACATGCAGTTTTTTACTTGATGGTATGCTCCCAGTATAAATGTTATTGAAAAAATTCATAAGCATGCAGGAAATACATATTCTAACTTTCTCAGAAATGAAACACAAATTCCCTCATGCATTCATACTCTTCTTCTTGTAGCTCCATGCTAGGCGTTACATCTCACATATAATGTCCAAACCCACGAATGGGAATTGGAGCCCTGATCTCAGCACCTGGATTCCATGGGTACCATGGGCCTAACCACTAATTACTATCACTTTCTCATTACCGTATTAGACTATGCTCACTCAAGTAGTTCACTTATAAAGTAGTCATTTGGTCATTAGATCCCCCGAACAGACCCCTTCAGTGATTGTTACATCAACGGGACTGGCACAGAAATATATTGAAACCCCACCACACGACTACCTCTTTGAGAAGCCCCTCTGCTTATCTACATCAGATTTCCTATGACTGATTTTTCACCTCCACCGTATCATTTGCATACTAGCAATCTTATTTTTGAAGACCACCCCTCCAGTGGACCACGTTTCAGTTCGATTTTTCCGTGGTCATCTGAGAGGTTTGACTAGATCTGCTTTCAGCAGGGTTACCGAATTGAGTTTTATTATTCACCACCACTTTTATCTTGCTCCTGTTTAGAGGTGACATTATGGATGTATATACATCCCACAAATGTTTTAACCCTTTCACTGCCAAAGACATTTACAGTATATTTTGCTTTAATTTTTTTTTTTTTTGCAACTAGAATTTAAGGGGCAAGGCTTGCATGTATATATAACATCAAAGAAAGACAAAATCGAAGCTTTCAAATTATACCAGGCACAATATTCTAGGTGCAAAAGATGAGGTGCAGCACTGGTATGACGTTGGGGTGTTAGAGCAGCGGTGTTAGTTGGACAGTATGCCAATACATATTGTTTTCTTCTCTTTTCTAATTTAGGGCTTGCAGGGTTTGCCAGGCTGTGTGCTGGAGACCAGTATGAGGTAAATCAACCTTGTCACAACTGCATTTATACTACCAGTAGTTGTTACACTTACATAATTGTTGCCATAAGTATGTCTACTAGCTGATCTGTGATGGTGTACATTAGTTGGCGCGTTAGGCTGTGTTCAAAGTATTGTTCCTATAGCAAACAATAGAATCTGCAGAATGACTTCTCCTAACAGAGCCTGCAACACAGATGTGGACAAAGCCTCATTGTAGCCAAAATGTCTATAAATGACTCCCCCGTTTGCAACATAAGTCAGCCAGCAGCTGCTGTGAAGGGATGGAAAGCATGGAGAGAGCTGGCCGCATGTGTGATTCTCACTGTTCGGGTGTGTTCATGCGTAGCCGATTTCTTGCAGAATTTGTCATGGATTTTTGGTGCAGATCTGTTGCAGTTTCTCTCCTTCAATTTGACTTGAACTCAAGAGGTGAATCTGCTGTAGATCTGCACCAAAATCGGCAGAAAATCTGTAATGTGTGAATGCACCCTTAGGTTATGTTCACATGCAGCTGATCTGCAGCAGGTTTAACCTGTTCAATTTAAATTCAACCGAAAGGGTGGAATTTACTGCAACTAAATTCACAGCAGATCAGCTACGTATAAAGATACCCTGATACTCCTGCAGTTATGAGCACAGCCGAGCAGGCCTGTTATCCTTGGCATCTTCTCCTTTTAGCAGCTCCTACTGGGGCATCCTAATTCACCTAACTGCTCTGGGTATTATAAGAGGGATCAGGCTACAAATCTAATTACGTCTGCTGTGATTCAATGTTACATAAACATGAAAAAGTCCATAAACTTTTTTTCTTTTTTTATAGGCAATGCTTATTCTACCCAAACAGGTACTCACTTTTGCTGTAATGTGTTAATTAAATTTTTAATTTATATGGTTTAGATTTTCATGAAGTATGGCCGACAGCGCTGGAAATTAAAAGGGCGCATTGAAGTAAATGGAAAGCAGGTTTGGGACAGTGAGGACATGGTATTTCTTCCTCTTATCACCGAGTTCCTTTCTATAAAGGTAAATAGACTTCATGCATGCAGTGCTATTTCTTCCAGTATTTTGTGCTGCCTCTGTGCTGCAACCTCGGAACGGAGGTTCCAGCGCAAATGTGAACCCGGCTTTACATGTTATTACAGCACCAAGCATAACCTAAACACCAAGCATGTCACTCAGAAAGCTATGGAACATACTGTATTATTTTAAACTCCTACCATTCTGATTAATCTTCGTTTCACAATAGAAAAATAATATTTTTACTTTTTTACTTTTTTTGTTATTGCAGGTTACAGAATTGAAAAGCCTTGCAAACCATGTCATAGTGGGCAGTGTTTCATGCGAGACTAAAGATCTTTTTGCAGCTCTTCCCCAGGTTGTAGCAGTGGATATTAATGACTTGGGAACGATCAAACTAAATTTGGAGGTCAATTGGAAGTAAGTAAAGGCAGAAGGGCACATTGTGAACAGTGTCAAATACACAGTTACAATTATTTTGCATAACCTTTTGAATAGGAGTGAACCAAAGGAATCCTCAGACAGGAAACATTTGGTTAGGGGTTTCAGAGGAAGAGGAAAACGGTACTAGACATTACCCTGTGAAAGGTTGAACACAAAGGTGCAAAAAATAATAATTTGAGACTAGAATATTGTTGGAATAAGAATAAAATTCGGTTATTTAACCATTAGACCTTTTGGGTCTTTAGAATTCTCTCTAAGTCCTGGAGTGCGGAGTTTTTAACTTTTTTTTTCCCCCCTGCCTGATAGGATCTTTGAAAGCAAGGTCATGAGTACTGAGATCCTTGATGACAGAATCAGAGCTACATTTGTTTGATGTAGAACAAGCTCAGTTCATGCAGAGCTGCAATGTCCTTTAAGTTCAGAATGAACAGAGCTTGTTTAAAACTATAAGGGTGTTAAGGCCTTATGCCCATGGCTGTGACTGACTCCGCCAGCGGAATATCGCAGCGGAGTCCGTCACGGTGCCCCCCACACCTACACCCCTCAAACACCCCATACTCGCTTCTCTGAATTCGCAGTTTGAATCTGTTCGGCGAGCCTGTGCACATGTGCAGTACAGGCAGTGGGGATGACACGGTGGGCGGTGACGTGTAATTACACGATACTTCCGCTGTGCTCACAGCGGAAGTATCGAGTGACGGCCGGCTTCCATTAACTACAATGGAAGCCGGCTGCGTGTTTTTTCCGTGGCAATTAAAACATGTCGCAGTCTCTTTAACGTTGTGGAATTCCTCGGTAGAATTCTGCAGTGTGAACATTGAGCTTTTGGGTTCAATAGAACCTAATAGCTGCGGCATGACGCTGCGGATTTCTGCCGTGTGTCATGCAGCAGAAATCCGGCCATGGGCATTAGCCCTAAGGCTTTCCTGTGTTCTTTCCTCCACCTCCGCTATCGAGGCGCTAATACGTGATGAGACAGAGTTGAGGTCTACACGCATAGAGTTTCTTAGTGCCACCATCATTTCTTTTATAAATGATTCCGACACGGGCTGGTTTGAGGAGGGAAGCATATCGATTAGTTCTGCACTGCCTGATGGGGGTAGTAGTGTTTGCAAGGCTGTTTCTAGTCTAGGTCTTCTTTTGTCTGGGCTGGCTGTGGGAGATGTCATTCCCTGAAGCAGACACGAGGTAGGGCGCTACTTTAGGAGAGTGAGAGCTGGTGTGTGTGTGGTGGATGCTGCAGCAGCGTCACTCACCTCTCCCATCTCTGAAGGGGAACGGGCTTCTCCCCGGGTGACACCTGGGCTCTCCGGTGCAGATCTTTGTCTCCGCGGGGAGTCACAAGCTTCGGTGGAGGGGTCGTCCAATGACGCTGTGAGCGTGGGAGCCGGGCCTCTTCTGCTGCTGCGGGCCGGGAAGAAGTCAGCTACGCGCTGGGGAGAGGGCTTTGCAGACTTGCGACGGGTCATGGCAGTCAGGCGGGGGTCAGGAGAGACACCTGCCGGTGGGAGAGACCCCTTGGTTCTGTATATAGTAGTTACGGAGGGTTATATCGGATTGAATCTCGAAGCGGTGCGTCTTTCTCGGTCCTCAGTCCAGTTGCACCTGTCCAAGTTTTTCTATGTTCTGAGGGGAGTAGTTCCTTGCAGAACAGCTTGAGCGTGAGGAATTAACATAGAGTTGAGCTGTCGTCCACTTCTGCGCTCAAGCATTGTGGAAAGTAGTTGAGGACAAGAGGGGTCCTCTCTTCAATCTGGTCAGACCAATGTCCTGGGTTAATCCCTTGTGGGCACCAAGGGGTTAATAAGCGCTGTGTTCTCACCTCCGCTCTCTGGCAAGTAGGAGAAGTCAGGCTGGCTCTCCGAAGTGGCGTTGATCAGCTGTGGGAGATTTCTCGACGAGGCAGGCTCCCCCACTGTCTCTGGCAGAGCGGAGCGCCGGCGAGCAATCTCCGGAGCGGGCTCGGGGTATACACCAGCAGCGGCACTTCGCCCAGCTCCGGTACAACAGTGAGCTCTCCCGGAGCCCTCGGGACGTCAGCCGCCCGCAGCACGGGACTTGCTGATGGGGCAGGGACTTCCCCTACCTCCAGCACTGCAGGGCTCCTGGCTGGGATCTTCGGAGTGTCAGCGGCCGGCAGCGCAGGCTCTCCAGGTGAGGCAGGCTCCTCTCCTGCCTGCGGCACAGCAGAAGAGAGGGGCCGTCGGGGACGCCAGGCGCATCGGCGGACCGCAGTAAGTAGTGGGTAAGTGTGACAGTCTCGCCTCCGCTGTCTCCTCTCGTCGGCTTCCGCGGTGGGCCTTTCAAGCAGTTGCCATATATTTGCAAGTTTAAGGGAGACTCTACTTTCCTCCGGCGGGCGGGCGGTTCAGAGAGTGCCTCAGGCGCAGCAGGATGTTCGGCAGCGCGTGGAGGGTAAAAGTCCTCTAAATATCCAGCCAGCTATCAGGCAAATCCGCATCAGTAGCTCATTTAGTGGCGAGGGGTCCGAGGATCATAGTAGAGTGGGTAAAATGCCTCCGGAGTAGCTTTAAGTTGCTTTAAAGAGAGAAGGTTCTCGGAGCTCCAAGATCAAGCGGCCATCTTGGTGCTCAGTTAGGCCTGGGCTTTCCTGTGTTGACTTTAATTTTGTTTGTGGAACTTAAGTTCTCCAAGTGCATTGATGTTTTCAGAGGTTGTAGCTGTACTTCATCTGGGTTCATTAATATTATTTAAAAATAGTTGTCAATGTTGTATACATTTTGGTAATATTTATATTTCATGTTTTCTATTCATATTCATTTAAGATTTTTTTTTTCTTTTTCAGTCCATTTGACAAGGAAGACCAACCCTCGGCTGCCAGTACTGTAAATAAAACCTCTACTGTGAACAAACGATTTTCCACATATAATCCTAGTCCACCAGATACCCCCTCAATGCGGGAACAAGCATTTTATGTAAGTAACTCTTATACAGGTACTGAGTTTATAAGAACAAGAAGGTAGATCTGAAGAATAGTCCTTGTAGCCCTCAAGCTCTTGGTTGGATAACCATATTTTTCAGACTACAAGATGCGCCTGACTATAGATTGTGCCCAGGTTTAGACAACAGAAAATTATATCCCTTCCCTTATGTTCTGAGGGAGTAGAGAGGTTAATCTTACTAATTTTGGTGGTCTAGGGCAGTGGTCCCCAACCTTTTTGGCACCAGGGACCGGCTTCAAGCAAGACCATTTTTACAAGGCACGGCAGGGTTGGGTGGGACATGGGCGGGGCTTTGGTTATATGGGGCGGGGTTATGAAGGGAGTTGGCGTTTTAGTGCATTCTTATTTAATTATGACATTTAGAATGTCCTGGCAGTACACACATAGGGCAGTATATAATCTATCCCCCCCCCCCCAGCACACACATAGGGCAGCATATAATTTATCTCTCCTCCCCCAGTAATAGACAGCCCCCACCCCTCACTAATAGGCAGCCCCCACCTCTCAGTAGTTAGCAGCCCCTCCCCCTGTAATAAGCAGCCCCCCACCCCAGTGATAGGCAGCCCCCCACCCCAGTGATAGGCAGCCCCCCACCCCAGTGATAGGCAGCCCTCCACCCCAGTCATAGGCAGCCCTCCACCCCAGTCATAGGCAGCCCTCCACCCCAGTCATAGGCAGCCCTCCACCCCAGTCATAGGCAGCCCTCCACCCCAGTCATAGGCAGCCCTCCACCCCAGTCATAGGCAGCCCTCCACCCCAGTCATAGGCAGCCCTCCACCCCAGTCATAGGCAGCCCTCCACCCCAGTCATAGGCAGCCCTCCACCCCAGTCATAGGCAGCCCTCCACCCCAGTCATAGGCAGCCCTCCACCCCAGTCATAGGCAGCCCTCCACCCCAGTCATAGGCAGCCCTCCACCCCAGTCATAGGCAGCCCTCCACCCCAGTCATAGGCAGCCCTCCACCCCAGTCATAGGCAGCCCTCCACCCCAGTCATAGGCAGCCCTCCACCCCAGTCATAGGCAGCCCTCCACCCCAGTCATAGGCAGCCCTCCACCCCAGTCATAGGCAGCCCTCCACCCCAGTCATAGGCAGCCCTCCACCCCAGTCATAGGCAGCCCCCCACCCCAGTCATAGGCAGCCCCCCACCCCAGTCATAGGCAGCCCCCCACCCCAGTCATAGGCAGCCCCCCCCCCAGTCATAGGCAGCCCCCCCCCAGTCATAGGCAGCCCCCCCCCCCCAGTCATAGGCAGCCCCCCCCCCAGTCATAGGCAGCCCCCCCCCAGTCATAGGCAGCCCCCTCCCCCCAGTCATAGGCAGCCCCCCCCCCAGTCATAGGCAGCCCCCCCCCCCAGTCATAGGCAGCCCCCCCCCAGTCATAGGCAGCCCCCCCCCCAGTCATAGGCAGCCCCCCCCCAGTCATAGGCAGCCCCCCCCCAGTCATAGGCAGCCCCCCCCAGTCATAGGCAGCCCCCCCCCAGTCATAGGCAGCCCCCCCCCCCAGTCATAGGCAGCCCCCCCCCCAAGTCATAGGCAGCCCCCCCCCCTAGTAATAAGCAGCCCCTTCCCCTGTAATAAGCAGCCCCCCCAGTAAGCAATCCCCCCAGTAATAGGCAGGTCCCCCCCAGTAATAAGTAGCCCCCACCACCCTCAGTAATAAACAGGTCCCCCCTCAGTAATAAGCAGCCCCCCCCCAGTAATACGCAGCCCCCACCCCCCCCCCCCACCCCCGTAATAGGCAGCCCCCCCCCAGTAGTAAGCAGCCCCCCAACCCATATACTTACCTCCTCCCTGCTGTCAGCGTCGCTCTCTGTCTGCTTGCCCTGACGTCAGTGTGCAGCCCGGAACGCTTCCTCCCCGAGTCCTCTCCTGCGGAACTAATGAGAAGGGGACTTAGGGAGGAGGTTCCTGGCTGCACAGACGTCAGTGTGTGCGCCGGGATCAGCGCAATTACCAGCGGGGAGCTGCGGCGCCCCCACTGGTAATCGCTTCGGTGGTCAGCGGCGGGCCACATAGCACAAGGCAGCGGGCCGGATTCAGCCCGCGGGCCTTGTGTTTAGAGCAAAAGTTTCCGGCGGTGCCGCGGACCAGCGCTAGACACCTAATGGCCCGGCTCCGGTCCGCGGCCCGGTGGTTGGGGACCCCTGGTCGAGGGTACTGCCTCTTTTCTTGCTCTTTGAAATTAATGGATGATTGAATTTACAAATGTAGTTAGGACTTTATCACAGGACAACACTGCTTTTTGAAATCAGTGTGGGCTGATAGAAAGAGAGCCTTGCACCAATGAATTGTGGCAAAGTTATCTGCATGAAAGAAAGCAGAACACAATATTCACATATTCAGCTTATTCTGTTGCCCTCTATTGATCAGACCCATCATTGCTGAGGAGACCTATGCTGCTTAGAACAGCCACATAGTTTTAAAAATGATCTGGCAGAGCGCTTTTTGAGCACTCTGCCTGAGCATTATGGAAGGGGTTAGGAGTGTCTGGCGCTGTCTGGCTATGAAGTATAAGATGCATGAATTTTTAAACTAGTTTAGTTTTTTTTTCTAGCTAAAAACTGTGTCTTATAGCCTAAAAGAATGCGTTGTATTTTATGCAATGGTGGTTATTTCATTTCTATCCATTCAGTATTTGTATTCATGTGATATAAGTCTACAATGAAAGAAACCTAATGAGGTATATGGCTGTCAGCCATCTCGGATAAAATTTTAGTGCATTTTGTGCCTCTAGGCCCCAAAGTAGTTTACAAATAGTTTTGATTCAAAATATCTTATCCTACTCTCTGTAACTTGGCAAGAAGCTGGAGGCAGTGGAATGGTAACAACCCGTGACTATAGGACCAGACTACTCCGTGTTAGTTTTGATCTATTTTTATAGAGACACATTGGTCTTCGTAGGCGCTGTACACACTTAACTGTAGCTTTTAGTTAATAAAGACTGTGAGCAAAGTTGCATCATTTCATGTGCTAGATGCAGTCAGTCACTAGAAATGGTTGCTAACATGCACGTATCACATTTGGCTGCCTGTCCACGGCCGTGACGGAATATTGCTAGCGATATTCCGCCGCGGGGAAGGAGGTGGAGTAGTGATAGGTCTCCGTGATGAGCCTATCTAATAGATGGGCTCACTGCGGAGAATCGTGGCAAATCACAGCATGAAACGATTTCAATCCCGCGAGCGGAGAATCGCTATGATTCTCTGCTTGTGGACGTTGGGCTGCGCTTTCCATAGTTAGCAGCCCAATGTCCACAAGCAGAGAATCCTAGCGATTTTGGTTATTCATGTTTCTGTGTAGAACTTTAAAGTATTCAATTTGATTTTCTTAATGAAAGTCCAGTACAGAAAACCTCAGTCGTGCTTTTCTGCATATTTTTAGGGTACATTTTACAACAAAATGCGTACTCCCACTGTAATGCACTTTATTTGTATTAATTGACGTCTACATACAATCTCCATCTCCTGTATGATGCCTGTTCTTTTTATTTATGCTATGGAAAGAGTTCCTTGTTGCCAGATCTGGGGAAACACAGCTGGCCAATGCTTGTCATGCTTCAAGAGACCTTAACTGACAAATTGTCTCAGACTTGCCTGTGCAGTGATGCCTCATCTGTCCAGGTTAATACTTATGAGCAAGACTACTATGTAAGTTTGCTAGATGTAGCATAGTTCAGCATCTTGCCACCTTAAAAATAAATCTCCAGAAATACTCTGCTTCGTAGAATCTATAATGAAGTATATGAAGAACTGCCTGGGTAGTCCGCTGCTTCTATTCATGCAAAAATGCTGGTTTCTGTTTTGTTTTTTTTTGTTTTTTTGCAAGCCTCTAGTATTTTGCTCTTGCTGCAAATATATATATTGTGGAAAATGCAAGTGTATAATTCCCCATATGATTGATTTCAAAGAAACAGTGCTTCTGAATATTTAGGAGTTGGAAATAATAGGGAACATGTTAATAACATTTATTGCTGCAATTAAATGGGGTGTGTAGGCAATTGGATGCGCTATTAACTGCTGAGTTATACAAATAAACTGACTAAATGATATGTTGAGTGCTCTGATCTTTTTTTTTTTTTTTTTTTTGCCTTTTTACTCACACGGAGAACCACCATGTATATTGACTGACTTGATAACTGTGCCATGCATTGCCTTTTTTTAGAACATATTGTGTCACAATACTTATAGGGTTAATAACTAACTAAACTTAACGTTTCACTTACCAGACATTTTGATGCGTAATGTGGGAAATTATAGTGAAAGGTAATGATTAATGCATCAGAGAACACCTTTCCTGTATGACAGAAGAAAACAACTTGTAATAGTCTCTGAAATTTGTCACAAGTAACTACATTTTAATCCTATGTATTTTACTACTTCTAGAATATGCTACGACGTCAGGATGATTTGGAAAATGGAGCTGCCTGGTCAATTTCTTCAGAATCCTCTGATGATTCCTCTAGCCCACAGTTGTCTAGCAATATCCGGCATGCTTCCAAGAACATTGTTCAACCTGAGCTTCAAGCAACGGCTCCAGATATAGAAATCTCCTTTATACAAAGAGAGGAGAGTATGGCCACAGGAGCCGATACTTCAATGCAGGAAGTGGAAAGCGGTGGTAAAATCGCTAACGAAAATGTGGTATCGGCAAAAGAATCTGTGGCCAATGGCCATGTACTATACTCGAGGACATTAAGCCATATTAGTGAAACAAGTTTTGATGCTACAGGTTCAGACTTCCATGTTTTGGATGAACCTCCGATAACATTGCCATTTGATATGGACGTCTCAGAAACTGTTACTGTTCCAGTCAGTTGTGAAATGTCTAACGATTTGCAAATCACTGTACAATCGGCCTGTGTTCAAGAAGAAAAGGATGAAACGCTACATATAACATCAGAAGCGGATCTGCAGCACGAAATGATTGATTCGGTTCAGACCTTGAATACACAAACTCAAGAACTGGAGGTAGTGCCTTGTGTGGAAAAGCTTGAGCTTGCGTTAGATGACCTTGTTGAGCCTACTCATCAGCAAGTAACTTGTTCTCCCATTAATGGGCCATGTGTGGACACTGAACCTGAAGAGAAGGAGAGCCCCATCTTTCAAGTGGTAAATTCTGACTCCACAAAAAGGAACGTTGTTGACTCTGGTTTGGATGAAGCAATCAATTCCTTGAGTTCATCACTGGATGATTACCGGGGTCAGTTTCCTGAATTGCAGGCACTTGAAAATGAAATCAAGCATCTGGAAGAGCTTCTCCTGGTAAGTTTATGTAACACTTTTTAAAGGGGTTGTCCCACCGGAGCAACTTGTCAGTTATCTACGTGCATCTGGTGGTTTTTTTCCTTGCAGCCAACTCATTATCCACACAGACAGGGTTTAATGAAAGATAAACCATATTATAACACAGGATCCACCATTCAAAATGGCCTCTGCACAGGTCACAAAGCATTCTCCAATAGAAGTCAAGTCTTCTCCAGGTTATAGGTTCCTATGGTCCATATGGCCATTGTAAAGCATATCTTTGAATGCTGTCTACAGCAGCTCAGGAAAGATGGCTCTTACCATAACTTATAGAAAATCTATATCACTATCCTATTACTATCTTGTTTTAATCAGTAAACACAAAAATATAGGTGATACATTGCCTTTCAGATATGATGTTAGTTAGAAGAGACCTCACACTGAAATAGTCAGTAGTCGCCAATTATGTTTTTAACTTACAAAATTCTAGTTTAATTATGGTATTAATATAATTAATTTCCAGGTGTCATTCAATAAGAAGCCTTATCAGGGAGTGACAAAAAGACTGAACTTTAGTAAAGCAAAATTTGATCAGCTCAGAATTACTCTTGGCAACATTAATTGGGACAATGTCCTCAAAAATAACAGTACAGACGACAAATGGGAAAAGTTTAAAAACCTCCTAAATACCCCATGTCAGCAGTTCATACCCTTTAAAAATAAAAGAACTATGAATAAACGGAAACCAATGTGGCTCGACAAGACTGTAACCATGGCAGTAAGTGAAAAAAGGAAAGTGTTTAAATTACTAAAACAAGGAAGCAGTGAAGAAGCACTAAAAACATAGGGGGAAAAACAAATTATGTAAGGAAAAGAGAAAAACTGCCAAGGAGGAGGCAGAGAGACAGATCGCCAAAGAGAGCAAAACAACCCCTAAACTATTTTTCAATTATATAAACAGTAAAAGGATTTGCAATGAATAGCACTGGTCCTTTAAAAAATAATGCAGGAGAAATCATAGAAGATGAAGGAAGGGGGGTGGAGGAGGCAAATCTGTTAAATAGCTTTTTCCAATTATATTTACGAGAGGAAATGAAATGTCACACGAGATGCAAAGGGATAAAATGAACATGCGCACACACACCCCCACCCTGCCCCCGGTAAATATCACCTGACTAACGCAAGAAGTAGTGCAGAGTCGGCTTAAAAAGAATAAATTTGAAAAGTCACCAGGCCCAGATGGAATACACCCACGGGTTCTAAGGGAACTAAGTGACATAATAGACAGGCAGCTATTTCTTATATTTAGGGACTCTATTGAGACCAAGGTTGTACCACTGGTTCCAATATACAAAAAGGGGTTAAAAAGACAGCTTGATAACTACAGGCCGGTAAGTCTCTCTTCAATAATTGAAAGAATAATTGAGAGATACCATCCTGCAATAATACCTCAAGGAAAACAACGGTATAACTCCTCACCAGCATGGGTTCATGAAGGGTCGATCATGTCAGACCAATCTGATCAGCTTCTACAGTGAAGTAAGCTCTAGGCTGGACCGGGGAGAGTCTGTCGATCTCGTATATCTGGAGTTCTCTAAAGCATTTGACACCGTGCCGCATAATAGGTTGATATATAAAATGAGACAGCTCAGACTGGGCGAAAACGTGTGTATCTGTTGTATGATGGATGAGTGTTGCTAGGGCTTTATGTGGACACTGCACCTGAAATAAAAGTATTCCCACTTGTATGGCACAAGTGTTTACTCTACTTTTTCTTTATTTTACATTGAATGGCCAAATAGAACAATAATTCCTTTATGTTTTACTTTGTTGTGGAGGGGCATCAAACTGAATCCGGAAGGTGTGATACCTTCTAGTCACAGACTTGTGTGTTCTTTGTAATCCTGACAGCAGAAGCAAGGAGTGTTCAGAAGCCGAGCGTCCAGCATAAGCCTCACGGTGGAAAATGCCCTGGAGAGTTTTGACTTCCTAAATACGACTTCTGACATGGAGGATTCTGAATACTCAGAGGAAGAGGGCGTTCCAAATGAAAGGCAAGTCTTTAGTGTTTTATTAAAGAAATACATATTTTCTACATGTAATAAAAATGTATTTGTGACATTCCTCAGGGGTGCACAAATTAAGGACACAATATTTTTAATGATTCCATGCTTTTGAAACTCCCTTTTTACGATGTACTTAATTCATGTTGTCTGGCAGCAGTCCTGTGTAGATGCATAGTATTTCAGCCCTGTATACAGTTGTCTGCTGCGTCACATGGACGTCACAAACCACATGAGGTCTTCTCTGTTCCCACTGATCTATAGGAGCAGAACTGCCCCAAGCATCTACAGAGCTACTGAAAGCTTGTCTCAAGATTGTAGCATTCTCTATAAATAGAAGAAAAGATAACAATGTCAATATGGAATTAAATGAAAAGAAGCAATGGCCATTTATTAAGACTGACCTTTCATATGCAAGCCTAAGACAAAGGTTTGCTGGAGTAGTTTGCATCATCTTGACTAAAAGGCATATAGCTCTCAATAAATTTGGTACATTATGGGTCTATTCTAAAGAAGAAGAAAAAAACCATATATTCATAGATTTGTGCTAAATTTCGTATTGACGTTTTTTGGCTTTAGAATGAATAAATTTGTCAGAAAGTTGATGACCAAACCCACTTTTCAATACTAGCAAATTCTGAGAAAAGTCATGTGCACCCAAATTTATGATTTTTACAGTAAAAAAACTTTTATTTAAGGACATGAGATTGGAAGTGTGAGTTTCAGAAATGCTTTGCCCAATGAATAAAGGCGCACACACAAAGCCTGATTACTGATTAATCTATTAGTAGGCGTGTTATACAAATGCATGAAGCTGGAAAAGGCTGCAAAAGCATTCTTAAAGAACGGAGTGTGCATTAATCAATTGATGTAAACATGGAGAACATTCGGTATTGTTACTACTCCAGGAGTGGGCATCCTGTTAGTCACTCCAAGATCACACTGGGCAATCTAAAAGAAATGAGAGAGAACCCGAAGGGTAACCGCAAGACATATGCAAAACTTCTGTTAATGTCCACAGTTTGAAAAACAAAAGTAGAGCAAATGTAGCCTCTGTTGTGCTTCACAGTAAAAAGCACTTGTATAATATTAAGAGGGTAGAGATGGTACAATTAAGACCTAACATTTTAATAAATATATATTCACACATAACCATCCATGTATTTTAATGTACAGTTTTTTTTTAATGTTATGTTTTAATTGTGTTATACCCTCCTTTTGCGTGTCCACAATTAAAAAAAAAAAAAAACCCACACACTGAACAAGACAGATGTTAATGGAAGAACACCATGAGAGAAGTTGCTGCTATCCGCAAGAAAAAAATACTACAGCCAGTTTCAGGTTTGCGAGACCACAAAGATGTTCCACAATGCTGCTGAGAATATTCTGTAAACAGATGAGACAAAATTGGAACAAATGCTCGGTACTAGTGTAGTGTGTCTCCACCGGAAGACATGGGTTGGCCGCGCTGAGCTACAAGCCACGCCCACAGCTGCCGATTGGCTCCGGCACACACCTTCACAGATTTCCCACACCTTCATCCGTACCTCTCGTATACGCCTCCCCATACACACATTTACCGGCCATATCTCTGACAGCTCCCACATCTCCCTCGCCGGTCTCGCTCTCACCGTCCATGCTGCGCTGACCTAATTCAAATATTGTTTCCCAGTTGTTAGATAATTGGCAGGAGATTTTTTATGAAATTATCGCAGAAAGGGGTTAATAATCACATATTTCCTTTCTTCTAGGATTGAGAGTAGTGAAGAGGTACCTGAAATGACACCAGAGCAGAAAAAGGATAAGACTGAGAATGTTGTGGTGAGCTGTTCCCCTGAAGAACTGACCAGTCCCCTGAGCACTGGTATTACCCAGTTGGATAGGGCCTTGGGTATACATCTGCACAACTGCAATAGACTGCTATTGGTAAGTGACGAAGTGTGATATATGTGATGACAACCTTTACTCTGCAGCAATGGTCGGGATAGGGGAAAAACTAATTCTGACCTTCTAACCTGTGAGATGCTACTGTCAACAATGAAAGCAGCCTTAGCGAAGGGAAGGGATTCCATTTTTCTCCCCATTAGCAGCTGAGGCAGACAGTTTTATGGACCGCACTGGGCATAACAAAGGCCCCCCGGGCTGTGCTGAAGCATGACTCGTCGCCGTATATGCACAGGTTAATTGCATTCGAATACATGGCTATTTCAATGTATTATAATAAAAATGATCAATTTACTAACGGGACAAAACTGTTGACTGAAAATGCAAGACAAGCAAACCGCTTTATATTAGATGAAAAAGCCATAAACCTCCTACATGCAGTCATGTTATTTATACCGTCTGGTGGATACAGATTAAAAAAATTTTTAAAAACATTTTTTCTGCATTCCACTCCAAATAAAATGTGAATCTAAATGAAACCCTTCTCCACAATGAGATGCCGTAAACTGTAGATTTTAAGACGCCTAAAATAAAAACCTTACAGCAATAACAACAAACGTGACGTGAGAGAAATGTAAAGATATGCTGCATTCATGTCATTACGGGATTACTAACTGAGCAGTCAGATTCTTGCGCAGCGTTGAGGTACAGTTTGCTTATACCATCACTCTGTGACTGTCTATATTTGTGCATGTATGTAGATGTAAGCTTTATGGAAAATGAACCAAGCATGTAATTGGAAAACTAAAAATAATGTAACCTTAAATTGCCTCGTTCGACATGTTAGCACAGTGCAGCTGATAGAATTGTGTCCGTTTTTATGAGAAGTTGTGACATGTTATGTCCGTGTAGGTGAATTCTAAAATGTAATACATTCTATGAGCCGTCAAACCTCCCTGGGGGTTTCACACAACAGTTTGCTCATCTTGGCGGCTGATCGAGGATCTAAAAATGATTTATTTTTACCATGCAAAAGGCTACACAATTATGTCTGAACTCTCTTTATTGAGGGTATAGGCTGTGGGAAGTTCAAGCTGGAACTGCTGAATTAAGATGTGACAGCCCAAGAAAAGTGTCTGGTAGAAGCTCTCATTAGACTGGTCAGGGATGCCGAGGACCAACAGGAACATTAAGCTTGAATGGGAGTGGAGGCTCTCGGGGTTGATAGCACAACCATCTGCAATGCCAACTCATGTAGGAAAAACTGACGAAGGCAAGAACACTAAGGCCTCATGTCCACGGGATAATTGTTATTTAAAATCTGCAGGGTTTTTACCGCACGCGGATCCGTGCCCCATAGGGATGCAGTGGACACCCGCAGGTAGTTAAATACCTGCGGATGTCATTTTCCCTTCAGGCGCGGATTGCGTGTGCGGCGAAAAAAACGCGACATGCTCCATTTTCGTGCTGGTCTCCCGCAGGCTTCTATTGAAGCCCGTGGAAGCCATCTGGATCCACGGTACACCCACGCCTGAATTTCTGCTCTCCGGGTGCGGGAAAGCAGGAGTTAAAAAAAAATTTGAGTGCCCGGCGCATGCGTGCGGCACGCTGCTGGCATGCCAAGCGCATCCGCCGGGCCGAAGGAAGAAGATCCGGCCATGACGGAGGGCAGGTCCGCAGCGTCCGGACAGGTAAGTAAATCTTTTTTAGCATCATGTCCGCGGGAAAGGAGAGACCCGCTGCGGGATTCTCCATGAAGAATCCGTGACGGGCCTCATTTTCCCCGTGGACATGAGGCCTTAGACTGGGCTCACATGGCTGTAAGTGGAAAGCGCTGCAGGACTCCTGCAGCATTTTACAGCTGTGAGCCCGGCCGTGACCCTGCATACAGCCACATGAGGCTGCGAAATTGTACTGCGCATGGCCGCGTGCTCACGCTAGGCGGTCATGTGCAGCACACCTGTTTTTTGTTGTGTTTTGTTTGTTTGTTTTTGTCGTTTATATTCCTTGCATATTGTGTTGTCAGACTCTACAACTCACTGGACTCGCACAGCACACCATAGAATCAATGTGCCAATTTATATAAAGGTTTTTTTTAACCCAGATCTCATGAAAAAACGCAGCATGCATTAACATGATCTGATTTGCGGAGGAGGCTCACCTATTCAAGTCAATAGGGATGCAAAAAAAACACGGACGTCTCGTCTCCCTGATGTCTGCTGTCCGTATCTCATAGATCTGTTGCTGGGAAATACAGACAAAAAGAATTCTGCTCATTTTGTTTTCTTTTGCGGATGTGAAAAACGGACCACATACAGAACAGGGTTTTAATGGAAAAAAGGTCTGCTTTTTACGGACACAACGCAGATGATTTGTCATACGGTCGTCTGCACTAGCTCTAAGTTTAACTTGGAGCAGCCGGTGTCAGGCAGCTGCTTATCCACACAGACTATGTTCCAGACGAGTGCTGCCTATATATGGACAGCAGGCTGACCGCTTATAGCTGATGGGGCTATACAGGCATGCAATTTTTTGCTACATGAATCGATGGTCTATGTAAAATTAAAAAAAATAAGAGCATGCCCTTTTCTGGTCTCATTTTTGACAGTCGCTCATTTTAAGTCAGTGGGTGCAAAAGAAAATGGAAGCACACAGATGACATCCATGATCACTCTGTTTTTCAGGGATCATTACTGAGCAATGCTAGGGAAGAAATTGGGCCTCCTTCCAATTTTGCATGCGAGAAAACCGATGATACAGAGATGAAAAAAAAAAACAACCCAGGCATGAGCACGTCTTATGGTTCTGCCCAGCAGCGCAGGCACATTGGGAGAGACCTGGGCATCTCCCTAACTCTAAACTCGGCACCGAAATTAAACCTTCCCCCTGGTCTGCCGTCTTTAGCGCTGGGCTTTCTAGAACACTGCGGCGGTAGGAGCGCATGCTCTATCCGCTGCCAAATAAACGATTGTTAGTTGGAAATCTCCATCTATTCCTCTTCCTAAAACTTTATCCAGACTGAGTGATTCAGTCAGCACCCCCAGAAATTTGTGAGCATGACTGGAGATAAACTGCCCGGATTTGAAGCTGTCTGGTCCTGCGTTGATTATTGCTTTAATCACTGAAAGGCCTAGACTAAAATATAACTTTTATTGATAAATAAGATATAAAAAGCTATTCCTCACTAGAGAGTGTTAAACGTACATAAAAGTGGACAAAACAACAAACACATAAACAAAAATATATTCATCCACCTAGATGTGGTGGGTAATAGAGGTCAGGAGAGAGGAGGGGTATGATGGTTAATTCCTCCAATGTTTTGTTCACTGGGTGCCTTAAAGAAGTCCAATCTATACGTAACAGATTGGACTACACTAAATGTAGTATGTTACTGATATTAGTAGTATTCCTCAAGACAGATGACTATCGTTTGGCCATTAATCTTGGCTATTGAGATACAATGTTGATGCAGTGGAAACGCAGGCAGCCTATCTCTCACTGGCCACTAAACAGGAACAGCTTTCAGACATAGATGATGAGTCTGGAAAGGTTACAGCGTGTCAGCACAAAATGTTAAGTGCCACAATATGTCCTGTATACTTTTAATAGACTAGTTCACTGTCAATGCAGAGTGTCAGCACTACAGTAGGTGCCACTTTGTATCTTATATGCATCTGTTAACTTCATTCACTGTTATATTTTAGTCTAGGCCTTTCAGTGATTAATTTAACTTTAATTAGAGCCTTTTTGCATGTCTCAATGCGTTGATTATTGCCATCTATTTATATCCCAGTTTTCTAGTTACTTAACTTATTTTGTATGTAACATCTCTTTTGGCTGTTTTTTAAAAATATATATTTTTGACAGAATTTCTATTCCGATCGACTCCCTTAGGCCTCCTTCCCACGAGCGTGACGGGCTCCGCCGCGTAATATTACGCAGTGAAGCCCGTCACGGCGCCCCCCCAGAGCCCCTATACTTACCTGCGGGAGATAGCGTGAAAACGCTTCCCCGCCCACCGCCGTCGCGTCGTGTGACACGCCCACCGCGTCACGTGACGCGGCCGGCAGTGTCACGTGACGCGCCGGCCGCGTCAAATGACGCTGCGGCGGTAGGTGGGGAAGCGTTTTTTCACGCTATCTCCCGCTGGTTACAGCGGGAGATAGCGTGAACGGACGGCTTCCATTGACTGCAATGGAAGCCGTCAGCGCGTACAGCCCGTCCTCACCCGCAGCAAATAGAGCATGCTGCGGGTGAGGACGGGAGAAATCGCGGTGCGTAATTCCGCGGTGGAATTACGCATCGTGAGCATTGTGCTATTAGGTTCAATAGAACCTAATAGCAGGGGGCCACGCAGCGGATTTTTGCCGCGAATTTACGCGGCGTAAATCCGTTCGTGGGAAGGAGGCCTTACACCTATGAGGGCTCATCTAATGTTCGATACATTAATCTGCCGTTTTTTTCTGTCCGTTCTCCCATCCCTTGGGGATTGTAGTATTTTTGATTCTCTTTACATTGCCTGTCTGATCCTGCGCAGTCTATTACCCCGAGTGCTGGGACTTTTGTTATTCATTCTTAACATCTAATAAAGAGTTTGAAAGAAAATAAAACCTGCATCACATGGGATGCAAAACGGACGCAAACACAGATTAAAATCGATCCATTTTTCATAGACCAAAATTGGACACACTTATCTGAGTAAGCCTTAAGGCAAGTAAGATCTTTTCATGCGGGGTACCTGAAATGGGAGTCCGTAAGACCCCTCCTGCTCACTAGAGGGCAGTGTGCAGGCTGCAGACACTCTCCATCCTGGTCCCAACTGTGCATATGTGCGATGTGTATAGGATGGCACTGACAGGAGCAGCTTCAGAGAGGGCTGGGAGGACCTGTGCACCTCTCATCTCCTTCCTTCATGTGAGTCTCAGTGGTGCTCTTGGGCAGTGTAGAAGTTGCTGTCAGTCCGCAGCTCTCTGCTGATGGGCCACATAAGTTGCCATTGTTTTACAACTGTTACACAGAGCTGAGAAGTAACCTTCCTCCTGCACTACAGTCTACAGGTGAGCGAGGCTGTCATCCAAGGGAAGTCCGTGAGCTGCCCGGCCGCGCAGCTTAGCCGGAACACTGGATGTGTGTATTTAATGCAAACTTTGTAAGGTTAAAACTGTGCTGTGGAACTTGACTATTGAAGTCTTTCATCCATCAGCGCTGCTGGAAGTGTTGTTATACTCCCAGAATGCATAGTAATGGAGCGGAGAGTCCAGAGAAGCGAGGCTGCAGCAGTTGGCATACTAGGAGTTCTGCACTTAGCATGACACAAAAAGCAGGGCAATTGGCATAAGGAGATCCATTCTCCAGGATTCTGTTCCACTAGGAGCTTGTCCTATGAATTGCTGTTTCTTCTTTTTCTCAGTACAGAAATAAACTGTAGACATATGCCACATTTAAGCTCATTCCCCGCAGAGGTTGTGTTAGACTCTTTTCACTTGAACAGATCATTTGGCCAGGGGTTGTATTAATCTGTACTAGTTGTCATTTCCTGCAGCATTTGGGCACGTTTGGACCACTTCGCTGTCGAGAGTTATATGCACTTGATAAATTAATGAGGGAAGTCCACATCTTAGAAGTGATCTGTACATTAACGGAGGAAACGTCGGGAAGAACACATTCTGCAGTAGAAGGTAAGCTGTTTTCATTTTAAACTGCTCTTTTACAGGGGTTGTCCAGCCCCACTCTGCGGCCCGATCAGACATGGGCAGCGGCAGGCGCTGCTGTATGCAGGGCCAGACAACTTAAGGCACTCATCCGATACCCAGTAAGTATCTTGCACAGATCCTGTTCTGATTAATAGGACACATGCAGAATGCTTACTGGGAGTTAGATGGTTGCCTTTAAAATTGCCTCAGCTAGCATGAAACAGTGTCACTATGCACCAAACGTCAGAAGGGGCGGAAGTGAGGGTCTCAACCCGTTTTTGTGTTTGTCTTTTTCTTTGTTAATTTTTCTCTCTGCTATAGTTTATTAGAATTGTTGCAGCTCTAATTGCTGGAACAGCTTTCATCCTTCTGACATAAATACAATCTAAATGATAAAATACACTCATTGTAAGGAGAAAAAAAAATCCCTCCCCTAGAAGGAGTTGTCAGGGTGGAATGACACTTCCTCTGTGTGATTTGTAACATTAGTATAGGTAAGTGATTACAATATCAGGGCAAAAGTATAATTTATGGCGGAAAACTGAACACTTGAAGGGAGGCTCTAGTACCCTCTTGTACCGCCTCTAGCTTAGATGCAAGACGTGATACAGGCCCTGGTACTCTGTTGTGCCGCCTCTAGCTTGGATACAAGATGTGATACAGGCGAGCATGGAGGCTTTAGCACCCTGTTGTACCGCCTCTAGCTTGGTTGTAAAATGTGATACGGGAGGGCATGGCGGCTCTAGTACCATGTTGGGCAGCCTCTAGCTTGGATGTAAGATGCAATATGGGTGTGCATGGAGGCTCTAGTACCCTGTTGGGCCTCCTCTACTTTGGATACAAAGATGTGTTATGGGCGGGCATCGAGGCTCTATTACCATGTAGGACAGCCTTTAGCTTGGATGCATGATGTGATACGGACAGGCATCAAGGCTCTTGTACCCTGTTGTACCTATTCTAGCTTAAATGCAAGATGTGATGCAGGCAGGCTTGGAGGCTTTAGTACCCTGTGGGCCACCTCTAGTTTAGATACAAGGTGTGATATGGGCGGGCTTGGAGGCTCTAGTACCCTGTTTGACCTCCTCTAGTTTGGATGTAAGATGTGATATAAGCGGGCATGTGGGCTCTAGTACCCGGTTGAGCCACCTGTAGCTTTTATACAAAATGTGATACTGCGGGCATGGTGGCATACAGGTTCCATATGGCATCCTGCGGCAAATCTGTCCACATTTGATGTAAATGAGACTCTATAGTGTACAAACTTTTGTAGGCTGTTGAAGCTGGCATCCTACAGGGTCCCATGCTTGTTCTATTGGTGATAAATCTGGTGACTGGGAAACTGTGGAAGTGTGGCAATGTTGTGCTGGCATTCTGATGACACCCTTGCTGTGCGCAGCCGATTATCCTGCTTGAAAATGCCTCTTGAAAGCCGCCATGAGAGGAACACATGTGGCTGCAGGATGTCCTGAACACGTCATTGTCCCTCATACCCCTACTAGGGTTGACCGAGTGTCATAAGTGATGGTTCCCCCTAGACCACCACACCAGTATTGGGGGCAGTGGGCCACTCCACAGCAAAGGCAGAATTGAGGCGCTCACCCCGAGGTCTCCAGACTTGAACACTGCTATTGTCAGTGCTGAAATGAAACTTTGATTCATCGCTGAAGATAACCTGGTCCCACTGTGTATCGGTCCACCACTGCAAGCGGATGCAACTGTGGGTGTGTGTCAAAGGCAGTATACGCAATGGGTGCCATGAAACCAAATGTCCTTCGGCCAAGCACCTGGAAATGGTTCCAACAGACACAGAGGCCGCGAATGATGGTGACACCTGTCTCTGGATGTCGGACAACAAAATTGTTGGAGCTGCTCATGCTTGCCATACAATCCTCTTAATTAGTGGTCTGTCAAGGCCGTCCTGAGCCCAATCGCATTGTGTGCGTTCCCTCACATATCCACTGGTCCCATTGCCGCCTCCTATCAGTCTGGTCAGAACAGACCATTTGGTAGGCAATTCATAGATATGACCATCCAGCTTGTCACATTCCAATAATGAGCCCCCTCTCAAACTGAGATGTAACTGCATGCCGAGTTTTCCAGCAAAACAACAACCCCTTCTAGAGGCTGGATTAAAAAAATAATAATAATAAATTGTGACTGTACGTTTTCAGCCAAAATTGCAGGGACATTTCACTTTGTGACATGGGGAGTTCATAAAAATTACAGATGTCTTAATTGTCCTAAGTTTCAAAGAATATCTGTCATTGTGGAATACACCAGACAAGTACTTCTAATGGCTGGTTTGGTGTCTGGATACTGACTTGCAGTCCCCGAACTGTAATCGGTTTGTGCACAGAAGCACTTCAGAGTCCCCTCTGTTATCTTGCATAGCTCAGGAATCCTGGGTGTGCATTGGCATAGACCGTTTGTGAGTTATTTAAGGGAATGACAGTAATTGCTGAGATGGAAATAAAATACCGTATATACTCGGGTATTCGCTGACCAGAGTATAAGCCGAGTCAATAAGTTTTACCACAAAAAACTGGTAAAACTTATTGACTCGAGTATAAGTTGAGTTAGACTCCAGTATATACTAGGTAAAAGAAAAACGCAATACTCACCTCCCAGCTGGCGTCTGTGTCCCTGGCGCAATGGTCTCCCCGGTGGTACGGCAAGCTGCTTCAGACTTCTCCCTGTTGTCATCTCCCTGCTCTGTTTTCAATTCCTCCGCCGTCAGCGCTGTGTAAGTAAGCGCTGTGATTGGATCGGCAGGGGAATTCAAAGCTGAGCAGGGAGATCGCAGAGGGGAGAATTCTCGGGGAGACCATCGTGCTGGGGACACAGACACAGGCTGGGAGGTGAGTATTGCCGGTTTTTTTTTGTTGTTTTTTTTTTTTTTTTTTTTTTACCTCACTGGAGTATAAGCCGAGGGAGGCTTTTGCAGCATTAAAAAAATGTGCTGAAAAACTAGGCTTATACTCGAGTATATATGGTAATTGAAATTGGCGTCTTTTCACCTACCCAGCCATTACAGTCAGTTTGCAGGAGGAGGAGGTTCCATGATGACAGCCTTTTAAAAGAAGAAAAACCGTTTATTTAGTTTAAAGGTTTGTGCCAAGTTATAAAGGTGTTCCCTATTCACAGGATGGCTAATGACATTATGTGGGGTCAGACCAATGGGATCCTCCCCAATCCAGAGAACGGTGGTTCTGAAGGTCCCCACATGAATGGGGACTTACATGCCCCTGCTTCATTCATTTCAGGGGGGGCTCCGAAGATTGCGAGGATGAATAAATTAGATATTTCACTTCAGACATCACTTAATTGTTAAAGTGGTGCGGAGTTAAAGTCAGACTGTGATCCCGTTTCCTGTTTTTTACATATCCACATGTAAATTTAACATGCGTCAGGTTTGAATGCATAGGATGAAATCCAACACAAAATCTGTATGCAAATGTCAGACTGTGCAGCAAAACCTGCAAATGATGCTTTCCCTCTAATGGGGATGTGCCTTAAGTAGTGAATTCAATGCAGATTTTCCACAGTGGAAAATCAGCCTGTTGGTGCAAATTTTG
Organism: Eleutherodactylus coqui; assembly: GCF_035609145.1. Lineage (NCBI taxonomy): Eukaryota > Metazoa > Chordata > Amphibia > Anura > Eleutherodactylidae > Eleutherodactylus > Eleutherodactylus coqui. The sequence goes on from NC_089847.1 coordinate 75,307,732, forward strand.
ATGCAGATTTCACTTTTTCAGTTCAAGGGATGAAGTCTGCTGCGGATCTGCATCAAAATCCACATTAGATGGGGTGGATTTTGACACAGATTTTGGTACAGGTTTCACCAAAACCCGGTAGTTGTTCTCTGGTACTTTCCCCTGGACCAGTAAGTAATGAGGTAGGTTGGGGCGCTGGCTCTTTCAAGAAGTGAATCTTTGTGAAAACTTGTCACGTTGTCAGCCGTTGTATCAACATTTTTTCTCCTCAGTTTTGAAATTTTCAACACCTAAAGAAGGAATTGTGGAGTTTTGGAATGAATGTGTTGAGTCCTCAGATATGTTTGTATGCTCCGTGGAGACCGTTCTGCAGACCCTGAGTAAGCGTTATGCTGAACAAATCAACTCGCAACAGCAAGGACTTTCTGATGCTGGTAAGTACAGGACAAAGCACCATATAACATGACGCTTCTGGCATGGAATTCTTTCAAGAACATAAAAATGTATTTTTTTATTTAATTCTAAACATTTTGTACAAAATTGACTTCAGCCAGCTATTTTTATTTAACCCCTGAACGACCAGCCCATAGTATTTTTATGTCCTCCCGAAGTGGGCTTTATTCTCTGCGGACGTAAAAACATGTGTCCTGCAAAGAATAAAGCCCCTCGGGCTCTGGACGTGACAGCTCCATGCTGTCGGTGTCCGCAGGTTGCCGACAGCATGGAGCTATCATCCCGGGCTTTGGGGACGCCGCCCCCCCCCCCCCCCCCCCCGGCAATGCGATAGCGCAGATCGCAAAAAGGTAAATAAAAGTGCAAAAAAAGTTAAAGATTCAGCTGCCCTGATGGATCAGATTCATCAGGGCAGCTGAAATTACTCACCCCCATCTGCCGCACTGCTCCCCGCTCTTCTGATGCTCCGGGCCCCGAAGCCGGCGTTCTGCGCATGCGCGCCAGGCGGCATTACGTCAGCCGCATGCGCAGAAGGCCTGGCGGCCCGGGAATTTTAAAATCTCCTGCCTCCCGGCTCCTGTAGGTAGCCGGGAGGCGGGAGATGTCAGCGGGGACCGCGGTGAGCGGTCCCCGGTACCGCGATCGCCGTTATCCAATGGAAAAGTTAAGAAAAAAGTAAAAAAAAAGAAAAGCTTCACCTCCCCTCATGGATCGGATCCATGAGGGAAGGTGAAAATACTCACCCCCCTTCCTCCATGTCCTCCGGACGATGTCGGGACCCTCTGCTGGCTTCTGCGCATGCGCCGAAGTCCGGCGAGCCCGGCAAATTCAAAATCTCCCTGCACCCGGCTGTCACAGATAGCCGAGTGCAGGGAGATATGACTGGGGACCGCTGTATGCGGTTTCCAGTCATATGATCATCATTATCTATCGGATAACGGTGATCATATAAAGTTAAAAAAAAAAAAAGTTAAAAAAAAGTTTATAAAGTTAAAGTTTCATCTCCCCTTACGGATCGTATCCGTAAGGGGGGATGAAATTACGTACCCAAGGTCCCGGATTTGTTCCCTGATGGGATGTTGATCCGTGGACCTTACCCCAGCTTCGGCGCATGCGCCCGTCAGCATGATGGCGGACGCATGCGCAAAAGTGAAAGATTGCCCAAGAAATTTAAAATCTCCCTGCTGCTGGCTACCAAAGGTAGCCAAGAGCCTGGAGATGTCACGGGGAGCCGTGGTATGCGGTTACTGGTCACGTGATTGCCGTTATCCAATGCATAATGGCGATCACGTAAAATTTCTTAAAAAAGTGGAAGTTTCATCTCCCCTCATCGATGCGATCGGTGAGAGGAGATGAAACATCTTCTCGGAGGCTTCCGCATTTGAATCCAGATGCGATTATCCTCCATGGATCATGCCAGCTTCTGGGTATGCGCCCGCCGGCAAAATGCCGGACACATTCGCAGGAGCCGGGGAGCCCAGGAAATTTTAAATCTCCTTGCTCCCAGCGACCAACGGTCACGGAGTGCTTGGAGCAGTGACCGGCGGCCTCATTGAGCGGTCCCCGGTCACGTGATAAATTAGCGGTATAACATTAGGCCGGTCACGCATGACCGGAGAGGAATTATGGGTTCTGCATGCGCTTGATCAGCGGTAATCCACAGATCAATCGCAGGCATTGGATTACACAATTCCCCCCAATTAGCGGGTCGGAATTACGGAATCCACTCGCAGAAAACAGAACACAGCATGTTATATTTTACCGCGGATATCCGTAACCTAGAGCCCATTGTGCTCTATGACCGCGGATATACTCGCAGCCCATGTGCAAATACATTGTGTACAGGCTGCGGGTACCCGGGTCATCTCTAAGCGACGGCGCGGGAAATATAAACAAAAACGGTATATTGCGCATGACCGTCTGTGTGAGTAGGCAGTTATGCGCAGTGCATTACGCGGCCGTACGCAGGGTCACAGCCGGGCTCACAGCTGGAATCCGCTGTGGGCCTCCGTAAGCGGATTCTGCATACGGCCGTGAGAGCCTGGCGTTATTTAGATTGCTACCTGTAATCCATAATTTACAAGAAGCCCTGGGAACGCTCGCCTTCATGCAGTTCCAGGAGCAGCTTGTTGAGCGCCTTCTGTGTGAGACCGCCGCACCGCAGCAAGATTACAAAGCCTCACAGCGCCACTTTTTACACCCCATACCTGCCGCTGAGGTCAGGAAATACCCCCAAAAAAGCGAGAGGGGGGGGAGGGATACCCGGTTTTCTTGCCCCATGTGCCCATCCCAAGCAGCCTCCGTAATTACCCCTGTCTTCGGACATAAAACGCAGTTTATATTATTACTTTTATCTAATATTTAGGGAATGCCAAAAAATGGGGATTGGGGGGGGGGGGGGGGTATTTTTAGGAAGTCAATTTTTTTTCCGCATAAGTGGGCAATGGGGCCTGGAATTTATTCAGCTGTACCCTGAAATCCAGCGGGCATTCCCTCCATTATGGGCCTAGCCATGTGTCCTGTAAGTAGATTAGGGCCACAATGGGTATGTTTCTGAACAGGGGACAAACAGGGGTATCCATTTTGGGGTGAACGTCTTCATTCCTATGTACACTGCAAAAAAGCTGTTTTTAAATTGACAAAATTGCCAAAAAAAAGAATATCGTAATTTTTTCCTTCTGTTTTGCTTAGATTCATTCAAATACTGTGGGGTCAAAATACGCAGTACACCCCTAGATGAATTCGTTAAAGGGTCTAGTTTTCAAAATGGGGTCATTTGTGGGGGTTCTCTATCGTTTTGGTTGCTCGATGGCTCTTGTACCCTAAAATCCAACAGGTGCTCCTTCCATTATAGGCCTAGCCATGTTTCCTTTAAGTAGATTAGGGCCACAATGGGTATGTTTCTGAACACGGGACAAACGGGGGTATCCATTTTGGGGTGACCGTCTTCATTCCTATGTACGCCGTACAAAAAAAACACACAATTGCCAAAAAAATGAAAATCATAATTTTTTCCTTCTGCTTTGCTTAGATTCATTCAAAAACTGTGAAGTCAAAAAAGTCATCGTACCCCTAGATAAATTCGTTAAGGGGTCTACTTTTCAAAATGGGGTCACTTGTGGGGGTTCTCCATCATTTTGGTCACTCAATGGCTCTACAAGTGGGCAATAGGGCCTAAATCTCCATCAAGCAAAATTTCTGTTCCGAAAGCCACCGGTTGCTCCTTTCATTTTGGGCCCCATTGTGTGTACAGACGTAATACTAGGGCCACAATGGGTATGTTTCTGAGCATGGGACAAACATATTATAGAAAAAAGTCCTGTCTTTAAAATGACATATTTGCAAAAATATGAAATTTTAGTTTTTCTCTTCTAAATTGCATTGACTCCTGAAAAAAAACTGTGGGGTTAAAATACTAATGACACCCCTCAGTGAATACGTTAAGGGGTGTAGTTTTTAAAATGGGGTAACTTGTGGGGGTATCTATCATTTTGACTCCTATGAGCCTTTCCTATCTTGGCTTGGTGTAGAAAAACAAAGTGTTCCTCAAAATGCTGAAAAATTAAAGGGGTTGTCCCGCGCCGAAACGGGTTTTTTTTTTTTTTTTTTTTTGCATAGGCCCCCCGTTCAGCGCAGGACAAACCCAAGGGATGTGGTGAAATTAAAAAAAAAAAAATTTTACATCCCCGAATCCCCTCTCTGCATCTTCTTCTTTCTTTTCCTCCAAGATGGCCGCCGGGATCTTCACCCACGATGCACCGCGGGTCTTCTTCCATGGTGCACCGTGGGCTCTGTGCGGCCCATTGCCGATTCCAGCCTCCTGATTGGCTGGAATCGGCACACATGACGGGGCGGAGCTACGCGATGCCACGTAGAAGGGGGCGGAGCCAGAACGCGGCTCGTGCCCGGACCGACCAGAAGGTAGAAGACTCTTCTGCGCAAGCGCGTCTAATCGGGCGATTAGCCGCTGAAATTAGACGGAGCCATTGAGACGGGGACGCCAGCAACGGAGTGGGTAAGTGAATAACTTCTGTATGGCTCATATTTAATGCACGATGTATATTACAAAGTGCATTAATATGGCCATACAGAAGTGCTGAACCCCACTTGATTTCACGAGACAACCCCTTTAAAGTTAAATGTGTACGTCTCCTAAATGGTTAAAAAAAAAACCGAAAGTTTTTCCAATGTGCGCCCAAAATAACGTAAACGGGTGGAAATATAAATCTTAGCAAAAATTTCTATATTATGTTTGCACATATTTCAGATATTGCAGTTGGAAATGTGAAAAAATGACGATTTTTTCAAAATTTTCCCAATTTTGGCGCTTTTAATAAATAAACACAAATTCTATCGGTCTTTTTTTTCCGCCTAAATGAAGTACAATATGTGGCGAAACAACAATGTCAGAATCGCTTGGATATGCAAAACCTTTCTGGTGTTTTTCCATGTTAACGTGACACATGTCAGATTTGCAAAATTTGGCCTGGTCATTAAGGCGAAAACAGGCTTGGTCACTAAGGGGTTAAATTATCTGGAAGAATAGGTCTCTCAGCTACTAAGGTATTTATTCACATATATAACCTCCACATGAAAACAATTCTCAACACTGCAAGTTGCAGTGGTTGAAGTTACCTCCAATCGCTGCCATTGTAGTGGAATTCAGCTGTATAATACTGCTAACCACTATTGGTGATGGCAGGAGTTGTTGAGGCACTAATATTGTGTAACATTAATCCTTTAATGCTATATGACATAAATTTACGTCCTGGCACTTAGCGCACCAGGACATAAACGTACGTCATGTGGATAGTGCGGGATCAGGAGCTGAACCTGTGCCATCCTGCAGTGGGAGTTGGCTGTTACTAATAACTGTCCTCCCGCTGCAACAGAGGGGGTAGATAAGAACAGCTATCTCTGCTGTTAACATGCTGCAATTTATGTAGATGTAATCGCAGATGGCTGATGGGTTGCCATGGGAACAGGAAGCCAGATACTGTTGTCCCAACTTGCCACTGCCTATGATCGCTATTAGAGTAGAGCGAGCATGCTTGAATACAGCAGTTACTCGAGCGAGCATTGCTCTTCTTGAGTAACTGCTTACTTGTCCAAGCGTGCTCGGGGGGACGGCGGGGAAGAGAGCGAGAGAGAGATCTCCCTCTCCCACTTCCCCCCACCGCACCTCCCGAGCACACTCAGACCAGTAAGCAGTTACTCAAGAAAAGCGATGCTCGCTCAGGTAACTGCTGTATCTGAGCATGCTCTCTAATCGCTATTGTAAGCAATAAGGAATTGCTGTTATGGTTCAAGTACCCTACAGGGAGGTAAAAAATGTTAAAAACAAACAAAAACCTTTATCATGCACTTAGGCCTATTTGTAGAATAAAAAAATAAGTCAAAATGCAAAAAGACGCAATAAAAGTAATCAAAAAAGCGGTATATACACCAATAATGGTATGAATAAAAATTACAGCACATGCCTCATAGAGCTCCGACCATGGCAAAATAAAAATTCTATGGGACTTTGAATGCAACGATGTAGAAAAGCTAAGAATTTTCAGAAAAGGTTTTTAATGTGCAAAAGTGAAAAAAACTAAAAAAAATACAGATTTATTTATAATTTTGGCATCGTCTTAATTGTACCGCCCTGCAGAAAAAATATATAATGCCATACATGTTGTAAGGTAATGCTGTAAAAAAATGTTAAATAAAATGACAAAATTGATCTTTTCTTCCTCTGCTCTCAAAAAAAAATAAAAAAATTTTTTACAATATATTATATGCACAGGAAAATGGTACCAATAAAAACTGCAGTTCGCCACGCAAAAAACAAGCCCTCATACGGCCATGTCGATGGAAACCTAAAAATGTTATAGCTTTTTTAAAAAAAAGAGAGATGAAAATCACCAAAAAATTGTTGCGTTCTTTGAGTCAAAATAGGCCATGTCCTTAAGGGGTTAACTATGGTCAAGGGCACTATCTATATATCCCAATAATAATGCTTACTCTAGATAGGTTCAAATTTTAAAATAAAGCGGTTTAGTATTTTCATGACTCGTTTATAAAATCTGTTCTGTTTTTAGTTTTTGTGAAGCTTGTGGAGGACATTTTGGATCAGACTTTGTCCAGAAGATCCAGGACTACTTACAGCGAACAGATAACAATCTTTCAGTATTGGAAATACTTTAATTCTACCAGAGTCACTAATTTGGATGCCCTCATTCATGATTTGTCCAAAGAAGGTAAAATAATTTTATGGTTTAGTCAAATTTTTGATATGTAGCCAAAGGTATACAACATTACGAACTCAAAACATAGAAAATATGGAAGCAATGAAGAAGGCCTCTGAATAACTATGTGGGGTCCCAATGGTTGCACAACAGATGACTTTGCAGGGCAAGACAGGCACTTGGATATAAACAGAGAATAAGGATAATGGGTGTATTTATGGATGTGAATAATAAGCGAAACTGCTTACAGTGCTAAATTACTACTTGCTTAAAGTGTACCTGCCTTTTCAGAATGAGCTGCTGTTTGTGCATGAGGAATAACACTACTGTTGGCCATTATTTAACCTGGGCTCTCCATTTATGACCATTTTCCCCCTCTGCAGTCTCTATCTCAGATTTTCATTTCTCTTTGAACTGGTGAAAGAAGTTTCCTGTTATGCTGTGTTATATACATCATGCAAAAAAGAACTGCAGGCCACTTCCTATTTGTCAATAGCACACACAAACCTTTTATCAGGGAGGACCCTGGAGGAGTACTGAGCAGTGGAAATGTGATTCCAACAGCCCTAAAACAATAAATCCCTCACTATTATCTGCAGCAGCTCTCTGTGTGTTTCTGCCTTTCTCCTCTCCTGCTTTCTGTTCCATTTCAGTGAGCAGCAGGAGTTGTTATCCTCCTTCACTTCCTGTTCTCTTGTCTTGTTAGCCCTTGTGAAAGGTCTAGAGGGTACATATTAGATGTTCCTGCAGCTCCTCTACTCCTATGTTTCCCTAGCTTCACCTTACCAGTGAAACCCACCCACCTCACTGATTATGATTTAGAGCAATATTTCTCAATCTTCTTTTTCACTGCTCAAAGTATTCCTAAAAAAAAGTCACAAGGGGGAATACGAAGGGCGAGGCAAGAATGTCACGCCATGTTTTGTCAAAAATTGCTTAACACTCAGCGCTGTGTGGGCAAACAGGTGATTGGTTCTTCCATCATGACAACACACCTGCCCACACAGCTCTGAGTGTTATGCTGTTTTTCGTCAAAAATTGCTTAACGCCCTTGCTTTACCCTCCGTATTTGCCCAATCTCGCTCTGTGCAACTTTTTTTTCTTTTTACGAGTGCTTTAAGCAGTGGAAAACGAAACAAAATTTCAGAGCTGCACGTTGTATGTACAAATTGGCTATCACAAAATAGACGAAAAACTGAACAACTTGTTGAAAAACAAAATCGATGCAGCTGAACACAATCTTCTCCAACAACATCGGTTGGTATACCACCTCAGAAGGGTTTCGCAGATATTCTTTTGGGTACCCCCTTATATATGTCAGCTAGTATAACCTTAGTTTTTCCTTTCGGTCAAAAAATTCATGGAGTCCTACTTTCCAGTTGGGTCATGTAATCTCATTGTAACACCTAGGAATTACCTGTCTTTGTGTTCTCTCAAGAAGTCACAACTTCATTCCCGAGAATTCCCTGTGTGATGAAACTGTTAAACTGTACGACATACACTTTTCATATGGTAAATAGCAGAAACTTTGATCACTTACTGATGATGATCAGAGGCTCCTGTTGCACAGATATAATGACGAAGATGACAGTTCAGCCTTCCTTACTGGTATACTTATAGTATTTGGCTTATTTATGTGAAAGTAGAAGGTAATGATAGGATCACACTGTACTCCCAGCAGGCAGAGCTGGTACTGGCTCTGTGATGTTTTGCTGATGCATCATGGTATTGTTAGCACAGCAAAGAGGAAGAGAAAGCATGGAGGAATCTAAAACTTTAAAACTGAGCAGGGGGTTGGACCCGATGACCCTCGAGGTCCCTTCCAACTCTACCATTCTATGATTCTATGAAATCTCACAATGTCTGATAAGTATCAGACAGAGGGCTGCAGTCCATGAAAGTGAGTGCAGTATACATAAGAGACATTCAGAGTGTGACAGACAATCAACTGAGGGGGCAGTTGTCGCTAGAGTGGGCCATTAAGTTTTAATTCTAACCACCTTTTTTCAGTATTATTTGTGCAGAAATTGAATTCAGATGATCAGAATGTTGTTCTCAAAGCCCTGAAGAGAGTATGTGAGAGCAGCATACAGAAGGAAGGTTTCAGGACTTTGAGCCTTTTACTTACTAATGGAAACAGCAGAGTCATTGCAGCTGCATCTTCATTGCTCAGAAGTTTCTCTGAACAACAAACCTTTAGGGAAAGGGTAAGTACAGCACTTTGCTATATTTATTAAAGTGAAGTTCTGTCTTTTGAAATAGTATTGGACTGGGACAAGCTTGCCTAAACTTGACCTTTCATGCCTATTCCATGACTCGTCACTGTTCGACCTAATCTGTCCTAACCTCTGTATTGTCATAGGGCAGTGATGGCAAACCTTTTAGAGACCGAGTGCCCAAACTACAACTCAAAACCAACATATTTATGGCAAAGTGCCAACATGTCAGGGGGCGGGGCTTATCACAACGTATGATTTTACCCCCATCGTTCTAAAAAGGACAGGGCCGCTTCAAAATAGACAAGGTGCAAATTTTGAGGGCTTTTTGTGGTTCAAATTATTCAATTTTTCCTTTCTTTTTTGACTGCTTTTTGGATGTGAAAATACTGCAGAATGTCCTCAGCGGAAATTTCTGTGGAAAATTCTGCAGCATTTCCGCATCCAAAAAGCAGTCAAAGTGTGCACCCGGTCTATTTTGAAACAGCCCTGCCCATTTCCGCCACATGTAAACATACCCCAGCGATAATAGTGACCCCCAGTGGCCCCTAGTATGACAGCGACATACCACAGCGGCCCCCAGTGTGACAGCGACATACCACAGCGGCCCCCAGTGTGACAGCGACATACCACAGCGGCCCCCAGTGTGACAGCGACATACCACAGCGGCCCCCAGTGTGACAGCGACATACCACAGCGGCCCCCAGTGTGACAGCGACATACCGCAGCGGCCCCCAGTGTGACAGCGACATACCGCAGCGGCCCCCAGTGTGACAGCGACCTCCCGCAGCGGCCCCCAGTGTGACAGCGACCTCCCGCAGCGGCCCCCAGTGTGACAGCGACCTCCCGCAGCGGCCCCCAGTGTGACAGCGACCTCCCGCAGCGGCCCCCAGTGTGACAGCGACCTCCCGCAGCGGCCCCCAGTGTGACAGCGACCTCCCGCAGCGGCCCCCAGTGTGACAGCGACCTCCCGCAGCGGCCCCCAGTGTGACAGCGACCTCCCGCAGCGGCCCCCAGTGTGACAGCGACCTCCCGCAGCGGCCCCCAGTGTGACAGCGACCTCCCGCAGCGGCCCCCAGTGTGACAGCGACCTCCCGCAGCGGCCCCCAGTGTGACAGCGACCTCCCGCAGCGGCCCCCAGTGTGACAGCGACCTCCCGCTGCGGCCCCCAGTGTGACAGCGACCTCCCGCAGCGGCCCCCAGTGTGACAGCGACCTCCCGCAGTGGCCCCCAGTGTGACAGCGACCTCCCGCAGCGGCCCCCAGTGTGACAGTGACCTCCCGCAGCGGCCCCCAGTGTGACAGCGACCTCCCGCAGCGGCCCCCAGTGTAACAGCGACCACCCGCAGCGGCCCCCAGTGTGACAGCGACCTCCCGCAGCGGCCCCCAGTGTGACAGCGACCTCCCGCAGCGGCCCCCAGTGTGACAGCGACCTCCCGCAGCGGCCCCCAGTGTGACAGCGACCTCCCGCAGCGGCCCCCAGTGTGACAGTGACCTCCCGCAGCGGCCCCCAGTGTGACAGCGACCTCCCGCAGCGGCCCCCAGTGTGACAGCGACCTCCCGCAGCGGCCCCCAGTGTGACAGCGACCTCCCGCAGCGGCCCCCAGTGTGACAGCGACCTCCCGCAGCGGCCCCCAGTGTGACAGCGACCTCCCGCAGCGGCCCCCAGTGTGACAGCGACCTCCCGCAGCGGCCCCCAGTGGTGGCAGCGACCTCCCGCAGCGGCCCGCAGTGGTGGCAGCGACCTCCCCAGCGGCCCGCAGTGGTGGCAGCGACCTCCCGCAGCGGCCCGCAGTGGTGGCAGCGACCTCCCGCAGCGGCCCGCAGTGGTGGCAGCGACCTCCCGCAGCGGCCCGCAGTGGTGGCAGCGACCTCCCGCAGCGGCCCGCAGTGGTGGCAGCGACCTCCCGCAGCGGCCCGCAGTGGTGGCAGCGACCTCCCGCAGCGGCCCGCAGTGGTGGCAGCGACCTCCCGCAGCGGCCCGCAGTGGTGGCAGCGACCTCCCGCAGCGGCCCGCAGTGGTGGCAGCGACCTCCCGCAGCGGCCCGCAGTGGTGGCAGCGACCTCCCCAGCGGCCCGCAGTGGTGGCAGCGACCTCCCGCAGCGGCCCGCAGTGGTGGCAGCGACCTCCCGCAGTGGTGGCAGCGACCTCCCGCAGCGGTGGCAGCGACCTCCCGCAGCGGCCCCCAGTGGTGACAGCGACCTCCCGCAGCGGCCCCCAGTGGTGACAGCGGCGCCCCGCAGCGGCCCCCAGTGGTGACAGCGGCGCCCCGCAGCGACACCACCACCCTCTATTCAATATTTATCTGCATGTTTAACATTTGCTAGCCTATGAACTTCTGATCAAATAAGCATTGCAAGAGTTTTGATAAAGATTGATATAGTTGACTTAAGGCCCACTTAGACACAACGATTATCGCTCAATAGCCGTCTTTTGAGCGATAATCGTTGTGTGTAACTGCACTGACATTGTGCAGTTTTCGTTAAGTAGACGCTGATTGTTGACAACGATCAGCCTTATCAGGAATTCACAGCGGGATACAACTGATACTACTGTTTCAGCTGTATCCCGCTTCCTGAACACAGGCAGGGTATGAGGAACACAGTGCTCCAGCTGTGTTCTTCATATTCCGCACGGAGCGCACAGCTGTATACCAGCTGAGTGCTCCGTGAACAGTCAGGGTATGAAGAACACAGTGGTCCAGCTTTGTTCTTCATCCCCCGCTTGGAGCGCTCGGCTGTATAACAACCGGACGCTCCGAGCAGCGAACAGCTGGATACAGAAGACAAGCGGCCCTGCTTGTCTTCTGCATCCCCTGCTCGGAGCGCAAGTGATCACTCAACCTTTAACCCTTTGCAATCCAATTTTGGATTCAGGGTTTTCTAGGGGGCTTTCTCTTTCTGCCATTATACAATGGCACCATCTGCTGGCTAGAGCCAGTACTGCAGTATGTGTCATGCCGGATAGGCCACAACAAAAGAGCGGCCGGCAATATACAGTAAGAATACCCTGCCGGCCGTCGTCTGACATTGGAGCTGTACAGCCTTCAATCAGAATGTCTGAAGACGGCAGACAGTGGATTGGAAGGGGTTAAGCGATCACCTTGCGCTGTAAAGGCACACAACGGTTATCACTCAAAAGTCATCTTTTGAGCGATAATCGTTGTGTCTAAGCCAGGCTTTAGTCAAGTGTGATTTTAGGTATTTGAACATATAGATCTTCTCCTGAATGTATGTGTCTTATAGGCGCTTGTGTCTTACTTGGAGCAGCTGGAAGATGAAGATGTACATGTGCGTGTTGCAGGCTGTGCTGCACTGGGATGCTTAAAGGTAACTGGTAGAAACTATATGAAAACTAGTTACACCTATTTGAAAATCAAACGTCTGCCACATTGATCAGCTTATAGATTAGTGAACCTAATAAAAGGGCCACAGAAATAAATGGAGAGGATATACTATAAATATACCCACAGATTGTGCAACACCTTATGGTGTCACAACAGTAATCCAAAATTTAGCCCACACAAATCTTCCAAATCCACAGATTAGCATCTCAGGAACACCAGATAAACTACACAAAATTAGGTGGCATAGAAATACAACATACAATATATACACTTGCATTTATATCTCCATCCCTCTCCTCTGTGGGTTGTATCCTCTTTCCCCATATATGTAAGATATCTTCTTTCCACATCGGAACAATTTCTAATACTTATATTCTCCACTGATGAGTAATAACCTCTCTTATTTTAAATTGATCAGTTTGTTAATTTTAAAAGTGTGCATATCCATTTAAAGGGGTTGTCCCGCGGCAGCAAGTGGGTCTATACACTTCTGTATGGCCATATTAATGCACTTTGTAATGTACATTGTGCATTAATTATGAGCCATACAGAAGTTATAAGAAGTTTTTCACTTACCTGTTCCGTTGCTAGCGTCCTCGTTTCCATGGAGCCGACTAATTTTCGCCGTCTAATGGCCAAATTAGCCGCGCTTGTGCAGTCCGGGTCGTCTTCTTTCCTCAATGGGGCCGCTCGTGCTGGATGCCGGCTCCTTGTAGCTCCGCCCCGTCACGTGCCGATTCCAGCCAATCAGGAGGCTGGAATCGGCAATGGACCGCACAGAAGCCCTGCGGTCCACCGAGGGTGAAGATCCCGGCGGCCATCTTCAGCAGGTAAGTAAGAAGTCACCGGAGCGCGGGGATTCAGGTAAGCACTCTCCGGTGTTCTTTTTTAACCCCTGCATCGGGGTTGTCTCGCGCCGAACGGGGGGGGGGTTGAAAAAAAAAAAAAAAACGTTTCGGCGCGGGACAACCTTTTCACTACCGGGGGTATTTGGATATCTTGCGCCTTTTAATAGCTAATACAATTTTCATACTTTTGATATATACATATAAAACCTAAATTCAAGAAAAAAAGGATTTAAACCAGCATACTCATATATTTTCTAAAATTAAACACCCTGCACATTGTCTAATTGCGATTTTGAGGCAGAATTAGGCCATTTTCAAATCTTCGTCAAAATTGGCATGTTGGAAATGCGGCTTATTCTGCAGGTTCCTGTGTAATATTCTGGTACATGTGAAAGCACCCCAAAGCTGGAAAGTAAGAACTTGTAAAATGTAAAGATTATGCAACTTGAAATGTGCTCCTCTAAATCTTATTCAAACTGCAGGCATCATGTTATAAAGCAGGAGAAGCTGAGCAGGTTGATATATAGTTTTATGGGGAAAGATTCAGTATAACTCCTATTTTATTCATTTATATCTCTGCATATACTGAGCTGAACAGTCTAATGGGCGGAGCCATCAGTGAATAACTGTACATATAGAAATAGCTGTCAATCGCTGATGGGACCGCCCAGTTCGGAATATGCAGAGGTTTAACCCTTTCCAATCCACTGTCTGACGTCTAAAGACATTCTGATTAAAGGCTGTACAGCTCAGATATCAGAAGACGTCCGGCAGTGTATTCTTACTGTAGTTTACTGGCCTCTCTACTGTCGGGGGGCCTCTCCAGCATGTCCCATACCGCAGTACTGGCTTTAGCCAGCAGACGGCGTCATTGTATAATGGCAGAAAGAGAAAGCCCCCTAGGAAACCCTGAATCCAAAATTGGATTGCAAAGGGTTCAATGAATAAAATACAGGTTATACTGACTCCCTCCCCATAATACTATATATCAGTCTGCTCAGCTTCTCCTGCTCTATATCATGATGCCTGCAGTTCAGAAAGCATATTTATGCTGACAGGTTCCCTTTAAATTGCAGTAACCAGAATTTGTTTTTTTTTTCTGTATATCCACAGGCCAAAGAAAGCATAGAACAACTTGTTTACTTGTGCCAAACAGACAAAGAAGAAGTGAAAGAAGCTGCCAAACATAGCCTGATACTTTTTGGTATGTGAAGACTAAGGCTGCCTATGCACTTTTAGATAGCTGTCTGATGAACACTCGCACGGCCTGCAGCTATCTTGCCCAATAGTCCCATGCACATGCCCTCTTGGTTCAGCCGAATGTAGAGAGGAGAGAGCCACTGCCCAACACCTCTGCCTATCTCCTGAGAACAAAAAGCATAGGGCAGTTGAAATACAATCCAACCAAATCTATGGTCTCGGTTTCACATGGTTTCCATCCCTATCAGTTGAAGACTGTATGCAGGATTTTGTGGCAATTCTTGGTGCAGCTTTTGAGCCAAAGGCAGGAGTGGACTCAAAGGGAATGGGAAAGGATTGACTTATACTTCTCACTACTAGATCCACTTTGGGGTTTATATTTAAATATAATGCTTCAAAAACTTTGTGTGTTTCCAGCCTTAATGTTCAGTGCGGCACTAGGCATCAGGCAGGATGCCAAACTAAAGGGGCAGTGCATTCCTTTGGACTTCGCTTCTGCTGATCTCTGAATCCTTGTGTCACTGTATTAGGACATTTGGCAGAAGTTGCAACTTTAGGCTTCATGTTGGTGTGCAGAAGTATTCGCGTTTAAGCTTCTTTTCTTATTTTACATGGCTCACCCTTTAAAGGGATTTTCCAGTGTGATAAATTCTGGTGATATGACAGCACTTTCTGATTCATGTGGGTCTCATTTTTGGTACATTCCCCAATCCTGAAAATGAAGGTGCTGTAGCTCTTTTTCAGGGCTACATCTCTTTCAAAGTGTTTCCCTACCTAGCATTGTTCCTGGCTACCAGCTATGCATGGAATTCTAGCATGCCTCCATTTACTACTGTGAATCTGTGCTAATGATATGCCATCACTTTCTGAGAGGATCATAAAAAAACATGGATTGAAGGACTCTGAATACATGAGATGTAATAGAAAATGAGAAAAATGGGGTGTCAAGAGTATCAGATGCCACCAAAAGAGAAAACGACAATCGTGCCCAAAATTTTTAAGACTCCCAATTTTTGTTTTTCAGTGGTGTTAGCTGTTTTATTGAGATTTTTCTATGGTACACCAACGTAATAATCTAGCATGTTAGGCTGAAAAAAGACACATGTCCATCTATTACCTCCCTTTCCCAATGTTGATCCAGAGGAAGGCAAAAAAAAAACCATGAGATAGAAGCCAACTTTCCTCATTTAAAGGAAAAAATTCCATACTGACTCCCAAGTCTGGCAATCAGAATCTCTGAATCAACAACCCTTTGAAGTAATCAGTGACTGCAATATGTAATATTGTTACATTCAAGAAAGGTGTCCAAGCCCCATTGAAACTCTTCTAGTGAGTTTGTCATTGGCACATCCTGAGGCAGAGAGTTTTATAGTCTGACTGCTCTTACAGTAAAGAACACCTTTCTATGTTGGTGTAGAAACCTTCTTTCCTCAAGATGTAAAGGATGCCTGCTTGTTACAGCCACAGTCCTGGGTATAAATAGATGATGGGAGAGATCTCTGTATTGTCCCCTGATATAGTTATACATAGTTATTAGGTCACAGTCAGCCGTCTTTATTTTTTCTAAACTAAATAACCCATATTTTGATAACCTCTCTGGGTATTGTAGTCCGCCCATTCCATTTACTAGTTTAGCTGCTCATCTTTAAACCGACTCAAGCTCTGATATGTCCATTCTCAAGTACTGGTGGCCAAAACTGTACACAATATTCCATGTGTGGTCTGACCAGTGACATATAAAGAGGAAGAACAATGTTCTCATCCTGTGCCCATAGACCTCTACTTATGCACCCCATGATCCCATTTGCCTTATATAATAACATAATATGTTAGGCTGAATGAAGACAATGTTCATCTAGTTCAGCCTGTTTCAACCCCTAGTTGATCAAGAGGAAGGCAAAAACCCCAAGAGGCAGAAGCCAATTAGGCCATTTGGGGAAAAATTTCCTCCCGACTCCTTGGCAGCAGCTGCCTGACACTGTTTGCTTCAGTTAGGTTTACAGTTAACTAAAATCCCCAGTCCTTTTCCATGTCAGTGTTACCCAGTGGTTTCCAATTTAGTGTGTTGTGGTGACACATATATTTCACCTGCCCTTGTGCATAACTTTACATTTATTAGTGTTAAACTTCATTTTCTGCCCAATCCCTTAACTTATCCAGATCCATTTGTAACCTATTCAGTTTTTTTCATATTAATTACTTTACATAGTTTTGTATCATCTGCAAATATTGATATTTTGTGCAATCTTTCTACCAGGTCATTAACAAATCTATTAAAATGAATAGGGCCAAATACTGCCCCCTGTGGTGCCTCACTAGCAACTGTGACCCAATCAGAGTTGTTGTTGTTAGCTGTTAAGTCGTTCACGACCCTAAAAGCGAGCTCCCTCCATATTTTTCGGTTTTGCACTGCTTCTTTCACTTGTGTGATATCCATGCCAGTATCCGCTCTGACAGTATTAAGCCATTGTTTACTTTGGTGGCCAGGTCTTCATTTGCCACTGATCTGTCCAAACATTATAGATTTTTTACTAGCGACTCTGCTTGCATTAAGTGACTAAAATAGGCGAGCCTGGTCATCTTTCCCTCCAGTGATATATTGAGTCTTATACGATTCCGGACTTCTGTTTGTTACTCTCGCCATCCAGGGTATACGTAGCAGCTTACGCCAGCACCACAGCTCAAGCTCATCAATCCTCCTATCAACATTTTTCGCAGTCCAGCTCTCACATCCATACATGGCTATGGGGAAAATGGTGGTTTGCACTATCCTGTGTTTACTTGCTATACCGATATCCCTACTTTTCCAGATTTTGTCCATGTTGCGGTTTGCCCCAATGCTATCCTAGATTTTATCTATTGCATACATTCTTCAGCCTGGTCAATTTTTGGGCCAAGAAAGATGAAGTCTCACACGTATTTTATGACCTCATTGTCTATTTTGATGTGAATTTGGCCATTTTTTGCAGTTGTCATAATTTTAGTCGTATTTAAATTCAAATAGAGGCCTATTTTTTCACTTTCCGTTTTAATCCTACATATCAGCTGCTTCAGACCTGCTTCTGTTTCTGCAAGCAAGGTTGTGTCATCCACATAACGGAGATTGTTGATGTTTCTTCCACCTATTTTCACCCTGATTTCCAATTCGTCTAGGTCCATTTTATGCATGATCACTTCCGCATATAGGTTAAACAAGAAGGGTGAGAGGATACAGCCGTATCGGACATTCTTCCTGATCCCAAACCAAACTGTGTCCCCATACTGTGTCCTCACAGTGACTTCTTGATTGGTCTAATGTGATTTTATTAGCTTGACTAGAAGTGCCGATATGCCCAGCTCTTGTAGGGCGTGCCATAGCTTGTCATGATCGACGCAGTCAAAGGCCTTGATGTAGTTGATGAAGCACATGTAGATATTCTTTTGGTATTCTCAAGCTTTTTCCATTGTTGATCGCAGGTTTGCAATATGGTCGAGGGTGCCGCAGCCTCGCATATGGCCTTTCATGGCTTCTGCTTCGACTTGTTTGCAGTGCTCATTCCAGTCCATTTCCTTATCCTTTCTTGCCACTCGCTGAAAATTGGCATTTAGTTGCTGAAGTTTGTCTTTGTTGCTGTCCGCCTTTGCTGCTTTTCTTTTATCAGCTATTTTGAGGGTTTGCTCTGACAACCAGTAGAGTCCTTTTTTCTGCTTCCTATAGGTGAGATGTTTACTGTCTGTTTCCATAACTGTATATTGTGCCATAGTTCCTCTAGATGCTTTTCTGATGTGTCAAGAAGTTTGAATGGCTTTGCTACCTCAATAGTGTATGATTGGGGGATTTTAGAGGTGTCAAATTTTCGCAAGGGAGCAACTTTCTTAATGCTACAGAATTTGATCCTAATCTTAGCTGCAAGGAGTTCATGATCAGTGCCACAGTCGGCACCAGGAAAGGTTTTTATTGCAACGACTGAACTTTGCCAACAATGATTTCGCGGGATGTAATCAATCTGATTTTGATAGAGGCCATTGGGAGATGTCCACGTGTACAGTGGAGGGGGTGGGGTTATTTCGTCCCCTTGCATCTCATGGGGCATTTCTTTTTCTTTTGTGAATATACTTGAGAAGAAACTATTTGATAGATCCCCCACCCCTCCCTTCCACCATATCATCTTCTATGTTTTCTCCTGCATTATTTGTTAAAGGGCCAGTGCTTTCAGTGCAGATCTGTGTACCATTTATATAATTGAAAAATAGTTTAGGGTTATTTTTGCTCTCTTTAGCAATCAGTCTTTCTGCCTCCTCCTTGGCAGTTTTTATCTTTTCCTTACTTTTTTTTACCTGTATGTTTTTAGCGCTTCTTTACTGCCTTCTTGTTTTAGTAATTTAAATGCTTTCTTTTTTCACTTATTGCCCATCTTACAATCTTCTTGAGCCACATTGGTTTCTTCTATTCGTAGTTCTTTTATTTTTTAAATGTATGAACTGCTCGCATTATTATTAAGAATGTTTTTAAACTTCTCCCATTTGTTGCCTGTACTGTTATTTTTGAGGACATTGTCCCAATTAATGTTGCCGAGAGTAATTCTGAGCTGATCAAATTTTGATTTACTAAAGTTCAGGGGTTTTTTTTTGTCTCTCCCTGATAAAGCTTCCTATCGAATGACAGCTGGAAATTATTTAGATTGTGGTCACTCTTTCCCAAGTGTCTCTTAACCTGCACCCCTGTGATTCTGTCTGGTCTGTTGGTTAATAAATGCAATGGCTCTCCCTCTAGTTGGCTCCCGTACTAGTTGGGTAAGGTAGTTATTTTTAATTGTTCTCAAGAACATATCACCCTTGTGAGATCTGCAGGTTTTATCTTCGCATATTATGTCCAGATAATTAAAGTCTCCAATAATAATTACTTCATTGCAATTTGACACCTCCTCTATTTGTCATATGAATAAGTTTTCAATTTCTTCTGTTATTTTTGGTGGCCAATAGAAAACTCTGGTAAGTTCAAAGCCCAATCGCATTTTTTATCAAGCCATGTTTTCGTTATTCATACTAGATCATAATTTTCTTCAGACATTCTCACTTCAAGCTCACCCACTTTACTGACCAGACTACTCACATTCGTTGTCTTACTGTTTATACGGTTGTCGTTATTTGTATTCATCATTTTACTTACGGTCTAACAGCTGCTCTGACAGTACTAACTGTACAACCCCACACCCCCCACTTGACCCTCATTTCCATTCCTTAATCTCAGAACTCTGTCTACACTGTCTTCCCCCCTATTTCTCTTGTTGCCACCCCCGCTCTTCCTTCCTATTCAGCCGTCTTCGGCCCCTGGGTCATCAGGGTCCTGCCAGTCTGTGGAGGTCTCGCTCCTGTCAGCTCCCCAGAATATGGAAGCTGCCTGCTGCAATGTCCTTAGACACTTTCTCCACCACTATTTCTGCAGACCTCAGTGCTGCCTCCTCCTCTCATACACTCTGAATTCTAATCTGCATCACAGTTCCATGATGCCTGCTGGCCCTTCCCCACTGTGTCACATAAAGAGCTACACAGCGAATGGGAACTCTTTCTGGAAAATTCTTCATATAGTCCAATAGCTACATCCACGTGTTTTAGTAATAGGCTTAGGTTGTGTTGTAGCTCCTTGTTGTGGCCAAAGCTGATATTGCAGTCTACATTATTGTATGCCACAGAATGGCTGATGGAGGCAGTGAATGGGAGTGCAGTACATGGCTGTACCCAGGTTTAATAGTGCGCAGTGATTTCTGGGCTGCCTATAACAGTATTCATCCGGCACTCAATATCAGTCTTGAACGTGTCAATCACAGTTATCCAAAGTTTCAGTTTGTTTCTCTAACTGGTGCCCACATGCAAGATATAGAATCTGACTGAAATAAATGCAAGGCTCGTATCAAGGGTGTTCTTCGTGATTTGCTTCCAACATATCTTGCAGCATTTATGTGGAGAGAGAGGTCTGGCAAAGACTCATTTAACACTCTGCTTCTGCATATTGCAGAGCACTTTCCTGTTTAGGATTAGGCAGTATGATTATAATGTTTAAAATATTGGTCAGGGACCTATACATTTGTTTCAAATAAATTTTATGTCCTAGGGGACCGGATCTTCACTGCTTCATTTATGTCAAGTGAAGTTTATTTCCTAGGAAGGCATAATCTTCATTTAATCCAATGTATTAATATTGTTTCCAAACTTCGAGAATTGGTAAATTATTCCAAATTCATTACAATGGTGCATCTACCGGTAGTATGGTAAATGAGGCTTTTTTACACTTCTCTTCTTTATGCCACCTCATGGTTGCTATATATATGTGTCAGTATTTCGTGCAAAAAATGGAACGCATCTTTTTATAAATTTGGCAAATTTTACATCTTCTCTTAGCTGTACCCCTGATTTTGGAGTATTTTCAAAACCCCTTACTGCGTTATTAAATCCAAATACATGCAGAAGTGGAACATTCAACTGAGGACGAACAAATTGGGCTTTATGACCTAATGGCAAAAACCCAGCCAGATTGCTATACTTGGGTGTCCCTAGAAGGGCAAACTGTATACCTAGATATTATGGCACTTGCTCTTTTTTTCTAGCTGTGTATATTTCAGTCATAGTGCTCTCTCAGCCACACTCTACAATCACTTCTTAAAGGACTGTTCCCATCTCGGGAATTTTTGACTGAAATGAGGACAGCACTAATTACGAGGTGGTCTGGATGCCGGAAACAGAAAAGCTACGCTCTTTTCATAACTTCCATTGAAGTAAATGGGAGTTATACAAACAGCATAGCACAGTGTGCTCTTCCTGCAGCTTCTAAGTTATGGAAACTGCATAGCTCAGTGCTATACAGCTTGTGTAACTCCCATTGACTTCTATGGTAATTATAGAAACAATGTTGTGCAGGGCACTTGGCTATTTTTGTCCTCCAAACTACCCACGGCAGCTGCATTGACTGTGGCCAGAGGTGATTGGGGTCCTAACTCAAGATAGGTGTGGGTCGCACTTATCAGACTTTTATGGCATATCGTGTGAATACGCCATAAAAGTCTGAAATTGGAATACCCTTTTAAAAACTTAATGCTAATAAAATTTATATCACAATTCTGGTAGAAGTATAATTTGATAGCGCTAGTTTCTTTGTGTCCTTATTTGTTTGTTCTTTTGCATTTTAACATAGGAGAAGATGGTAAAATTGCTTGTCGACATTTGGAAGAAACACTAGGAAATCTGCCTCGACTTTTTGCACCTGGAGCAATGGCAAGCACAGCATTCTGAATATATCAGACACTAAATTTTGGAGATACCATAGACACTACTAGGAGATAAGCGGCACATAAGAGAGGAACTTCCAAGATCTGAGAGAGTGTACATGACAGTATTGCCAAGCATCTTTACTACGGATGGCTTTGTGGTGGATGCTTATGGAAAGCTTTATTAAAATGACCTACCTCTGACAGTTACAATGTTTAATGAAGCGAGAGAACAAGATAAGATCAGTAATGAGCAATGTCTACCAATTAATGTTCAAATATACAATCCATATGTTCCATTACTGTGTGGGATAATGCAATATGCAAAGAGTTTGCATTATGGAAGGCGCCTTCTCAGTGATGTTTGTAGAAAAATGTAGATTTTATTAATATATATGGCATTAATTTTATGCCTCATCATGTAAAGATCTGCCATGCATGCCCTCAGCGCATTACACATGTAAGTATATTATCCTGCGGCACAAGTGGCCACAAATATTTTTGTAAGGAACACCACTGGTCTATGTAAAATGGTCCTCGAATTCTATATTTTTTATTTTAATGTGAAATACGATGAAGAAAATGGCCCGATGGGATTTTCTTTCAGTGATAATCAGACCTTGTTATATAAATAAACTTGGGTAATGATTTTTTTACACCAAAATTAATAACCGTAACTATCAGAGTTGTTAACGGACAGTGCCATTTATTTTGTCTAGAATTCCATTCTATCTTTTAACAATACAGGATCTACATCTGCTGACATGGTCTAGGGATAGATATCTATCTATATATGTATGTATATATAGGTTTATTCTATTTAGTCACTAATTTAATTCACTCTATTAGGTTGTTATTACAGGTGCAGCCACAGGTAACGTTTGCATGCCAATTGTTGGGCTGAGCAAGGACTTGCCATCGTTTTGAAGATACAGCCCAGCATTTAGCGGTAAATCACAAACCCTACCGTCACCCGCTAATACTTGTGCAATAGCACCCTTAAGTCTAAAAGCAATTGTATTTAATTTGTAGTTAAGGCTGCCACCTAATCATAAATAATACAGTTGCAGCCGGCTTCTGAATGGTGTTGGATAGTAAAAAGAATGGGCGCAGCCACCCCGTTCAATACTGCTGATTGCTACCATTGCTCCTTCACTATTATATCACTTTCCACATACAAAAAGGGTTTTCATTTCTTTGTTTATGACCAAAACAAATACAGTAATTCACTTTTACATTTTTAATCCAAACATGAAAGGAAAAAAACTTCCATATGTTTTTCTTACTGGACAATTCTGTGTATTTAATTAAATAAATTAAAAAAAACTTGCAAAGCTGTGTTTTTTAGGTTCACTGAAAACTATTTAAAAAATTTTATTTTTTTTTAATGGATCTTCTCTCCAAGCCCTAACTGTTGAATAAATGGAAAATACTAAGAGCTTGCATATCTTGCTCTCAGGATCCATGTTGTACACGCGTACTTTTTGAGATACCATTGTAAAATATTTTAGGTGGCATGTTGTTGTGTCCTGGAATACAGAAGAATGATGAATGCAGAGACAACACGGGAGGGAGGTCTACAGGTAGGGTGACTTTGTGGTGTTCAAAAGTCCAAATGTTTTTCACCCTTCTGACTGGTTCATTTAGCTCCTTTAACCATATTTCCTTCAATTCATATTGACTAAAAAAAAAGAACATTGTTAGCGCAATGGAAGGCTCCAGGTATTTTCTTGTATTCCAAATTTAAAGGCTCAAGTTATGAGCTCCTCGAAGAATCAGACCGTTCACACATTTTGTGTAATCAACTGATTTCTCCCTTTATTTGCAAACAAATATTTATACCATTTTTAAATACATTGAAAGCAAGGCTTAGGCCTCATGTCCACGACAAGATAACATTTTAAATCCACAGCGTTTCTACCACACGTGTGATCCGCGCCCAAAGGGATGCATGGGACACCCGCAGGTAGTTAAATTCTGCGGATGTAATTTTCCCCTGAGACGCGGATTGCGTATGCGGAAAAACACCCGCAGCATGCTCCATTTTAGTGCGGGTCTCCCGTGGGAACGGGTCCCACAGGCTTCTATGGAAGCCGTCCGGATCCGCGGCACACCCGCAGCTGAATTTCTGCTCTCCGGCGCGGGAGAGCAGGAGTTTAAAAAAAAATAGAGTGCACGGCACATGCGCCGGGCCGAAGAAAGAAGATCCGGCCGCGATGGAGGGCAGATCTGCAGCGTCCGGACAGGTAAAGAAAACTCCGCACAAGCAATGACGTCAGTCTATAGGCAGGATTTTCTCCCAGGTCACACCCTGCCTGCATGGTAGCTGGTCAGTCTTGAATAAACTACATATATATTTTTAGATATTAATATAATTAATCACCCTAAATATTTTTTAAAAAAATTATATGTGACTATATAAAGTAAGGTTAAATTCCTATACCCAGTTTCCCTAAAAATAAGACCTACCATGAAAGTAAGCCCTAGCATGATTTTTCTGGCTTTTTGAGTATTCTTGAAATACTGTATATACTTGAGTATAAGCCGACTTTTGCAGCACATTTTTCTTATACTGTAAAAGCTCCCCTCTGCTTATATTCCAGTGAGAGACTAGGTAAAAAAAAACAATACTCACTCCTAGCCAGCATCTGTGTCCCCGGCGGTGTGGCAAGCTACTATGTAATTCTCCCCACTGTCATCTCTCTGCTCGGCCTTGAATTTCCCTGCCATCAGCAAGTCAGCCGGTGCTCAATCATTCACAGCTATTCAGTGAATGACATCACTGAATGGCTGTGAATGGTTCATCGAGCGCCGGATTGCAGGATTGCTTAGTGAAATTGGGAAAACTTTTGGAAGAAGATAAATCTTTGGGGGTGTTAAAGGAAAGGGAACTTTTCTTTTTATGTCCTACACACCAGTCAATGGCCCTATTTCACAGTCTCCCTTAGTTACATAAGGGGATTTTTCCCCCTCCCCTACGTCCCAGTGTTGCAGGGATCAATTCGCCCTGTGAGCAATTACGCTCGTTGGTGGATTGATCCCTGCAACCATTTGTGCAACAAGTACAAGGTTTCCTACAAGATAGCAAGAGTGTGATCCAGCAGGTCCATAATATCAAATGGCAGAAGACATTATGTTGGATACTTTGTGATGTAAAAGAACTTTTATTCTAGCATACCACACCATGTGGCGATGGAGGTGAACGAATATAATCTTCATAAATTCAGCAACTATGCATTAAAATTAAAGGAATTTCTAATGGAAAGTGCTTATTTTTTTTATTAAAGCATCATTTTTTTCCCATTTATTAAAGGGGTTGTCCCGCGCCGAAACGGGTTTTTTTTTTTTTCAACCCCCCCCCCCCCCCCCGTTCGGCGCGAGACAACCCCGATGCAGGGAAGTAAAGAAAGTTTACCGGAGCGCTTACCTTAATCCCCGCGCTCCGGTGACTTCAATACTTACCGCTGAAGATGGCCACCGGGATCCTCTGTCTTCGTGGACCGCAGCTCTTCTGTGCGGTCCACTGCCTATTCCAGCCTCCTGATTGGCTGGAATCGGCACGTGACGGGGCGGAGCTACACGGAGCCGCTCTCTGGCACGAGCGGCTCCATAGAAGACTGCTGAAGACCCGGACTGCGCAAGCGCGGCTAATTTGGCCATCGGAGGCCAAAAATTAGTCGGCACCATGGAGACGAGGACGCTAGCAACGGAGCAGGTAAGTATAAAACTTTTTATAACTTCTGTATGGCTCATAATTAATGCACAATGTACATTACAAAGTGCATTATTATGGCCATACAGAAGTGTATAGACCCACTTGCTGCCGCGGGACAACCCCTTTAAGTATTTTTTTCCTACAAATTTCTAGAGCCCTGATGCGCTCCAAATTTTCAACTACAGTTTCCAACTTAGGGATGGCATGGCGGGAATGTATATATATCTTTTCAGAGAATAATCCCTTTTATGGCTACATGGTGTGGTGTGCTAGATTTATTGACGATATTGTGTTAATTTGGGACGACAAAGAAATGTGATGAGAAGAGAATGGAGAAACTAAATGGTTTTGAAAAGTTTATAAATGATGATTTAAATCTCCGCTTCACATGCATGCATCATGCGGAGGAGATTCCTTTTTTGGATTTGACTCTGCGTGGCGATAGCGAATCAGGTGCTATTGGAACTGTGTTATTCAGGAAACCATCAGCAGGGAATACAATTCTGTATGTAGAGAGTTGTCATCCTAGACACACGATAGGTGCTATCCCCATTGGAGAGCTCACAAGAGCAAAAAGGGCTTGCTCCAAAGATGAGGATTATGAATACCTAAAAAAAATCCACATGTTTAGGATTATCTGAACAAGGGTACAAAAAATCTGTACTACATGAGGCTTGCAGTAAACTAGACAAATGTAAGAGGGAGGATTTCTTGATGAGTCATATTGATAATGTAACAAATGGAATAAATGCAAATAGAAATAGGAGGCTGGTATTCTCAACACCGTTTAATAGTAATTTTTACAAGATTGGCAGATATCTGAAAAATAATTTTTTTAGTCTTGCATCAAGACAATGAATTGTGCGAAATATTAGATAACGGTATTTCTGTTGTAGCTAGAAAAAATAGAAACCTTAGAAATATTCTATCACATAGCTTGTTCATTCAAAAGAGTAAAACACATTGGTTAACACAAAAAGGCTTTTATAGATGCAGCGGCACCGGCTGCAATGTGTGTCATTTAACCCTAAAAAAGGATAAATTTATAAATAACGAAGATGCAAAGGAATTTAAAATCAATACTTTCATTAACTGTAAAACGGCTGATGTTACATTCTGTACACCATATGACATATTACATCAAGTATGTGGGGTGTACAACCAGAAAATTAAAATCCTGCATAGCGGAACATATAAGAGATATCAAAAATAACTTGGAATAGCTCAGGTGCTGCAAAACATTTATGGAAAGACATGCAGGGAATACCAATACGGTATAGAGAAAGAATTAGATAAAACAAAGAATTAGTCAAAAAATGCTTCTCAAAAGAGGCATTTGGGATTCTGAATTTAAACACAAGGATACCTACTGGAATGAATATTAGATCAGATCTATTACATATTTAGTGATACAAATACAAATTGACATACAGGGAAATTCATAATATAACATGAATGAATTATGTGTTAAGACTTATGATGTAACATTAAATATTAATGAGGAATAGAAATAGGTTATGTAACAAACTTTTAAAACCATAAATAGATATAGAAATTAGAGATGAGCGAGCACCAACATGCTTGGGTGCTCGTTGCTCGAGTCGAACTTTCAGCGATGCTCGAGAGCTCATTTCGAGTAACGAACATCATTGAAGTCAATGGGTGACTCGAGCATTTTTGTATATGACCGATGCTCCGCATAGGTCTTCACTTGTGAAACTCTGGAAAACATCCGAAAGTCATGGAAAAACCACAGAAACTGATAGGGAGGGGCAGCATGCATGGCTGCATCTCAGGCTCCCAGGTCCCACTATTAAGCCACAATGGGGGCAAGAGTCTGCCCCCCTCCACCCCCCCCCCCCCCCCCCCAACAATTTTTACTTCGGACAAACCCTCATTAGCAAGGTACACCTTAGCTAAGCACCACACTACCTGCAACCAAGGACAATCACTGCCTGCGGGTCACACCGCTGCCTCTTCTTACATGCTGCCCAACCCCCCCCCCCCCCCCCCCCCGCAAGACCCTGCAGCCACAGCGCACACAAAAGTTTCCCTGCACAGCCTTCAGCTGCCCTCATGCCACACGCTCGCTTTATAGCTAAACAACCTTATGTCTATTTCTAAGTGCGTCTGCGATGAGGAGGAACCGGAGGCACACACTGCAGAGGGTTGGCAGGGCCAGGCAGCGACCCTCTTTGAAAGGAGGGGGGGGCGATGATAAATTGACGTACAATCATCATTCCAATCCAGTGCCACCTCCGCCGCAAACGTGGGCATAAAGAGGACTCCGGTGCCAGCCCAGCACTTCTACATATCTCCACAATGCAGCAATACTCTGTGTGGGAAGTATGTGAGCGGGCCCTGGGTCAGGCTAGGTCCCAGCCTCCATCTTGTGTGACCCAAGGTGCCACGAGTGACATAGCAATGGGGAATCCATGTGTCCACACACTACTCTTTCTGTTTGGGTGCCGGATACCTCATCGACAACGCAAGGGGAAAGCCATCTGCACTCTGCACCCTACCCAAGTCAGTGTCTTTGTGCCAGACAGGTAAAACACAGCGATGGGAAGTCTGTGTGCACCCACAGCATAGATGGGTCCTAGGAAACCCAAGAGATGAACCATGAAGAAATCAGAGTGCCCAAACATGGCAGACTTTCACTGTGCCAAGGACATAGGCCTCTACACAAACCCTCAGCAATCGCGGGCATAGAGCGGACTCCGCTGCTAGTGCAGCTGTGAACGTCTCATTTGTGCAGTATCGCTCCTCTTGTTTGGCCCAAACCAGTGCCGCGGATAACTGTGGTAATGCAAGAGAAAATACATGTTGGCCTCGGCCCACAATTCATGCCCTAGTCAGTGTTTTTGGGCCAGATAGGTAAAACACCGCGATAGGAAGACTTTGTGCACCCATAGTATAGACAGACCCCTGTAACATTCCAGTAGCAAAGGTATAAGCAGACCCCAGTAATATTTCCGTAGCAGAAGTATAGGCAGAGCCGCTGTAACATTTCTGTAGCAGACGCATAGGCAGACCCCTGTAACATTTCTGTAGCAAAGGTACAGGCAGACCCCTGTAACATTTCTGTAGCACAAGTACAGGCAGACCCCTGTAACATTTCTGTAGCACAAGTACAGGCAGACCCCTGTAACATTTTTGTAGCAGCAGTATAGGCAGACCCCTGTAACATTTCTGTAGCAGGAGTATAGGCAGACCCCAGTACCATTTCTGTAGTAGAAATATAGGCAGACCCCTGTAACATTTCTGTAGCAGCAGTATAGGCAGACCCCAGTACCATTTCTGTAGTAGAAGTATAGGCAGACCCCCTGTAACATTTCTGTAGTAACAGTATAGGCAGACCCCAGTAACATTTCTGTAGCAGAAGTATAGGCAGACCCCTGTAACATTTCTGTAGCAAGAGCATAGAACCCCTGAAACATTGGTGTACCATTGGTGTAGGCAAAGTATGGAAAAATTAGTTATATAACAGTATAGGCGAGGGCTAGAAAAATTAATGTACCAAGAGTAAAAGTGTACCTCTGATAAATTTATCAACCGATAGGGCAGGTAAAACCCAGAAATATTTTTTAAAGATACAGCTCGCTGTTGCTTAATTTGCAACAGAGCCTAGAGGTAGCCCAGTGAAAAAAATTGGTTTCTGATAAAGTATCAATACTTTTGAAACTTTGAAAAATTGTAAGCAGAGCCTTTTGGGCCACAGAAAAATTGGCAGTTCAGCGTGATGACATGTTGTTTGTGACATGTGATTGACAAAGCTAATTCCCCCTTTTTTTCCGGTGATAGAGAATGCTTAATTATCCGGTTGCAGCGAAAAGAATCTTTAGGTACCGCTGCTTTCCGCTGGTGGAGAAGAGAAGTCTGGGGAAATCCAGGCTTTGTTCATCTTTATGCGTGTAAGCATGTCGGCACTGGCAGTTGACAGGCGGGTACGCTTATCTGTTATGATTCCCCCAGCTGCACTAAACACCCTCTCTGACAAGACGCTAGCGGCAGAGCGTACAGCGCGAGTTCAGGCCACGTGCCTAGCTGTGACACCCAATAGTGGTACGGAGCAGAGGTATCACGTAGGACGGTGGTACGATCGGCTACGTACTCCCTCACCATCTTTTTACAGTGCTCCCTCCGACTTAGCCTTGACCGGGGAGTGGTGATACAGTCTTGCTGGGGAGCCATAAAGCTGGCAAAGGCCTTGGAGAGTGTTCCCCTGCCTGCGCTGTACATGCTGCCTGATCTCTGCGCCTCCCCTGCTACTTGGCCCTCGGAACTGCGCCTTCTGCCGCTAGCGCTGTCAGATGGGAAGTTTAGCATCACTTTGTCCACCAGGGCCCTGTGGTATTGCATCACTCTCGTACCCCTTTCCTCTTCGGGAATGAGAGTGGAAAGGTTCTCCTTGTACTGTGGGTCGAGAAGGGTGTACACCCAGTAATTTGTGTTGGCCAGAATGCGTCTAACGCGAGGGTCACGAGAAAGGCAGCCTAACATGAAGTCAGCCATGTGTGCCAGGGTACCAGTAAGGAAGACATGGCTGTCCTCACTAGGAAGATGACTTTCAGGATCCTCCTCCTCCACAGCCCATACACACTGAACAGATGAGAGGCAAGCAGCATGAGTACCTTCTGCAGTGTGCCCAGCTGTCTCTTCCCCCTCCTCTTCCTGCTCCTCCCTCTCCTCTTCCAAAACGCGCTGAGATATAGACATGAGGGTGGTCTGGCTATCAAGCACCATACTATCATCCCCCGTCTCCTGTTCCAACAGCAAAGCGTCGGCCTTTATGCCTTGCAGCGAACTTCTCAGCAGGCATAGCAGCGGGATGG
The DNA here is from genome assembly GCF_035609145.1 of Eleutherodactylus coqui. Classification (NCBI taxonomy): domain Eukaryota; kingdom Metazoa; phylum Chordata; class Amphibia; order Anura; family Eleutherodactylidae; genus Eleutherodactylus; species Eleutherodactylus coqui. The sequence continues at coordinate 75,337,795 of NC_089847.1, forward strand.
TAACGCTAATGATTGCAGCATCGTTGCTCACCATCTGGGTAGACTCTGCCATCCAGGCCCACTCCTCGGTATAGAATTGGGGAGGCTGACTACCACTACACCGCCCATGTTGGAGTTGGTATTCCACTATTGCTCTACGCTGCTCATAGAGCCTGGCCAACATGTGCAGCGTAGAATTCCACCGTGTGGGCACGTCGCACAGCAGTCTGTGCTCTGGTAGATTAAACCGATGTTGCAGGGTCCTCAGGGTGGCAGCGTCCATGGTAGACTTGCGGAAATGTGCGCAGACGTGGCGCACCTTGCCGAGCAGGTCAGACAAGTGCGGGTAGTTTTTCAGAAACCGCTGAACCACCAGATTGAAGACGTGGGCCAGGCATGGCACGTGTGTGAGGCTGCCGATCTGCAGAGCCGCCACCAGGTTATGGCCGTTGTCACACACGACCATGCCCGGTTGGAGGCTCAGCGGCAAAAGCCAGAGGTCGGTCTGCTCTGTCAGACCCTGCAACAGTTCGGGGGCCGTGTGCCTCTTGTCACCTAAGCTGAGTAGTTTCAGCACAGCCTGCTGACTCTTGCCCACCGCTGTGCTGCCGCGTCACACTGACTGCTGGCGACGTGCTGCTCACACTTCTTAATTAAGAGGTAGAGGTTGTGGAGGAGGAGGAGGGAGAAGGTTTAGAGGAGGTGGCATAAACCGCCACAGATACCAGCACCGAGGTAGGACCCGCTATTCTGGGTGTGGGTAGGACGTGAGCGGTCCCAGGCTCTGACTCGGTCCCAGCCTCCATCAAATTTACCCAGTGTGCTGTCAGGGAGATATAGTGCCCCTGCCCGCCAGTACTTGTCCACGTGTCCGTGGTTAAGTGGACCTTCCCAGTAACCGCGTTGGTGAGGGCACGATTTATGTTGCAGGAGACGTGCTGCTGTAGGGCTGGGCCAGCACACCAGAAAAAAAAAAGTGGCGACTGGGGACCGAGTAGCGTGGGACCGCCGCCGCCATCATGTTTTTGATAGCCTCCGTTTCCACAAAACTGTTAAGCAGCATCTCCAGGCTGATTAATTTGGTAATGTGCACGTTTAAAGCTTGTGCGTGGCGGTGTATTTGCGCTTTCACTCCAACGCTTGTGCTAGCGATAGCTGAATGCTGCGCTGAGAGACATTGCTGGATGGGGTGGACGACAGTGGAGGTGAGGGTGTGGGTGCAGGCCAGGAGGCGCTCGTGCCTGTGTCCTGAGAGAGGGGTTGGATCTGAGTGGCAGGTTGGGGCACAGGGGAAGAGGCAGTGGTGTGACCCGGAGGCGGTGAACAGCCTTCGTCCCACCTTGTGGGGTGCTTGGCCATCATATGCCTGCGCATGCTGGTGGTGGTGAGGCTGGTAGTGGTGGCTCCCCAGCTGATCTTGGTGCGACACAGGTTGCTCACCACTGTTCGTCGGTCGTCCGCTCTCTCACTGAAAAGCATCCACACCTTTGAACACCTAGCCCTCTGCACGGAGACTTGGCGCTGTGAGGGTATATATATATATATATTGCCATATGTTCTTTATACTTTTATACCTATATGCAAGTTTTATTCAATTCCAAATAAGAAAAAAAAACTTAATCTGTCGCCTTAACATCAGATATTCCAAGGCTTTAGAAGGCTGAGAGAGATGTTCTAGAAATTCAGAGAAGATACGGAACCAGACACAAGGCCGCGTGTACTTGGCCGATTTCCCAGAAGCGCTGGAACAAGATATCAAGATGTTCAACCATGTACATAATTTTCACTGTCTCAGGCCGAAAATCCGGACTGCCCATAAATGGTTATGAGCCCATCACCCCCTGGTTGGGGATGGGACAAAGGGTATAAGATCTCATGTAATCTGTAATAAAGAACAGCTGAGAGCCATGTCCCGTGTGAGGAATGATACCAGATCCCTGTGTGGTGTCTCTTCTTACCGCCGGCAACGGGGCAAGTGGGGTGGGCCTGATTGGTGCTGTACTTAGAATATTTTATTACCCTGATAAATGGCGCAACCAACTGGGGCGGTAAAACCAGGAGCTTACAGCGCAATTCACCCGGATCCACGCCACGGGGAAGCCGTCCTGCTGCAAACCGAGCCTGATCAACTCACTTAGAACTCCAGGTAAGGCCAGCATATATTTATGTTGTGTTTTACACTGCGAGTTTTGCAGCAGGACTGACTATCTGTGGTTTGTGACCGGACGGGTTGGGTTAAGAGTTCTACACGGTAACTCGTGTGGGCTCCGGGTTTGCCGTCATGGACCACTGACCGTGATATGCGCACCAATGGCTCACCCAGAAACTAGTCTGTAGTTTATTTGTTGTTGAAGTTTTAACGTTTTAATAATAGTGGAGATTGTTGTATCTGCAGAAGTTTTTTTTCTCTCTTTATTTTCATTTAATCTCACAAGAGAAGGGACCCTCAGTTTAGTTTAGTTAGTTGTTAATGGTTTAGCAGAGAGGGATGCATTTTGTGAGATAGGCTTCATAAGAGAAGGGACTCTCGGTCGGTTTGCCTTATATATGGGGCTAGCGATTTGATTTCAGAGAGATGCATTTTATGGGGCTGGTTCCATAAGGAGAAGGGACTCTCGGTTGTCTTGCCAGTATATAAGAGCCTGACAATTTGAAAATTAAGAGGGATGCATTCTATGGAGCGTGTTGTTATTATTATTATTATTGTTGTTGTAATATGCGTAAGATCTTATTAAAGAAGATAGAGCACCTCAAGGGCTGCCGCCGTGTGGATGAATCTGTAAAATGTAAGAAAACTCTAATGAAAATGTGTGACACCGACCCGCACGGCAGATTACAAAATGGTGTCTGGGAGGAGGTCTTTAGGACCGAGAGGTGCCTTGGAAGATCAAGGTTTGCTAGAAAATACTGGAGGGGGAGGAAGAGAGAGAGACAGTCAGAGAAAGTATATACACATTATTTGATTAAGAAAGTATCCGTAAGTGAAATGTTGAAAAGTACAGTAAGTGATCAAGAGGGCGTCAGGAGAGTGTCTATTGAAGGTTATATTGGCAGTTAGGTAAGGGAGAGAAGTATGAGAAACAAGCAAGTCGATAAGAAAGTTACAATGCATGTGATTTGTTGGCAAAGAAAGGAGAAAAATGTGTATAATACAAGATAGATAATAGATATAGATATATATGTGTGTATATATATGTATATACTGTGTGTGCAAATAGTTAACTGAGCTTGCTTTTAGGGGAGAAGAGTTTTGTTGACATGTAACTGCGAGCTTGTGTTCAGTCTTCAAGGTCAAGAGATAAGGAAGCGAGAGAAAATGCAATAATAACCCTGGATAATATCTCGCTTGCGTAAATGGAATGGAGGCTTGAAATGAATTTAATTAATTATACTGTCTTAGTAGACAGGAAATATAGAAATTTCTAAGTTATATTCTTACTTATACAGGGGTTGAAAATGAATGTTGCAAGGTCAGGCAATAGTTTACGCTAAAACAATTCAGTCTGTGTTTCATATTCGTAGAGAGATAAGAGATGTTTTAAAAGGGGGGGGGGCTTTCAGACTTCACTTTTTGTTCAGGGTCAAATACAGAGAAATACAGAGAAAGAAAGGCAGGGGGGTTGAAAAATACCCAGAGATTCTAAAATACTTCAGCGTTTAATACAGCATATAATAGCTTCAGTAGATAAGAGATATAGAATATTTCAGTCACTCAGCAAACTTTTTCACATAATTTGTCATAAATAGCGCTCATTCACAATCTCATCTCAATAGAATTATGTACATTATAAAATTAAAAGCACTCACCTCAATGTTTTTCAACTGATGTATGTATGTTTGTCAAACTTTTTTTGTCCGTGCATCTGTATGTACTGGTACACCTTCAATAGGGGGTGACGGAGCAGACTTGAGAGCATGGATGGATGAGAGTTAGTGACCCGTGTTTAGGCTGTGATGCAGATAGTGACTGGGGATAAAAGTCCTCCCCATGCTTGGGACTTTGCTTGGTTGAGATGTGGATGTGTGGACTGTTATGCTGAAATGGAGCTGAGAAGATGGACGCAATGTGCCAATATCGAAGGGGTGGAGCTAGATGATGTAATAGTACGTAGTGATGTTTCATCCTTCTTGTCCAAGGGAGGGGGTGAGGATCTTGAACAGCTAGTAAAAGTTTTTTGTTTTGTTTTGTCTCCCGTCTCAACTTTTGATAAGACATTGCATGCAGGAACAGACTAATAATGAATTCACTTAAAGGGATCTCACATTTCCAATATTAATAGATGTTTTGTAGATTATTCTGCCCCGATGTAACTCATGTTTCTGCTATTGGTGCTAACATTTTACAGGCCTTATCTGCTTCCATCAAATCTTTTTACAATGTTGTAATACCTTAAACCGGATACTATTGTTCCAATTGAGTACCCTGGTTTAAAGGGGGGGAGGAGAAGGCATAGGTGATCTAGGTATTGCAAGTCAGCCATTTTTAAATTTTTTGCAAGCCATTTTTTAATTTTTTGCAACAAGGTTCTGATCTTTTTCAAATATAATACCAGCCTGATTGTCTAGCAGTGATGCAACAAGAAAATTTAAGTTTTAAAAAGTTACTGAAAGCCCTTGTTAATAATGCATATTTTGAGTTGTTTTTTATAGATGGTACCCAGGGTGATTGACGACTCCACACTGGATATACAGTGGTTACACAACAAGATGTCCTAAAAGCAGAATGCCTCCGCATGTCGCAGTACAAGAAGGGGAACTAAAAGCACTCGCTGAGGCGTGCAGAGTGGCCACAGGTAAGACGGCAAACATTTACACTGACTCCCGGTATGCATTTGGCATAGCTCATGATTACGGCCCAACATGGAAGGCCAGACAGTTTTTTACCTCAGCAGGACAGCCAATTAAGAATGTTGCAGCGGTGCAGTCTCATGGAGACCCTACTTCTACCTGACAAAGTGGAAAGCTCACACCAATTCCTACACCAAAGAAGCAAGAGGCAATGCCATCACAGGCCACACAGCAAAGGCAGCGGCCCTTAAGCCGTGGAAGAAAGAAGAAAAGAAGAATTTAATAATAACTTTGGACTTTGACTACTTTGATATGAACTTGGACTTTGACTACACTTGGACTTTGATAAAAACTTGGACTTTGATAAAAACTTGGACTTTGATAAAAACTTGGACTTTGATAAAAATCTTGGACTTTGATAAAAATTTGGCCTTTGATATGCTAAAGACTTTACAGTTACGAGCCAGCAAGGAAGAAAAGACAAATGGACTAAAAAGGGACGGCGTATGGTGAACAGTCAACAGAACTTGCTTACCATAGTCCCTGTGCCCCATGATGGCCCAGCTGATGCACGGAAAGACGCACCTCTCAAAGCAGTAATGATGACGACGCTTGAACGAGGACGGGTGGCTCCTTGGTTTTCTGTAGCTGCTGCATCATTTGTCCAGTTTTGCATGATCTTTGCCGTAAGCAACAGGGCAGAAGTAAAATTTGCCACATAACACTTGCCTAGACCACTCTACCCATTTCAGGGATTGCAAATTGGCTACACTCAGCTCCCACTTGTTGGGAAGCATGAAAATGTGCTTGTTGTTGTTAATGTTTTTCAGGTTGGAGACCTACTCTGTTACCAAAGTAAATAAGCAGGTAACCGCACAGAAGCTCATGAATGAGGTAATCTGCAGATATGGGGAACCGGAAGTGATTGAGTCAAACAAAGGTACACCCTTCACAGGTGAAATAATGCAACACATTATGTCTGCTTTGGGTATATTCCAGGCTTTTCACACACCCTACCATCTGCGGAGTAGGGGGAAAGTAGATACAAAAGACAATAGAGGAAATGGGTAAATTTTGAATTGAGTGTCTTTCATTAGTTTTTTTCTCCAGGAGGGTACATGCCACAGTAGCTGCATTTGGGGAATGATTTTCTTGTTAATTTTGTCATGGGTCCCTCCAAGGAATTGTCAATAATGTATTCTGTAGTCTCTGCTTTTCTCCCAGGTCCTACAGATGAGTGTCACAATCTAAAACCAGGTGACAGGGTCTATGTGAAAAAGTTTGAGCAAGAAACCTGGTTTGAATGTCCTTACCAGATGTTGTTCACCCAACTGCAGTCAAGCTCGAAGGAAAGCCCACTTGGATCCACACTTTGCACTGAAAAAACTAATGATCCTGCATATCCTTTACATGCTATAATGTGGTACAATTCCTCTAACACACACCTTTGACTACTGTACACTAGCCCCCTGTTTCAGAACAAATTAATACAATCAAATGGGCAATATGAAGCCTACACTGAGGGTGAGATTCTAACACCGCATTGTGCTAAGAGAGACATTGACGCTCCAGGTGGTAACTTTGATCCACATGTACACATAGATGTAATAGGAGTGCCAAGGGGGGTGCCAGATGAATTTAATTCTAGAGATCAGGTTAAAGCAGATTTTGAGTCCTTATTTGCTTTTGTCACTGTTAATAATAATGTAGATTGGATGAATTATATCTATTACAATCAGCAGAGGTTTGTAAACTACACCAGAGATGCTTTATAAGGGTTAGCTAACCAGTTAGGGCCCACTGCATCCATGGCCCTAGAGTGGCCCTGGATATGATTTTAGCAGAAAGAGGTGGGGTATGTAACTTCCTGTATGTGTATTATCCCTTTAATATGACGCCAAAATTTCCCTTGTTTGAAAAAGATGAAGAGCCAGTTCCGATAATGCCAACCAGATACGTTACCAGAAGAATGGAGAAATGGACTAGTACTGCGCTTGTCCCGGTCTCATAAGATGGACTGTCAGTGGACTTCCCATTTGCCTAGGGAAAGTGCAGAAGACCTTAGGTTCCGGCGAGGGCACACCCTGTGGGGTGTTAACTCGTACAGATAGAGGGTATGGATGCCCGGAAATAAGCCCAGGGAATCCATGGCCTCCTTCTGAGGTGAGGTAGGGATCCCTTCCTTTTAGGAGTAGGGACTTACGGGCAGTGGAGAAACCCTGACGCAAGGGAGAGACGACCGAGGAAGAGTGCAAAGTCTGATGCTTGATCTCCATATTAAGTTTTTTAGGGGGGTTTGTGAGGGTATATATATATATTGCCATATGTTCTTTATACTTTTATACCTATATGCAAGTTTTATTCAATTCCAAATAAGAAAAAAAAACTTAATCTGTCGCCTTAACATCAGATATTCCAAGGCTTTAGAAGGCTGAGAGAGATGTTCTAGAAATTCAGAGAAGATACGGAACCAGACACAAGGCCGCGTGTACTTGGCCGATTTCCCAGAAGCGCTGGAACAAGATATCAAGATGTTCAACCATGTACATAATTTTCACTGTCTCAGGCCGAAAATCCGGACTGCCCATATATGGTTATGAGCCCATCACCCCCTGGTTGGGGATGGGACAAAGGGTATAAGATCTCATGTAATCTGTAATAAAGAACAGCTGAGAGCCATGTCCCGTGTGAGGAATGATACCAGATCCCTGTGTGGTGTCTCTTCTTACCGCCGGCAACGGGGCAAGTGGGGTGGGCCTGATTGGTGCTGTACATAGAATATTTTATTACCCTGATAGCGCGAGGCGGTGCTTTGGGAAACAGTTGGGGGATTCTTCGCTCTGGCTCTGCCTCTACCCCTGGCCACTCCACTGCCTCTTACAACCTGTCCTGCTGCTGCACTTGCCTCCCCCTCTGAAGTCCTGTCCTCAGTAGGCTTATCAAACCAGGTGGGGTCAGTCAACTCATCGTCCAGCTGCTCTTCCTCCGAATCCTCTGTGCGCTCCTCCTTCGGACTTACTGCCCTTACTATTACCTCACTGATAGACAACTGTGTCTCATCATCATCATCATCATCCTCCTCACCCACTGAAAGCTCTTGAGACAGTTGCCAGAAGTCCCCAGCCTCATCACCCAGACCCTGGAAACTTTCCAAAGGTTGGGCGTCGGTCACGACAAACTCCTCAGGTGAGAGAGGAACCATTTTTTCCCACTGATGGCAGGGACCCGAGAACAGTTCCTGGGAGTCTGCCTGCTCATCGGAATATGTCATTTTCATGGAGTGAGGAGGCTGGGAGGAAGGAGGAGCAGCAGCCAGAGGATTCAGAGTTGCAGTCCCTAAGCCAGGAGTAGTGGACTGCGTAGAAGACTGGGTGGTCGATACATTGCTGGATGCATTTTCTGCCACCCACGACAGGACCTGCTAACACTGCTCTGTTTGTAATAAAGGTCTACCATGTGGACCCATAAATTATGATATGAAACTGGGGACCCCAGAAACTTGCCTCTCTCCTAATCCCACAGCAGCCAGCTGTAATTCACCTGGACCAGGAACTCGGCTTGTGCCCACCCCCTCGCTTGGACGTCCGCGTCCACGTCCTCGACCCTTACCCCTACTCCTCATCATGGCGGATTACGAATAGAGCAGGGGCCAAATAAATTACCCCACTGTACAGCACTGACAACTGGGCCTTAATTCACCGCACACAGAGACTTGTAGATAGCGGAGGCTCTATGCTGTGACTAGAAAAAAGTAACCCGCTGTCTTGCGCTGATACCTAGGGGTAATTTACTGCTCGCAGAGACTTGTAGATTATAGAGGCTGTGTGGAGTGGGAGAAAACTCTAAAGCCAGTGGATAGTGCTGGTAACTGTGGAGATCTTAACCCCACAAACGGAAATGGTATTGTGAGACGCTCTGCACAGTGGCTGAGCTGAAATACTTTGCAGTGGCCCTGGTAATATTACAGTACTATTTATCAGTGAGAGCGGTATTTTACTGCACACTCCAGCCAGAAAAAAATAATACGGAAGGCTGCAAACAGGCCTAGCTGCGTAATGCAAAAATGGAAGCACTACAACTCCCAGCAGCCACCCAGTAAAATGCACAGGGTCAGATGTAGCCCAATGAAGGAGCTTTTGGGGGGGGGGTTTTGGCACAGAGGATACAGGCTGTATAGTGTATATCACTTTCCCTCTAGAAGTGGCTGTGGCCCTACGCTGTGCGTCTAATTCACTGGCACTGCAGCCACAGAACGGTAGAAATAAGTATGGAATTATTTGCGTGCACTCTCACGCTGAGAGCAGTATTTTAATGCACACTGCAGCCAGAAAAAAATATTACGGAAGGCTGCAAACAGGCCGAGCTGCGTAATACTAAAATGGAAGCACTACAACTCCCAGCAACTGCCCAGTAAAATGCACACGGTCAGATGTAGCCCTAAGAAGGACCGTTGGGGTTCTTAAAGACAGGATTCTACACTACCACTTTCCCTATCTCAGCAGCACTTTCCCTATACTCTGTATAATAGACTGCAGACTAAGAACTGCTCCCAGCCAGTCACAACAGTAATGCACACGGTCAGATGTGGCCCTAAGGACCGTTGGGGCTCTTGAAGACAGGATCCTACACTAACACTTTCCCTACAGTAGCAGCAGCACTTTCCCTATACTCTCCCAGTGTGTGTCTGAGACAAGCCGTGGGCGAGACCGCTTTAAATACTCGGCGGTCACTTGATCTCGCCAGCCACTCATTGCAGGGGGGTGGGATAGGACTAGCACGTCACAGGAGGAAGTGGTAATGCCTTCCCTGCATGTCTATTGGCCAGAAAATGGCGCTAAACATGCGGGGAAGGAAATGGAATTGATTCGAGTACTGCGTGGTGCTCGTCTCGAGTAACGAGCATCTCGAGTACCCCAATGCTCGAACGAGCATCAAGCTCGGACGAGTGTACTTGCTCATCTCCAATAGAAACACATTCATTTCCCATACTAATGATAGGGAATTGCAGGAAACTCCCTCATACTGTGAGGATATGAGAGGGTGTATATCTGCTATTTAGGAAATGGTGCGTAAGAGGTTAAATATCAAGTGTTGTTTTTAATTAGATATTACGGAAGCTTTTAAAGCGGAAGTATGGAGTAACATTATTGAGGTGAACAAGGACCAAGTTAGAGGTCTGAAACGCGTTCTCCAGTTGTCCCTGTATTTTTATGGCACTTAAGAAATAAAAGCAAAGCCACTCTATACAAGAAATTGAGCTCCCCTCGTTTGTGAATGCTTTTCATCTAAAGAACCGCTGGGACTGGGCGGTATAGCTGGTTTGAAAAAGTGGATTGCAAAGACGGACGGCTGCTGGAGAGTCTGGAAAGGTGAGCTGCTTTTCTTTATCTAGTTTTTGATCTCTCATCCTTTACCCCCTGTCCATGGGGATAAGGAGGGTTTGGTTAGCTACAGCTCATCCTTGTGTAGGCAGGAAAAAAGACAGGGTGCCTTCACACTTGCAATGTGAGAGGGCATGAAAATGCAGAATTATGAAACCATGCTGTTCAATGGTCTCATTCCCATTTGCGATGTTTTCACTCATGTGGTGTTGCATTAAAAAAATTGCGACATGTCCTATCTTTCTGTGTTCTGTATGGAGCATGTTTCCGTATGGAGCCTCCTTTTTATCGCAGCGCAAAGCACCAACTTGCGATTTTCGTGCGATGCGTTTTTAACATTGTAAAAAGTTCTAATAACTTTCAGGCTAAAAAAAAATCAAGTGAGCTAATCGCAAGCGGCAGCAATGTTTTTGTGTGAAAAAGCAGCTCAGACGCTCAAAAAACATGGGGAAAAGATGCAATTTTCTTGCGGCAAAATCGCAATTGCCACTGTGAAGGAACCCTTAATTGCTGTTCCGATCTTTGCCCTTGTTGTAGAACTTGAATTTCTCTAGTTGCCCTCTTCGTCAACCAGCACACGTGGATGCTTTAAGAGATACAGGAAACTAAACACATAACAAGGCAAAGAGAAGGTGGTGTATGAGAAAATATTATGGCTTCTCTAACAAGAGAAAAGAAAGAACTAAACATTAACCACGGATAAGTGTCCTAAATAAACAAGTCCCTCAGGTAGGACTGCCATCCTGCCACTCCATAGCTGGCTCTCTTCTCCTGCCAGGCAGTAAATATTTTTCCCAGCAATGCTGCTTTACTCTATCTAAACACAGGCAAGCAAGCAAGGCGATTTTCAATCAAGAACGCCTCCCATCACTTCTGTGAAGTAGCCATCCTCCGGTGCGGCTTTCAGCTACGTTGGAGGATCGGCAAGTGTTATCTATTGTCTTCAAAGGGAAAACGCGCATCACACTTGTGCATATCCCACGCAGTGCAATGTGTTTGAGGGTGCCTCCACACAGGTACTAAAACGCTGCATTTTTTGCTCTATGCGAGAGTGAGTGAAAAAGCAGATTTATGAAACAAATGTCTTTCAATGGTTTCATTTACATCTGCTATATATTCTCAGCGGCATGTTCTATCTTTCGGGGGGGGGGGGGTTGCCTTTTTATGCACGTATGTTTCCAAATAAAGCAATTATTTGTTCGATTTGGGTGAAAAACGGCACGACGACGCACTTTACAAAGCAGACACACATTTGCCCTATCGCTGCATTTTTTGCCAGCCCAAAAACGCAAACTCCCGTGTGGAGGCACCCTTACTGTTCCATTGAAAATCATGGGAGATGTGTTCTTAGGAACTAAAAAGATAGGACATGCTGCAATTTCTTCCCGCATCACAGTACGGGAAAACCTCACTCATGTTTATGACTCTATTCTTTTGAACGGGGTTCATATTCGCACGAGACTTGTGAATATCACAATGCACAAATCTCGTGCAAGTTTCTCGGTTGTGTAAAACTGGTTTTAGTCAAATATTAGAACTCCTGGCAAATATTATGGAATAGTACACCTACAACTTCCTCCCCCTAATAACCAAAACTAGCGACATGCTCCATTCATATGACTTGCCCCCCATTTCCTGGTTTGGCAGGAAAAACATCCTTAAATCCTACGTACTCCCGACAATCCTTTACAAAATACGCATGCTCCCAATTTCCCTTCCAAAATCCTTCTTTAAAGCTATCAAAAAAGCCTTTTCAGATTATGTCTGGAGGCACACGAGACCGCGTCTGGCCCATAGCCTAATGATAAAAAAGCGATACGAGGGCGGAATGGATCTACCCTGTATCGAAGATTTTTACAAGGCAGTACAACTAAGCTACTGGATGGAACTCAGTCAGCCCATAAAGGACCCAATTCTAACCTTACTAGCGGAAGGAGTATACGGGGACTCCCTAATGGAAGACCTTTGGCTCCCGCCTGGGTTTAGATCCAGGAGGGGCAACCGCGAACCCCTCTTACGAGGCCCTATCGAGACCTGGGAGGGTCATACCTGTGGTTCACCATCAGAGCCACAGGCTTAAGACCTTTCTGTTCATTTATTATTTTCTTATTGTTTTGGTGTCTCCTTGGTGCTATGTCCTAATAGCTATTACAGATAGCTGTTAGATTAGATGCGCTCCTGTTCCTCTAGTCTACTTTTAGTGCAGTATCAGTGCGTAGACATCTAGCAAATGCGGACAGAAGTTAGCATTTAGACTGAAACAGTTCAGCTTGCGTTCAGATAGGGACGAGGGCGGCAAATTTTGCTAGCACCTGGACTATTCCTGGAGCAGCTTTACTTATATTCAGCTGGGGATTAGGACTGCAAAATTAATCAGAGGATAACGGTGGTTATTCTGGTTTTATGACCATCAAACTATTTGATTTCGCTGCCATCTATATCCTCTATAACACTCTGATTTCAGAAAGCAGTCCTTGCATATTTTCAAAGAAAACCCTGCTGAAAGATAGTCTAATGCAGTAGTTGATTTATCCGCGGACCTTACCCCAGCTTCTGCGCACGCGCTTTTCGCCAAAGTGGCGGACGCATGCGCAAAAGCCGTGGATTGCCAGCGTAATTTAAAATCTCCCTGCTCCTGGCTACAAAATTTAGCCAAGAGCCTGGAGATTTCATGGGGGGCCGCGGTGAGCAGTTCCTGGTCACATGTTCGCCGTTATCCAATGGATAATGGCGATCACGTAAAAGTAAAAAAAAGGTGAAGCTTCATCTCCCCTCACCGATGCGATCGGTGAGAGGACATGAAACTTTTTAACGGAGGCCTCTGTATTTGCACCCCGACGCGATCCTCATCCGTGAGCTTTCCCGGATTCTACGCATGCGACCGCCGGCAAAACACCGGACACATGCGCAGGAGTCAGGGAGCACAGGAAATTTAAAATCTCCTTGCTCCCAGCGACCAACGGTCGCCGAGAGCCTGGAGCAGTGACGGTCACGTGATAAAAAGGTAGCGATCTACCTTTGGCCGGTCTCACATGACCGGATAGGAATTACAGATTCCGCATGCGTCTGATCCGCGGTAATACGCAAATCAATCGCATTGGATTACACAATTCCACTCACATTAGTGGGTCGGAATTGTGTAATCCACTCGCAGAAAAGAGAACGCAGCATGTTCTATTTTACCACGGATATTCGCAACATAGAGCCCATTGTGCTCCATGGCCGTGGATATACCCGCTGCCCATACGCAACTATGTTGTATACGGGCTGCGGGTACCCGTGTCATTGCTAAGCGACGGTGCGGGAAATACAAACAACAACAAAAAAAAATACTGCGCATGACCGCCTGTGTGAGTAGGCAGTTATGCGCAGTACATTACATGGCCGTACGCATGATCACGGCTGGCTCACAGCTGGGATCCGCTGCGGGCCTCTGCAAGCGGATTCCACCTACAGCTGCGTGAGCCCGGCGTTATTCAGACCCCTACCTGTAATACGCAATTTACAAGAAGCCCCGGGAACGCTCGCCTTCCCGCAGTTCCAGGAGCAGCTTGTTGAGCGTCTTTTGTGCGAGACCGCCGCACCTCAGCAGGCTTACGGAGACTCACAGAGCGCCACTTTTTACACCCCATACCCGCTACTGAGGTCACGAAATGACCCCCAAAAAGCATGAGAGGAGGGGGGATACTGGTTTTATTGTCCCATGGGCCCATCCCAACGAGCCTCCGTAGTTACCCCTGTCTTCGGAAATACTACACAGTTCACATTATTACTTTTATCTAAGATTTGGGGAACGCCGAAAAGGGTGCGGAGGGGGGGGGGGGATATTTTTAGGGAGTCAATTTTTATTCCGTACAAGTGGGCAATGGGGCCTTGAATTTATTCAGTTGTAAATCCAACGGGTGTTCCCTCCATTATAGGCCTTGCCATGTTTCCTGTAAGTAGATTAGGGCCACAACGGGAATGTTTTTGAACATGGGACAAACGGGGGGATCCATTTTGGGGTGAATGTCTTCATTCCTATGTACACTGTACAAAAAAAACTGTTTTTAAATTGGAAAAATTGCCAAAAAATTGAAAATTGTAATTTTTTCCTTCTGCTTTGCTTAGATTTATTCAAATACTGTGGGGTCAAAATACGCAGGACACCCCTAGATGAATTCGTTAAAGGGTCTAGTTTTTAAAATGGGGTCATTTGTGGGGGTTCTTTATCGTTTTGGACACTCAATGGCTCTATAAGTGGGCAATGGGGCCTGGAATTTATTCCGTTGTACCCTGAAATCCAACGGGTGCTCCTTTAATTATAGGCCTAGCCATGTGCCCTTTAAGTAGATTAGGGCCACTAGGGGTATGTTTCTGAACACGGGACAAACAGGGGTATCCAATTTGGGGTGAAAGTCTTCATTCCTATGTACACTGTACAAAAAAAACTTTTTAAATTGATACAACTGCCAAAAAAATGAAAATTGTAATTTTTTTCCTACTGCTTTGCTTAGATTTATTCAAAAATTGTAGGTTAAGAATACACAGTACACCCCTAGATAAATTTGTTAAGGGGTCTAGTTTTCAAAATGGGGTCACTTGTGGGGGTTCTCTTTGGTTTTGGCCGCTCGAGAGGTCTACAAATGTGCTATGGGGCCTAAAATGCCTTCAAGGAAAATTTCAGTTCTGAAAGCCACCGACTACTCCTTATATTTTGGGCCCCGTTGTGCATCCAGACAAAAGATTAGGGCCACAATGGGTATGTCTCTGAACACGGGAGAAACAGGGGTATCCATTTTGGGGTGCAAGTCTTCATTCATGTGTGTGCTGTACAAAAAAGCAGTTTTTAAAATGATTGAATTGGCAAAAAAACGAAAATCACATTTTTTTCCCCTTTGCTTTGCTTGAATTCATTCAAAAACTGTGGGGTCAAAATGGTCAGTGCACCCCTAGATAAATTCGTTAAGGGGTCTAGTTTTCAAAATGGGGTCATTTGTGGGTGTTCTCTTTGGTTTTGGCCACTCAAGAGCTCTACAAAAGTGCTATGGGGCCTAAAATGCCTTCAAGGAAAATTTCAGTTCTGAAAACCACCGACTACTCCTTTCATTTTGAGCCCCGTTGTGCATCCAGACATAAGATTAGGGCCACAATGGGTATGTCTCTGAACACAGGAGAAACAGGGGTATCCATTTTGGGGTGTAAATCCTCATTTTCATGGGCACTATAGGAAAAATATCTTTAAAATGACATATTTGCAAAAATATGAAATTTTATTTTTATCTCCTCTAAATCTAATTAATTCCTGAAAAAAAACGGTGGGATCAAAATACTCATGACACCCCTCAGTGGATACATTAAGGGGTGTAGTTTTTAAAATGGGGTCATTTGTGGGGGTATCCATTATTCTGACACTCATGAGCCTTTGCAAACTTGGCTTGGTGCAGGAAAACAAAGTGTTCCTCAAAATGCTGAAAAGTAATGTTAAATTTGTACGTCTCCTAAATGGTTAAAAAAAACACAAAAGTTTTTCAAATGTGCATTCAGAATAAAGTAAACAGATGCAAATATATATCTTATCAAACATTTGTACAGTATGTTTGGACTTATTTGAGATATTACAGTTGAAAATTTGAAAAAAATGACAATTTTTTTCAAAATTTTCCTAATTTTGGCGCTTTTAATAAATATACACAAATTATATCGGTCTCTTTTTACAACCAAAATGAAGTACAACATGTGGCGAAAAAACTGTCAGGATCACTTGGATATGTAAAGCCTTTACGAAGTTATGCTACGTTGAACGTCGCATGTCAGATTTCCAAAATTTGGCTCCGTCACTAAGGCGCAAACAGGCTTCGTCACTAAGGGGTTAATTAGTTAAATGTATGGCTATTTGTAAGGATGATTTGATTGCATTGCCCATTGTCTATTATGCGCTCATCAAGATTTAAGGTTGCATGATATGATATATAATGTAAAATTTGAAAAATTCTAATAAACTAAGATTTAGAAAAAAATATATATTATGGAATACTTTGCTCAGTTCTACAGTGTCTTACTTTCTTTTTATCCCCAAAAGCCCCACTATGTCTTACTTTCGGGGTATGTCTTATAATAAAAAAAAATCATTACTCACCTCCCCCGGCGTTCTGTCGCGCTCCGGCAGGATGTCGCTCGCTCCTCGTCCCCGGCGCAGCATTGCTTTCTGAATGCGGGGCTTGAAATCCCCGCCTTCAGAAAGCTAATACACACGCCGTCAGCCAGTTACAGCCATTCAATGACAGCATTGAATGGCTGTGATTGGCTGAAGGCGCACGTGGCTTCAGCCAATCACACTATTCAATGACATCATTGAATGGGTGTGATTGGCTGAAGCCACGTGCGCCTTCAGCCAATCACAGCCATTCAATGATGTCATTGAATAGTGTGATTGGCTGAAGCCACGTGCGCCTTCAGCCAATTACAGCCATTCTGTAACTGGCTGACGGCGTGTGTATTAGCTTTCTGGAGGCGGGGATTTCAAGCCCCCGCATTCAGAAAGCAATGCTGTGCCGGGGACGAGGAGCGAGCGACATCCTGCCGGAGCGCGACAGAACGCCGGGGGAGGTGAGTAATGATTTTTTTTCTTCTACGGTATGTCTTACTTTCGGGGTACGGCTTACATTGGCCGACCCCCCTGACACCCCCGATACGTCTTACAATTGGGGGTGTCTTACTATCGGGGAAACACGGTAGCACCTATCTATGGCCATGTCTGTTTACTGGCCAACCAGACAGTTACGTTAATGCTGTACAGCGAGGAGATCATAGATTGGATGTGGGCGTTCCAGCAAAAATGCCACACCCACAGACCCCTATTATAAAAGTTCCTTCATGTCATTTAACCCCTTTGAGTGGCAGATTTCTTACCACCCTGTCAGACCCACCAGGGCAGGTTTTTTAAATGGGCCAATCATTTAATTTCAACTAATTTTGCAGTCGCGTTCCAAGAGCCATAACTTTTTCATTTTTCCATTGACACGACCATATCAGGGCTTGTTTTTTTGCCGGACAAGATGTATTTTTTGATGGCATCATTTTTGGGTATATATAATGTATTACATACCTTTTGTAAAAAAAGTTTGTAGAGAGATCGGGGAAACAAAAGAAATTCTGCCATTTTATTTTGGATTTCATTTTTACGGCGTTCAGCGTGCAGAATAAATAATGTGATAACATTATTCTCTGAGTCATCGCGATTCTGGTGATACCAAGTTTATACAGGTTTTTATGTTTTGCTATTTTTGTACATTTCAAACATTTTTTTTTTTCTTAAAGATTTGCTTTTGTGTCGCCGCATTCCAAGAGCCGTATTAATTTTATTTTTCCATTGCCAGAGCTCTAGAAGGCCTTGTTTTTTGCGGGATGAACTCTAGTCTTCATTTATCTAATTTTTAGGAACATGTAAAATTTTGATCACTTTTTATTCCATTTTTTCTAGTGGCAAAATTTACAAAATCTGAAATTCTGGCATGTTTTTTGAATTTTCACTGCATTCTCTGAGCAATTAAAGTAATTCTATAGGCCAGTACGATTATGCCAATACCAAATTTAAAAAGTCGCGAAAAAGAAAAAAAACTATTACAGTTTTTTTTAAAAAAAGTAATAAAAGTTTAAATCACCCTCGTTTTGCCATATCTATAATAAAAAAATCTAAATCTTAAAAGAAAAATACATATTTGGTATCTCCCTGTCCGTAAAAGTCCAATCTATCAAAGTAGCGCATTATTTACCCCACATGGTGAACGTAGTCCAAAAAAAAAAACAAGCAACGCCAGAAATGCACTTTTTCAGTCACCCTTCCAGAAAAAATGCAATGAAAAGCGATTAAAAAGTCGTATGTATTCCGAATTGGCACTAATGTAAACTACAGTACATACTCGCAAAAAATGAGCCATTGCTCAACTATGTCGACAGAAAAATAAAAAAGGGTCCGCGTCATTAAGGGGTTAAATAACGTACTAACTTCCTTCTCTGGGTCATTATGATGCAGGGATACCACATGTGTAATGTTGTTTTTAATTTTTAACAAAGTGAAGGGAGAAAAGTGTTTTTATTTTAATAATTTTTTCCCTTTTTTTGACTTTTTAAAATTTTTGTCCCTTTAGGGGACTTCCACAGAGACTCATCAGGACCCCCTGATCACATTACGGGGGTCCGATGGTGACAGCCCTTTACATGCTGTGGTTGCATAGACCGCGGCATGTAAAGGGTTAACACAGCAGAGATCGGAGGTTTTCTCCATTCTCTGCTGTGTAGAGCTGGTGCCTGGCTATGCTCTGACAGCCAAGCACCAGCTTTCCCTGCCACAGAGACCATCGGCTGGCTTCTGACAAGCAGATAGTCTCCATAGCAACCTGTTAACAATTCATTGCAGGGTTTGAAAATAGAAGCGGGAGATTGCCGGCAGATCGGTAATATCTTCCTGCTTCTTTTTTCAAAGTCCTGCACTGTTCTGTGTGGGACTGTGCAGGCAGAGCACACTGCCACAGCTTATGGCATTGTGCTCTGCAGGTCCCATAGTGAAACATAGCCCAGAAATCTTCCGGGCTATATCACTATCGTCAGTGGAGCTCGTCCCGGAAAATTTCCGGGCGTGCTACTCAAGGAGTTAATTGTTATGCTTGATAAAGGGGCAACAGCAGCACCCCGAAACGTGTTGCACAGCACCCCTGCATCTACCTGTCAACTTTGTGTTTGTGAATGTATGTCTCTTAGAGAAAATAAATCCTGCTGTTGGAAGATTTGAGTGAATTCTTCATTTCTTTCTGGGAAAGCCTACAGCTGGTTCTGCCATATGCTGTTTTATGGGGGTCTCAAGGACAGGGACCTCCCACAAAAGTAAGTCACTTTGCACAAGTGCCTTTTTACATTGGTTCCTATGAGCGCAGAATTCATCATTGTATTTCATAGGCATTGGTTTTTTTCCCTGGATGTGGTCTGGAGCTACTTCCCTGGTGACTCTCCACCTACCCTGTTTCCCCAAAAATAAGACGCGACTTATATTAATTTTTGCTCTCAAATATGCGCTATGTCTTATTTTCAGGGGGTGCCTTATTTCGCCGCGGCAAATCCGTCTGTGGCCGCTAATCCCTCAATTGGCCAGCTTTGTGTGTCAGGGAAATTTCTGTGTACAGCACCAATCAGGCCCACCCCAATGCCCCGCTGCCGGCGGTAAAGAAGAGACCCCACACACGGAGGTCTGGTATAGTTCCTCACACGGGGAAATAGCTGCGCACTTTATTACAGATTACATGGGATCTTATACCCTTTGGTCTCATCACTAGGAATGGGTAATGGTCTCATTGGCTCAAATTCACCGCATAACCATATATGTAAAGTCCGGATTTCCAGCTGAGGCACTGAAAGTTATATACGTAGTTGAACAGTCGTTATCTAGATACGGCGCTTTAGGGAAAACAGCCAAGCACACGGCCTTCGTGTCCGTTTTTTCCTTGCGTGTTTAAGATACATTTTGTCTTCGCCTTGCAAGGCCTT
Organism: Eleutherodactylus coqui; assembly: GCF_035609145.1. Classification (NCBI taxonomy): domain Eukaryota; kingdom Metazoa; phylum Chordata; class Amphibia; order Anura; family Eleutherodactylidae; genus Eleutherodactylus; species Eleutherodactylus coqui. The sequence continues at coordinate 75,357,462 of NC_089847.1, forward strand.
TGGAATATCTGATGTAAGGTGACAGATTAAGTTTTTCTCATTTTAACTTTGAATAGAACTTGCATACAGGTATAAAAGCATAAAAAACATATGGTGATATATACATATACCCTCACAAACCCCCCTAAAAACTTAATATGGAGATCAAGCACCAGACCTTGCACTCTTCCTCAGTCGCCTCTCCCTTGCGTCAGGGTTTCTCCACTGCCCGTAAGTCCCTACTCCTAGGACGGGGGATCCCTACCTCACCTCAGAAGGAGGCCATGGATTCCCTGGGCTTATTTCCGGGCATCCATACCCTCTATCTGTACAAGTTAACACCCCACAGGGTGCGCCCTCGCCGGAACCTAAGGTCTTCTGCACTATCCCTAGGCAAATGGGAAGTCCACTGACAGTTCATCTTAGAAGATCGGGGCGGCGCAGTACTAGTACATCTCTCCATTCTTCTGGTAACATACGTGGTTGGCATTATCGGAACTGGCTCTTCATCTTTTTCAAACAAGGGAAATTTTGGTGTCACATTATCCAGTCTCTTACTCATACTCTTTTTGATCAAAGGGATAATACATGTACAGGAAGTTACATACCCCACCTCTTTCTGCTAAAATCATATCCAGGGCCACTCTATTTTGGAACGCCATGGATGCAGTGGGCCCTAACTGATCAGCTAACCCTTGCAAAGCATCCCTGGTGTAGTTTACAAACCTCTGCTGATTGTAATAGATATAATTCATCCAATCTACATTATTATTACAGTGACAATAGGAAATAAGGATTCAAAACCTGCTTTAACCTGATCTCTAGAATTAAATTCATCTGGCACCCCCCTTGGCACTCCTATTGCATCTATGTATACATATGGATCAAAGTTACCACCTGGAGCGTCAACTTCTCTCTTAGCACGATGCGGTGTTGGGTTCTCACCCTCAGTGTGGTCTTATTGCACACTTGATTGTATTAATTTGTTCTGGTCCCTGAAACAGGGGACTAGTGTACAGTAGTTACAGGTGTACGTGGCTACTTGTGTGTGTTAGAGGAATTGTACCACATTATAGCATGTAAAGGATATACAGGATCATGAGTTTTTGCAGTGTGAAGTGTGGATCCAAGTGAGCTTTCCCTCGAGCTTGACTGCAGTTGGGGTGGTGAGCAACATCTGGTAAGGACATTCAAACCAGGTATAAAAGCATAAAAAACATATGGTGATATATACATATACCCTCACATGTGGACGAAATTTCTCAGAAATCTCGTCCACATGGGACAGCAAATCTGTCACGGCAAAGCTGGGAGAAGCCGGTGTTGTGGTGCAGATTCACCGGCCACAGAAACGGAAAAGCGTGCAGCCAGGTCGCTTCAAAACAAGCGTCTGAGTGCTGTGGGTTTTGAAGCAGCGCTTTCCCGGCGGAAATCTCGCTGTTTATCGCTGTGGCCAAACTGCGAGATTTCCGCCAGAAATACGCTCTGTGAGAACCCAGCCTTAAGAATCACACACAGGTTGCCTGTCTCGCACACAGAGCCATAAAAAAATAAGGGCTGTAAAGTAACGTACCTGTCTGCAGACAGAAGTTCCTGTACCACTTGTAAGCAGGGATGGCATTGCAGCTTCCGGCCACCAGGGGGAGCTCATCACAGCAGACATGTACAGCAGGAACAGAAGGTACAGTATGGACTTTTCCAGCCAGCAAAGGGAGCTCACAACAGCACACTCGTACAGCACAGCAGGGACAGGATAACAGCAGACTGTCTGCAGATCTACCTATACATCTGGAGGTAGGAGACAACAGGGATGGCAGCAGGGGACAGGCCTCTTGACTTGCCTGCACACTTTACTATGTCTTACTATCGAGGGGTGCCTTATATTTGGGATCTCTGCAAATTTCAGGGGGTGTCTTATTTTCGGGGAAGCATGGTATCGTGGATGTACTTAGTACATAGGATACTAAGACACTGATTGGGCCTTTGGGACATTTCCTTGACTTGCTGTTGGCTTTTCATTTAGGCAAAACTGAAAGCCCTTGTTATTGTGGGGTTTTTTTTTTAGCGCTACCCTTAAATATTGTTTAACTGGCCAGTTAAGGTCAGGCCTCTCGACCTCTTTAAACGGCACTTGTCCTGACATACATTGCCTGGTAATAAAGTACATCCTTTCATGCTCAGTGCATTCAGATTGCTTTTCCTATGGACTATTGTCCTTGAACCGGACTTTGGACTTGGTCTTAACTACACTCCTGCCTAGCCCTTCAGATACTATGCCTAGTACTTGTAGTCCTACTTTTGGTCTTGACTTTGCTCATGTCTCATCCTTTGGTTTGTCGCTTGTCGAGTAATTTCCTGTTGATGAATTTCAACTCCACTCTTGACTTATTTTCACATAAAAGTTGCAATGGCAACCCACAAATGTATTTCCTCTAACTACAGACTTTATTATATATTTTAAACCTATTACTTTTCTTTGAATTTCTATGACTGGTGAGCTAAAAATCACAGCAGGTATATAACTGGTATCTAGCAACACAGTTTTTTTTTAGATTCACTATAGAGTGTAATATGAAACTGATTTATGTAAATTGCTTTACTATGGTAATTGGCAGTTCATGTACAATGTCTTATGGCAGAAGCTAGTGTGATCATTTACAGCTACCATGGTGGGTCTGCAGTAGGTAGTAAGCAGTATTATATGTGTTTTTAACTGTGAGTTAACCTGTGGCTCCACTTACGCAGTGATGTGAAAGAAGTGCTGTCAGTGTGCACGGTTCTGACACTGGGACCTCTATTAGTACATTGAACACCAAATTAACACCCTAAGGTTTTCGGCCACCATTTGCTCAGAAAACCAGTCCATATGCTGTGCGAGGTGCTGAACACATCACATTGACATGCTATTCTTGTCCAAACTTGGATGAGATTAGGATATGCTATTTTTTTTTATTAATTTTTTTTTTAACTCTATTGGTCTGAGTAAATAAAAGCTTGTGTGCATCCACCCATTCAAATGAATTGGTCCTATTTCCACACAATCTTTCAGGCCATATGTAAGTAGCCTAAGGATGAAAACTAGGGCGTTCTGCAGCCCCATCAAATCTGCATGAAATAAATTGCACCATAGAAATACCACATTCTGGCACGTAATTGTAACACACGACACTTTAAGCCAACCTCTCTGATCCTGGAGAAGCAAAGATGGCTCCACTGCTTTCTGACTATATGATGCACACTGTGTATTAATAATAATAATAATAATCTTTATTTGTATAGCGCCAACTTATTCCGCAGCGCTTGTATTAGTGTGCATCATTAGTCTATGATGCTACACCTGCTTTGATTGACCAATGATGCCCAGTCAGAGCAGCCTGTAGTGTCTTAAAGCAGTGTTTCTCAACTCCAGTCCTCCCAGACCCCCAACAGGTCAGGTTTCAGGATTTTCTCAGTATTACACAGGTGATGCAATTATTGTCAGTACCTCAGCCATTGCCACAGGTGTTCTTACTATAGGATATCCTAAAAACATGACCTGTTGGGGGACTGTGAGGAGTGGAGTTGAAAAAAACACTGTCTTAGACTACTGCTGCATACTCATTCACAGTGTGCATCAGGTGGTCAGAGAAGAGGTGTGGCCATTTTTGTTGCTTCAGACCTAGAAGGTCCCTTTAAAAGATGTTCACCCGGCTTTTCTTTTTTTCAAAATTAATTATTTTCTACAATTCTACTGTAAAAATCAGGCAGAACATCTACTGTAGAAGACAAGCCAAAATGGCATTGAAGAAATCTTATACCAAAGAGAAGGAAGAGAACTGTCCTATAGAGATACATACACTCATATCAAATATATAGAGGCCAAGAATATAACCCGAACAATGAAGAGAAAGATTTAACTTTTTCCACAAAACTGGTACTTTGTAATTTCTGAGGTCCCAACATACAATTTAACTCTGCCAATTAGGTAAGCAAGTAAACAAAGAAAACTGAAATGAAACAAGAGATAGAAAAATACAAAATAGGGGAGAAGGGGAAAAAAAAACTGTATAGAGTATTTGGAGGGGAGGAGATAAGGGAGTGCTAGACCCTCCAACTGGGAGCAGCCCTGTTGCTAGCAGGAATATAAGGACACATTTTTATAAACACCTAGCTGAAACACCTAGCTGAAATTGCTACATATTTCTGTGAGTTCTGAAAACTAATCCACGGGGCCCAAGCCGGAAAACCAATTTTCCGGTCTCAGGGTCACATTGCCATACTGCATCGCTTCCATGGGCCACAATAATATTCCTATCTGAGACATTTATAGTACGTCTTAAGTATATGTCATAATTGAATCAAGTCCATTTCCAGGTCTTCCACCTATTAGGAGAATCAGGGTCACCTGCGTGCCCCTCTCACACCATGTGATGCTTTGCTGTACCCAGTGAAAATAATGGGTGAAGCGTTCCAAGGGAACGCCCAAAAATAAGACATGTCACGGACTTTCTTTACAGAAACAAGAATTTTATCACTTCTCTGCGCTCATTTGCTGTGAATATCGCCTTAGACGCCGCCATCTAGTTTTCCTACATGCCTAGATCACTGTTGCCATAAGCTACAAACACAAAGTTTTGAAAACCTATATTAGACACATAAGGCTTTCAATTAAGTGGAGGGGGGTCAGTGCAAAGGAGTGTTCTATAGAGACCTATTGTTGGAAAGACTTACATCTAGACTAGAGATGAGCGAGCACCAAAATGCTCGGGTGCTCGTTGCTCGAGTCGAACTTTCCGCGATGCTCGAGAGTTCGTTTTGAGTAACGAACCCCATTTAAGTCAATGGGCGACTCTAGCATTTTTGTATATGACCGATGCTCCGCTTAGGTTTTCACTTGTGAAAATCTGGAAAACCTACGAAAGTGATGGAAACGCCACAGAAACGGATAGGGCAGGGGAGGGGCAGCATGCAGGGCTGCATCTCAGGCTCCCAGGTCTCACTATTAAGCCACAATAGCAGCAAGAGTGTGCCCTCCCCTAACAATTTTCACTTCGAACAAACCCTCATTAGCAAGGCACACCTTAGCTAAGCACCACACTACCTCCAACGAAGCACAATCACTGCCTGCGGGTCACACCGCTGCCTCTTCTCCTGGGTTACATACTTTTGTGTGCGCACGACCCAGGGTTCACAGCGCACACAAAAGTGTCACTGCACAGCCTTCAGCTGCCCTCATGACACACGCTTGCTTCATAGCCACACCACCCTCATGTCTGTTTCCAAGTGCGTCTGCCATGAGGAGGAACCAGAGGCACACACTGAAGAGGGTTGGCAGGGCCAGGTAGCGACCTTCTGTAAAAGGGGGGGTGACAGCCCACAATGCAGTTGAGAATCAATGAGAAATTGACATTCGATCTTCATTCCAATAAAGTGCCAACCTCCATCAAGAGCTGCAAATGTGGGCATGAGTTACATAGCTATAGGGAATCCATGTGCCCACACAGTATTCATTCTGTCTAGGTGTCAGATAGCTCAATCGACACCGCAAGGGGAAAGCCATCTGCACTCTGCCCCCTACCCAAGTCAGTCAGTGTCTTTGTGCCAGACAGGTAAATCACCGCAATGGGAAGCCTTTGTGCACCCACAGCATAGGTGGGTCCTAGGCGACCCAAGACATGAACCATGAAAAAATCAGAGTGCCCAAACATGGCAGACTTTCACTGTGCCAAGGACATAGGCCTCTGCACAAACCCTCAGCAATCGAGGGCATGAAGCGAACTTCGATGCTAGTTCAGCTGCAAAGGTCTCAGTAAATCACGTTTTATCTTTCACCGCTCCAATGACTGGCTTAGCAAGGAAAAAGTTCCACAGGCCCAACCTGGCGCAGTTGCAGTCCCCTCAGGACATAGGCCTCAGCCCACACCCTCAGCAATCGCGGGCATGAAGCGGACTTCGATCCTAGTTCATCTGCGACGGGATCATTAAATCAGTTACGTTTTCTTTCACCGCTCCAATGACTGGATTAGCCAGGAAAAAGTTCCACAGACCCAACCTGGCGTACTTGCAGTTCCCCCGGGACGTAGGCCTCTGCACAAACCCTGATCAATCGCAGGCATGAAGCGGACTTCGATGCTAGTTCATCTGCGGTGGGCTCATTAAATCAGTTACGTTTTCTTTCACTGCTCCAATGACTGGATTAGCCATGAAAAAGTTCCACAGGCCCAACCTGGCGTACTTGCAGTTCCCCCGGGACGTAGGCCTCGGCCAACAGCTTCAGCAATCGTAGGCATGAAGCGGACTTCAATGCTAGCACAGCATTGAACGTCTCATTAATGCAGTAACGCTCCTCTTCTTTTGCCTAAACCAGTGTATCAGATAACTGTGGTAACACAACAGCAAATACATGATGACCAGTGCTGATCCCCTGACCCCAAGCAGGAGGAGGAGGTGGCCTTACAAGGTCAAGAAACCATGACCAGGACCCGCTGTAGCCTGTGTGGGAAGTATGTGAGTGGGCCCTTGGTCAGACTCGGTCCCAGCAAACACACCCAAGGTGCCGCGAGTTACATAGCAATGGGCAATCCGGGACCCTCACACTATTCATTCTGTGTTGGTGTCGGATAGCTCAATCGACACCGCAAGGGGAAAGCCATCTGCACTCTGCAGCCTACCCAAGTCAGTCAGTGACTTTGTGCCCGACAGGTAAAACACCACAATGGGAAGTCTTTGTGCACCCACAGCATAGGCGAGCAGAAGGAACCAAAAGAAAGTAATAAACATGAAGAAATCACAGTGCCCAAACATGGCAGACTTTCGCTCCGCCGAGGACATAGGCCACTGAACACACCCTCAGCAAACGCAGGCATAGAGCGGACTCCGATGCTAGTACAGCACTGAACGTCTCATTAAGCCAGTAATGCTCCTCTTCAGTGGCCCAAACGAGTTTCACAGATAACTGTGGTAACACGAGAGCAAATACATATTGGCCTCAGCACACAATTCATGCCCTAGTCAGTGAGTATTTTTGGGCCTGATAGGTAAAACACTGCGATGGGAAGTCTGTGTGCACCCATAGTATAAACAGACCCCTGTAACATTCCAGTAGAAAAGGTATAAGCAGACCCCAGTAACATTTTGGTTGCAGTAGTATAGGCAGACCCCAGTACCATTTCTTTAGTAGAAGTATAGGCAGACCCCTCTAACATTTGTGTGGCATAAGTATAGGCAGACCCCAGTAACATTTATGTAGCAGCAGTATAGGCAGACCCCAGTATCATTTCTGTAGCAGCAGTATAGGCAGACCCCAGCACCATTTCTGTAGTAGAAGTATAGGCTGACCCCTGTAACATTTACGTGGCAGAAATATAGGCTGACCCCTGTAACACTTAAGTGGCAGCAGTATAGGCAGACCCCTGTAAAATTCTTGTAGCAGCAGTATAGGCAGACCCCTGTAACATTTAAGTGGCAGCAGTATAGGCAGACCCCAGTAACATCCTTGTGGCAGCAGTATAGGCAGACCCCTGTAACATTTACATGGCAGAAGTATAGGCAGACCCCTGTAACATTGAAGTGGCAGAAGTATAGGCAGACCCCAGTAACATTCTTGTAGCAGCAGTATAGGCAGACCCCTTGTTACGTGTGCTGCTGGGATCTGTTGTACTATGTACTCCTAGCAGCACAGTCAGGCGGTTGAGGGTTAATTGAGCTGGCTGGGTGTGGTACTTCCTGCTAGCCAATCTCCTGGATCTATGCTCACATATAAACCCAGCTCCTGTCAGTCTCTGGCTGGGTCCCCAAGGGTGAGTACTCATGTTAGTTCTGTGTCCTGTAACTTGTTATCAGTCATGTTCTGCTTGTTCCCACTCTGATCTGTGTTTGCAAGTAAGTCTATTGTGTGGCTCTGCTTCCCCAGGATTGTCTGGACACCTGTCGTCCTAGTCTGCAGTACATGCAGCCCCCTTTTCCTTTCTCCTGTTCAGGTGTAGCCTCCAGAAATCTTATGTCTTACTCTGGGTGTCAGTTGGTGTAACTGGACACTCCCTTATGTCAGCTTGTGTAGCTGACTGTCTGTCCCCCCCTGTATGAGGACACATAGACTTGCTGTGAGTTCCATCTGTGTGCGTGTGCTCTGAGTGGAGTCTGTCTGGCTCTGTTCCCTGTTCTCCGTCCTGTTCCTAATGCAGCTGGCTGTGTGTCCAGTGCTCTGTTCTGTCCTGTTGCAAGCTTTGCTGAGTGATTTCTGTCTTGCTGGTTCATGTCCGTTTGTACATTTAAATTCTGTCAGTTTCTTGTCAGTCTGCTGCGAAACCTGCTATCTGTGTCCTGTCCTGTTGCAGCTTTCTGTGTGAACTCCGGTTCTGTTGGACTCCTGGTTAGTGTAGGGACTAGCGGTATAACCAGGAGCCGTGAAGTGGCCCGCTAGCTTCCACATATTGTACAACATGTTAACCAATACCTGGTATTTATATTCAGCTTATCTGTTACTAGTAGTTGCATTTTGGCTGCTGAATGCTCTGTGTTCTGGCTCTGTGTATCCTGTGGTTCTGTCTCTGTCCTGTAGCATGTGTATGTCTCCTGTTCTGTGGCGTGGCTCCTAGGATCAGCTAGGGCCGCGTTCCGAAGACCGCTGGGCTGCCCTTATTGGGGCAATGTTCCCCGCTTAGGTAGGGCCATGCCATCCTCCCGGTAGACAGTCAGTTGCCTGAAACCTGTGTGACCCTGGTGCTACCTGTGTGCGTCCATTACATCCATTACATTTCCCAATTTTTGGGTGCAATCATGTGGGCTCCTGTGCTTAGTTTGCCCACACGATCGTAACACCCCTGTATCATTCTTGTAGCAGAAGTATAGGCAGACCCCTGTAACGTTTTTGCAGCAGCAGTATAGGCAGACCCCTGTAACATTTACGTGGCAGAAGTATAGGCAGACCCCTGTAACATTTAAGTGGCAGCAGTATAGGCAGACCCCAGTAACATTTATGTAGCAGCAGTATAGGCAGACCCCAGTATCATTTCTGTAGCAGCAGTATAGGCAGACCCCCATAAAATCCTTGTAGCAGCAGCATAGGCAGACCCCTGTAACATCCTTGTGGCAGCAGTATAGGCAGACCCCTGTAACATTTAAGTGGCAGCAGTATAGGCAGACCCCAGTAACATTCTTGTAGCAGCAGTATAGGCAGACCCCTGTTTCATTCTTGTAGCAGAAGTATAGGCAGACCCCTGTAACTTTTTTGCAGCAGCAGTATAGGCAGACCCCTGTGACATTTAAGTGGCAGCAGTATAGGCAGACCCCAGTAACATCCTTGTGGCAGCAGTATAGGCAGACCCCTGTAACATTTACGTGGCAGAAGTATAGACAGACCCCTGTAACATTCTTGTAGCTGCAGTATAGGCAGACCCCTGTATCATTCTTGTACCACATGTATAGGCAGACCCCTGTAACCTTTTTGTAGCAGCAGCATAGGCAGAACCCTGTGACATTTAAGTGGCAGCAGTATAGCCAGACCCCTGTAACATTTACGTGGCAGCAGTATAGGCAGACCCCTGTAACATTTACGTGGCAGCAGTATAGGCAGACCCCTGTAACATTTACATGGCAGCAGTATAGGCAGACCCCTGTAACATTTAAGTGGCAGAAGTATAGGCAGACCCCTGTAACATTTAAGTGGCAGCAGTATAGGCAGACCCGTGTAACATTCTTGCAGCAGCAGTATAGGCAGACCCCTGTATCATTCTTGTAGCCGAAGTATAGGCAGACCCCTGTAACATTTTTGTTGCAGCAGTATAGGCAGATCCCTGTGACATTTAAGTGGCAGCAGCATAGGCAGACCCCTGTAACATTTACGTGGCAGCAGTACAGGCAGACCCCTGTAACATTTTTGTAGCAGCAGTATAGGCAGAACCCTGTGACATTTAAGTGGCAGCAGTATAGGCAGACCCCTGTAACATTTACGTGGCAGCAGTATAGGCAGACCCCTGTAACATTTACGTGGCAGCAGTATAGGCAGACCCCTGTAACATTTACGTGGCAGCAGTATAGGCAGACCCCTGTAACATTTACGTGGCAGAAGTATAGGCAGACCCCTGTAACATTTAAGTGGCAGCAGTATAGGCAGACCCGTGTAACATTCTTGCAGCAGCAGTATAGGCAGACCCTTGTATCATTCTTGTAGCCGAAGTATAGGCAGACCCCTGTAACATTTTTGTTGCAGCAGTATAGGCAGATCCCTGTGACATTTACGTGGCAGCAGTATAGGCAGACCCCCGTAAGATCCCTGTGGCAGCAGTATAGGCAGACCCCTGTAACATTTACGTGGCAGAAGTATAGACCCCCCTGTAACATTTATGTGGCAGCAGTATATGCAGACCCCAGTACCATTCTTGTAGCTGCAGTATAGGCAGACCCCTGTATCATTCTTGTAGCAGACGTATAGGCAGACCCCTGTAACATTTTTGTAGCAGCAGTATAGGCAGACCCCTGTGACATTTAAGTGGCAGCAGTATAGGCAGACCCCAATAACATCCTTGTGGCAGCAATATAGACAGACCCCTGTAACTTTTACGTGGCAGACGTATAGGCAGACCCCTGTAACATTTACGTGGCAGAAGTATAGGCAGACCCCTGTAAAATTTAAGTGGCAGCAGTATAGGCAGACCCATGTAACATTCTTGCAGCAGCAGTATAGGCAGACCCCTGTATCATTTTTGTAGCCGAAGTATAGGCAGACCCCTGTAACATTTTTGTTGTAGCAGTATAGGCAGATAACTGACATTTAAGTGGCAGCAGTATAGGCAGACCCCAGTAACATCCTTGTGGCAGCAGTATAGGCAGACCCCTGCAACATTTACGTGGCAAAAGTATAGGCAGACCCCTGTAACATTTACGTGGCAGAAGTATAGACCCCCCTGTAACATTTACATGGCAGAAGTATAGGCAGACTCCAGTAACATTCTTGTAGCTGCAGTATAGGCAGACCACTGTATTATTCTTGTAGCTGCAGTATAGGCAGACCCCTGTAACATTTTTGTAGCAGCAGTATAGGCAGACCCCTGTAACATTTAAGTGGCAGCAGTATAGGCAGACCCCAGTAACATCCTTGTGGCAGCAGTATAGGCAGACCCCTGTAACATTTACGTGGCAGCAGTATAGGCAGACCCCTGTAAAATTCTTGTAGCAGCAGTATAGGCAGACCCCTGTAACATTCTTGTAGCAGAAGTATAGGCAGGCAGACCCCAGTAAAATTTCTGTAGTAATACTATAGGCCAACCTCTGAAACATTGGGGTACCATGAGCTTAGGCGAAGGCCAGAAAAATTAGTTGGATAAGAGTGTAGGCGTGGGCCCCAAAAATAAGTGTACCAAGAGTACAAGTGTACCTCTGAAAAATGTATCAATCGAGGGCAGGTGAAACCCATAAATATTTTTTGAAAGATACAGCTCACTGTTGCTTAATTTGTAATAGAGCCTGTAGGCAGCCCTGTTGAAAAAATTGGTTCATGTTAATGTATCAATACTTTTGAAACTTTGAAAAATTGTAAAAGCATTGGTAGATGAGCCTTTTGGGCCGCAGACAAATTGGCTGTTCAGCGCGATGACATCTTGTTTCTGGAGGAGGGGTAGCAGGAGGAGGACTAATGTCAGAGACAGATTGACAAAGCTAAATGCCCCGTTTTTCTGGTGATAGAGAAGAGTGCTTTTATCTGCGGTTGCAGCGAAAAGAATCTTTAGGTTGCGCTGTTCTCCGTTGGTGGAGAAGAGAAGTCTGGGGAAATCCAGGCTTTGTTCATCCTTATAAGTGTAAGCATGTCAGCACTGGCAGTTGACAGGCGGGTACTCTTGTCCGTGATGATTCCCCCAGCTGCACTAAACACCCTCTCTGACAAGACGCTAGCGGCAGGGCTAGCCAGCACCTCCAGGGCATACAGCGCAAGTTCGTGCCACGTGTCCAGCTTTGACACCCAATAGTTGTATGGAGCAGAGGCATCACGGAGGATGGTGGTACAATCGGCTACGTACTCCCTCACCATCTTTTTACAGTGCTCCCTCCGACTCAGCCTTGACTGGGGAGTGGTGACACAGTCTTGCTGGGGAGCCATAAAGCTGGCAAAGGTCTTGGAGAGTGTTCCCCTGCCTGTGCTGAAGATGCTGCCTGATCTCCGCGCCTCTCCTGCTACTTGGCCCTCGGAACTGCGCCTTCTGCCACTAGCGCTGTTAGATGGGAAGTTTACCATCAGTTTGTCCACCAGGGCCCTGTGGTATTGCATCACTCTCGAACCCCTTTCCTCTTCAGGAATGAGTGGAAAGGTTCTCTTTATACAGTGGGTCGAGAAGGGTGTACACCCAGTAATCCGTAGTGTCCAGAATGCGTCTAACGCGAGGGTCACGAGAAAGGCAGCCTAACATGAAGTCAACCATGTGTGCCAGGTTACCAGTACGCAACACATCGCTGTCCTCACTAGGAAGATCACTTTCAGGATCCTCCTCCTGCTCATCCACAGGCCATACACGCTGAACAGATGGGAGGCAAGCAGCATGGGTACCCTCTGCAGTGGGCTCAGCTGTCTGTTCCCCTCCTTCTCCTGCTCCTCCCCCTCCTCCTCCTCCTCCAAAACACGCTGAGATATAGACATGAGGGTGCTGTGACTATCAAGTGACATACTCTCTTCCCTCGTCTCCTGTTCCGACCGCAAAGCGTCAGGCTTTATGCTTTGCAGCGAACTTCTCAGCAGGCATAGCAGAGGAATGGTGACGCTAATGATTGCAGCATCGCCGCTCACCATCTGGGTAGACTCCTCAAAGTTTCCAAGGACCTGGCAGATATCTGCCATCCAGGCCCACTCCTCGGTAAAGAATTGAGGAGGCTGACTCCCACTACGCCGCCCATGTTGGAGTTGGTATTCCACTATTGCTCTACGCTGCTCATACAGTCTGGCCAACATGTGCAGCGTAGAATTCCACCGTGTGGGCACGTCGCACAGCAGTCGGTGCTCTGGCAGATTAAACCGATGTTGCAGGGTCCTCAGGGTGGCAGCGTCCGTGGTGGACTTGCGGAAATGTGCGCAGACGCGGTGCACCTTGCCAAGCAGGTCAGACAAGTGCGGGTAGTTTTTCAGAAACCGCTGAATCACCAAATTGAAGACGTGGGCCAGGCATGGCATGTGTGTAAGGCTGGCGAGCTGCAGAGACGCCACCAGGTTACGGCCGTTGTCACACACAACCATGCCCGGTTGGAGGCTCAGCGGTGAAAGCCAGAGGTCGGTCTGCTCTGTCAGACCCTGCAACAGTTCGGGGGCCATGTGCCTCTTGTCACCTAGGCTGAGGAGTTTCAGCACTGCCTGCTGACGCTTGCCCACCACTGTGCTGCCGCGCCACAGAGACTGCTGGCGACGTGCTGCTCACATTTCTTAATTGAGAGGTAGAGGTTGTGTAGGAGGAAGAGGAGGGGGAGGGTTTAGAGGAGGTGGCATAGACTGCCGCAGGTACCCGAACCGAGAATGGACTCGCTATTCTGGGTGTGGGTAGGACGTGTGCAGTCCCAGGCTCTGACTCGGTCCTGGCCTCCACCAAATTCACCCAGTGTGCCGTCAGGGAGATATAGTGGCCCTGCCCGCCAGTACTTGTCCACGTGTCCGTGGTTAAGTGGACCTTCCCAGTAACCGCGTTGGTGAGGGCACGATTGATGGTGCGGGAGACGTGCTGGTGTTGGGCTGGGATGGCACACCGGGAAAAATAGTGGCGACTGGGGACCGAGTAGCGTGGGACCGCCGCCGCCATCATGTTTTTGAAAGCCTCCGTTTCCACAAACCTGTACGGCAGCATCTCCAGGCAGATCAATTTGGCAATGTACACATCTAAAGCTTGAGCGTGCGGGTGCGTGGCAGCGTATTTGCGCTTTCGCTAGCGACAGCTGGACGCTGCGCTGAGAGACATTGCTGGATGGGGTGGAAGACAGTGGAGGTGAGGGTGTGGGTGCAGGCCGGGAGGTGCTCGTGCCTCCGTCCTGAGAGGGGGGTTGGATCAGAGTGGCAGGTTGGGGCACAGGGGAAGAGGCAGTGGTGTGACCCGGAGGTGGTGGCTCCCCGGCTGATCTTGGCGCGACACAGGTTGCACACCACTGTTCATCGGTCGTCCGCGCTCTCACTGAAAAACATCCACACCTTTGAACACCTTGCACGGTGGCTTGGCGCGAGGGGGTGCTTTGGGAAACAGTTGGGAGATTCTTCACTCTGGCCCTGTCTCTACTTCTGGCCACCCCACTGCCTCTTCCAGGAAGGAGGAGCAGCAGCGAGAGGATTCAGAGTTGCAGCAGTAGAAGACTGGGTGGTCGATACATTGCTGGATGCATTTTCTGCCATCCACAACAGGACCTGCTCACACTGCTCTGTTTGTAATAAAGGTCTACCACGTGGACCCAAAAATTGTGATATGAAACTGGGGACCCCAGAAACTTGCCTCTCTCCTAATCCTGCAGCAGCCGGCTGCGATTCACCTGGACCAGGAACTCGGCCTGTGCCCACACCCTCACTTGGACCTCCACGTCCCCGCCCGCGTCCACATCCTCTAGCACTACCCGTACCCCTTAGCATGGTGGATTATGAATAGAGCAGACACAGAGCGGTATAAATAATTATGGAATTATTGGCGTACAGTTGGGGGCTGACAGCGGTATTGTAACGCTAACTCCAGGCAGAAACAAAGAATAGAGAAGGCTGCAAACAGGCCTAGCCATGCAATAGTGATGCACTACAACTCCCACCAGACACCCAGTCAATTTCAGACGGTCAGGGGTAGCCCAACGAAGGAGCTTTTCTTGTAATTTTTTTGAAAAAGAATACAGGCTATATAGCCTTATATGACTTTCCCTTTATCAGTGGCTGTGGCCGTACGCTGTGCGTGAAGTTGACGGCAGGCACAGAGCAGTGTAAATAATTATGGAATTATTGGCGTACAGTTGAAGGCTGACAGCGGTTATGTAACGCTAACTCCAGGCAGAAATAAAGAATACAGAAGGCTGCAAAGAGGCCTAGCTGTGCAATACTGATGCACTGCAACTCCCACCAGACACCCAGTAAATTTCAGACGGTCAGGGCTAGTCCAACGAAGGAGCTTTTCTTGTAATTTTTTTTGAAAAAGAATGCAGGCTATATAGCGTGTATATGACTTTCCCTCTATCAGGGGCTGTCGCCGCATGCTGTGCCTGAAGCTGACCGCAGACACAGAGCGGTGTAAAAAATTAGGGAATTATTGGCGTACAGTTGGAGGCTGACAGCGGTTATGTAACGCAAACTGCAGCCAGAAAAAAATTATACGCAAGGCTGCAAACAGGCCTAGCCGTGCAATAGTGATTCACTACAACTCCCACCAGACACACAGTAAATTTCAGACGGTCAGGGGTAGCCCAACCAAGGAGCTTTTATTGTAATTTAAAAAAAAAAAGAATGCAGGCTATATAGCGTCTATATGACTTTCCCTCTATCAGGGGCTGTCGCCGCACGCTGTGCCTGAAGCCGACGACAGACACAGAGCGGTTTAAAAAATTAGGGAATTATTGGCGTACAGTTGGAGGCTGACAGCGGTTATGTAACGCAAACAACTTCCAGAAAAAATTATACGCAAGACGGCAAAAAGGCCTAGCTGCGTAATAGTGAAGCACTACAACTCCCAGCAGCCACGCAGTAAAATGCAGACGGTCACAGGTAGCCCTAACTGTCCTTACAGTTGGGGTTCTTGTAGACAGGATTCTACACTACCACTGTCCTTGCCTCACCAGTACTGCCCCTATACTCTGTATAATTGACTGCAGACTGAGAATGCTATAGCTGTAATAGCCTGCACAGCCCGAGATGAAAAAAAAAATTTTTGGTGCAAAACTGCTCCCAGCAGCCACAACAGTAATGCACACGGTCACATGTAGCCCTAAGAAGGAGCGTTGAGGTTCTTGAAGACGCGAACACTCTCCCTATCTCGTCAGCAGCACTCTCCCTAATCTCTGCCAGCGTGTGTCTGAGGCGAGCCGCGGGCGGGACCGCTTTAAATACTCGGCGGTCACTTGATCTCACCAGCCACTCACTGCAGGGGGGTGGGATAGGGCTGGAACATCACAGGAGGAAGTTGTAATGCCTTGCTGCATGTCTTTTGGACAGAAAATGGCGCTAAACATGCAGGGAAGGAAATGGAATTGACTCGAACACCGCGTGGTGCTCGTCTCGAGTAACGAGCATCTCGAACATCCTAATACTTGAACGAGCATCAAGCTCGGACGAGTATGCTCGCTCATCTCTAATTAAAATTTATTTAAGGTTAAACATTGAACTTAAACCTTGCAGATTTGAACATTGTCACTTCACTGTTGTGATGCTCTGCTTCTAGCTTTACTGATGGTCAGTGATCCCTGAACAGCAGTATTTATGTCCTACAGTTTTATTACATGTACGCTAATTTTAATTGGCCTGTATTTTTTAGTATTATACAATTTTTTTTCTAGTGTATTGGAAGGTTTAAAGGGGCCTTTGCATGTTGTCATGTGTTACCTCAGCCCCAAATTCGGTAATTGGGAAAATACTGACGACAGTCCTATTACCACGTTCTCCAGGGCCGCATCTTCCACTCTTCCTGCTGGGTTTGTAGACATGCTGCGGTCAGTCTATATGTGGAATGTCACAGACGGTTGATAACAGTGCATCACTGAGGCCTGCGATTGGCTACGGCTGTCTGTAACATTCTGTAAGTGGACTACCTATGTGTAGATTGTCAGATGCAATGTTGAAGGTTTTTGCAGGTTCAGGATGGGTGTTTATTAGAGATGAGCGAGCGTACTTGGAAAAGCACTACTCGCTCGAGTAATGTGCTTTATCCGAGTATCGCTGTGCTCAGGTCTGAAGATTCGGGTGCCACTGCGGCTGACAGGTGAGTCGCAGCAGGGAGCAGGGGAGAGCGGGCGGGAGAGAGGGAGAGAAAGATCTCCCCTCCGTTCCTCCCCGCTCTCCCCTGCAGCTCCCCGCTCCGTGCCGGCACCCGAATCTTCAGGGACGAGCACAGCGATACTCGGATAAAGCAAATTACTCGAGCGAGTAGTGCTTTTCCGAGTACGCTCGCTCATCTCTAGTGTTTATACGTCGCCTGCTGGTTTAAAAATAAATAAATAAAAAAAATTGAAGAGCCCGCTTAACCCCTTCCCGCTCCTGGACGTACCTGGTACGTCATGGCAGCCTGGTACTTCCCGCAACATGACGTACCTGGTACGTCCTGGAGATAGCACGGGATCACATGTGATCCCGCGCTATCCCGCAGCGGGAGCCGGCTGTCAGTCACAGCCGGCGTCCCGCTCCAACAGCGGGGGGGCATCGGAGATGCGCCCGCCGCTGTTAACCCCTTCCCTGCCGCGATCTAAGTAGATCGCGGCAGGGAAAGAGTTCACAGAGGGATCGCGATCCCTGTGTGTCTCCGGCCGGAACTCGCGATGTTATCGCGAGAGCCCGGCCTGTCACCATGGCAACAGGACGCCAGACACTGGCGTCCTGTATTGCCTGTGCCTATTATCGCTGTACAAGCGATAAGGCATGGCAGAGCAGTAGCTCTGCCATGCCTTATGACAGCGATCATAGGCACAGTGATGTAAGTCCCTCAGAGGGACTCAAATAGTATTAAAAAAAAGAAAAGAAAAGTGTAAAAAAAATAAAAATGTAAAAAAAAAAATGTAAAAAACCCCTTTTTTATGCTTTTTCTAATATTAGCATAAAAAAAGGGAAAAAAAACTAAAACCCCACATATTGGGTATTGACGCGTCCGTAACGACGTGTACAAAAAGTTGAACACGCTTTTTATTTTGTACGACAAAAAGCGTAAAAAAAACCGCTAAAAAACAGAGGCAAAATGCTAATATTTAGCATTTTGCCTCACAAAAAATGCAATAAAAGTGATCAAAAAAGCCGTACATTTCCCAAAATGGTACCAATAAAAACTACAGCTCGTCTCGCAAAAAATAAGCCCTCATAGAGCTCCGTACATAGAAAAATAAAAAAGTTACAGGACTTTGAATGCAGCTATAGAGAAAAAAAAAAGATTTCCAAAAAAAGGGGGTTTTATTGCAAAAAAGTGTAAAAACCTAAAAAAAATATAACAATTTTGGTATCGTTGTTACCGTACCGACCCGCAGAAAAAATTTAGTGTGTCATTTATGCTGCATGATTAACGCTGTAAAAAAAAAAAAAAAATCTATGGCAGAATTGATGCGTTTTCTCTCCCTGTTATCATTAAAAAAAAAAAAAAAAAAATTTACGATATTGTCTATATATCCAAAAGTGGCACCGATAAAAACTACAGATTGCCACGCAAAAAACAAGCCCTTACACGGCCGCGTCCACGGAAAAATAAAAAAGTTATGGCTTTTGAAAAATGGAGATGGAAAAATACCAAAAAATCGCTTGGTCCTCAACGCCAAAATAGGCCATGTCATTAAGGGGTTAAAGGGGTTGTCCCGCGGCAGCAAGTGGGTCTATACACTTCTGTATGGCCATATTAATGCACTTTGTAATGTACATTGTGCATTAATTATGAGCCATACAGAAGTTATAAGAAGTTTTTCACTTACCTGCTCCGTTGCTAGCGTCCTCGTTTCCATGGAGCCGACTAATTTTCGCCGTCTAATGGCCAAATTAGCCGCGCTTGCGCAGTCCGGGTCTTCTGCTTTTCTGAATGGGGCTCCGTGTAGCTCCGCCCCGTCATGTGCCGATTCCAGCCAATCAGGAGGCTGGAATCGGCAATGGACCGCACAGAAGCCCTGCGGTCCACCGAGTGAGAAGATCCCCGCGGCCATCTTCATCAGGTAAGTAAGAAGTCACCGGAGCGCGGGGATTCAGGTAAGCACTCTCCGGTGTTCTTTTTTAACCCCTGCATCGGGGTTGTCTCGCGCCGAACGGGGGGGGGGTTGAAAAAAAACAAAAACCCGTTTCGGCGCGGGACAACCCCTTTAAGGCAGAGCTCACTCTGGATATAATGGGCAAGATTGAGTGCGTGTCGATTTAGGAGGAGGGATATCTAGATCAGTGTTCTGAAAGGGGAGTATTTATGTGCACATGTCAGCATTTTATGTGGTTGAACAGTGTGTGGGGCTTATGCTTCATTTAGACAGGACCATCTGCCTATATAAACGACTGCACGAATGGTGACGTCACCATTGGTTATTGGCGTTTGTGCAGAGCGCTTACGCAGGCAGATCCTCGCTGGCTTCTCTCCCAGCGCTTCACATCCTATGTGAGATGTGAAACAGGCTGAATAAGTGCGAACGAGTTGGGTCGGGCTCACATGAGTGTATGATTACCACATTGCCTTACGCAGTTCTGCTCACAGTGTGCCAGAATTGCGCAACACGCAAGCGCAAAAAAGGACACAGCTGTTCACACATCTGTTTTATTTTGCTGTTTATTAGGCCACTCTTACACTAGCATGTGCCCGCACGCATGCTGTTGCGGGCTGACAAATCCACATACACTTTGGTGGCGCTTAATACACGCCAAGATAGAGCATCTCCTTTTTATTTATTTATTTTTTTATAAAAGTAATAATGTAAGACTGTGTGGTATGTCTCAAAACAGGTAATTACAGAGATCTGGTTGGCGTAGTCTCCTAGAGTTAATGGGGCCCCTCTATAATGTTCTATGTCTGTCTTGTGCCATTGTCTTGTTTGTGGAGTGCATTTGATTTATGTGGATTGAATGGTTGCAGGACTGAAAGGGTTCACATCTGGCATGTTCTGTCCTATCTGGAAAATGTATAATTGTCTATGTATTGTTTGTATGTGGTCACATGAGGGTGAGAGATATATATATATATATATATATATATATATATATATGCAAGGAGAGGGAGTTGGAAGAGTGAATTGGTCAGCCTGAGAGTGGAGGATAGTGAGTGAACCACACAGACACCGGACAGATCGATCTGTGTGTGGAGCATGGAGGACGCCGAGCAACTTCCTTGGGCTCAGCCTAGGCCTGTTCAACACCCAGGAATCCTTGGTTCTTCTGTTGAATGCTGAGAGAGAGAGAAACCGCTTCATAACGAAGAAGAGAGAATGTGAATGGCTTGCCGGTGTAGAGAGAAAGTGAGTACCAGGAGTAATGGAGCCTACAGATAACTTGGACTGTGAATTATACAATTACCCCATGAGCCCTACAGAGAGATTTTAACTGTGAACTGTGATTTCTACAGCTGTTCAGCAACTGGGTACAGTTGTACCTTGTCACCACCGGACGCTAGGGGTTTGACAGGGCTTGTGTGAAGGAACGCCCCTGACACGCCCCTAGCTCCCGATTGGCTGTCAAGGTCCTCGCAGCGTGTCTATGGATTTTTTGCCTGGCCTGGACGGTTAAGGTTAGTTTTCCTGTTAGGCTTACCTTCTTAGCTGTTAGAGCTAATAATGTAAGCGAAACTGGAAAATTAACCCTAACCCTCTAAGCCAAACACAACGCACCCCTGAAGCAGGAGTCCCCCTACTATCTCCCCTGCCGAAGCGCTCCTTCCAAGCTCCTGTGCTACTGGCACAGCACCAGCAATCTCCTTGCTCTCTGCCTCTGCCCGGTCCCCTGCCGAAGACCTGCCGCTGTCACTTACGAAGCATCTCTGCTGGTGACACGCTTCCTCACAGCTCGTGACACTGTGCTACTACCGCCTCACAGCTCCGTCCTCCGCCTCACCACCTGCAGCGGAGATTGCAGGGATCCTGGTGCGCTGTGGCCGCTGACAGCTGTGTCCCCAGCAGTGTTTCTGCCGATGTGCCGTGCAGGCTCAGTGCTCCGTACCCCGCTGTGCTGCTGCTCACTGCTTTGTCCCAGGCGCCGCCTCTCAGGGCTCCCGGTTGAGTGACAGCCTGCCCATGATGCATGCGGGGACACTGAGCAAATACATCACCCAATCAGCTCCTTGGGGCTTCACCAGCCTTTCAAGCTGCTTGTATCTTGTCTCCATCCATACTTCCGGTGGTGACAAGATACAATAGTACCAAGCAACTGTTATACATCTGTTAGTGACTTTTTACAAACGTTTAAGAAAATAGACAAGATTGACCGTTTTGTTCCAAAATATAACCCTCTGGTGTTGCACTGCTTTATTCATTTGTAAGATCCAGCCCTGGAGAAGGAACAGTGGTGTCACGAGTAACAACTGGACTTCAGGTAACCCCCGGTTACTACCCCTGTGATCTTCCCCAGCGGTAACGTGGTCGGGTCCTGAGCTACCCTTAGAGGGAGTTTACCAGTACAACTGGTGTTTCCTGTATATAATGATAAACCAGGGTATACGACCATGGTCGATATCACTACATACGGGGATGTATAACATATAGCAGCTGTACATATATAATTATATACAGGGGATATTCATGTTATATCAGCATGCTCCATATCACTGTATACAGGGAGATATACATCCTGCATATAGGGATATGGAGCATGCTAGTATAACCTGGATATCCCATGTGTATAATTATATATGTACAGCTGCTATATGTTATACATCCCCGTATACCAGCTATACATACAAAATTGCATACCTCATTGCACCGCATTTACTCCTTCTCCGCTCCCCGACACTGCCAGTGCACCGCCGGCAGTACCAATCACACAGCCGGCAGTGCACTGATAGACTACAGTTGTGACCGATCACAACTGTAGTCTCTCAGTGGTAGAAGAACCGCGCGCTTGGGAAGTTAGCAGCCAGTAATTGGTTAGGAATGTTCAGAAGTGGTTATTGCAGGTATTTCTCTGTTAGCAAAAAAATTAGCATTGCATGTTTGTTTTTGTTCCCAGTAATGGCAACACAGAACTGCCGGATCCAGCAAGTGGGGACATTTCCCATGAGTGAGTAGAGTGGGCTTCTCTGCACATAGGTGCGGCTAGCACTTATGAGCATGCTTGGAAAAAAGGCGTTGCGCTGAACGGGTACTCATGTGCGGGTACTGACCATATTCACCCAGTGGATAAAGTTATCATGTCACTTTTGCCACAGTGTGTACGCCGTAGAAACAAGACCCCGGAAAGATAGCGGAATTGTGCTTTTTTTTCCAGTTCTTTCCACTTAGAATGTGGTTTTCATTTTTTCAGTACATTATATGGTACATTAAATGGTACCTTTGAAAAATACAACTCGTCCCGCGAAAAAAAAGCCCTCATACAGCGATGTCGATGGATAAATAAAGGAGTAATAATTCTTTAAAAAAGCGGGGAGGAAAAAACAAAACAAAAAAAGACCGCTTTGTTATAGAGTTAATGACAGGAAGAGCTAACTAAGGGGCTCTTCATACTAGGATCTTACCATCATTTAGCATACACGATTTCTTTAAAAAAAAAAGTATTAAAACGCATTGCTTGATGAACCCATTAACTAGAATTGGTCAAGTGCAGTTCAAAAGTTAATATATTTGACCTCCTTTATGTTCACGTTTTTTTTGGGAGGGGTGGGGGGTCAGAAGACCTTGGCACTAGAGATGAGCGAGCGTACTCGGAAAAGCACTACTCGCTCGAGTAATTTGCTTTATCAGAGTATCGCTGTGCTCGTCCCTGATGATTCGGGTGCCGCTGCGGCTGACAGGTGAGTCGCAGCGGGGAGCAGGGGAGAGCGGGCGGGAGAGAGGGAGAGAAAGATCTCCCCTCCGTTCCTCCCCACTCCATGCCGGCACCCGAATCTTCAGGGACGAGCACAGCGATGCTCGGATAAAGCAAATTACTCGAGCGAGTAGTGCTTTTCCGAGTACGCTCGCTCATTCCTACTTGGCACGCTTTACAGTGCCAAAAAAATACACGGAAACGTAGATTATTCTAACGTGACAGTCAATGGAAAAATATAGCAATGTCAGTACATTTCCATACATTTACCATGTACATTTTATGTTATCAAATGTCGTGAATACAAAAAAATGTACAACTACAAAACTATTAAGAAAGAGTTTATTTACAGTGGAAAAACAGACACAATCGTATTAAAACATATGGATATCCATTTAAGGCCCGGCTCATGTGGGCGGAATTTAATAGCGTATTATGCATGTGATATAAGCGCGCAAAATACGCGGTGAATGGAGTCACTAAAAATACATTGATTCATTCACAGCTGTGTATAATTCACACGTAAAAAAGGACGCAGCGCGCTCTATTTTACTGCGTAATACATGAGATAAAGCCCTATTGTTCTCTATGGGAGCATTAAAAACGCTGTACAGACGCAATTACATTTGTATGTGCGGCGTATATACGCAACGCCGCTAAGTAGCAGAGCGGGAAATTTATAAACAAAAACAGGCAGACTGCGCATGGCGGCGTGCGTGAGATACGCTGTCATGCGCAGTGAAAATTTGCTGCCATACGCAGCGATAGGCTGGCTCTAACAGCGGTAATATGCTGCTTTAGGCCTCATGTTCACGGGCAGGTTGGATCCCGCATGTGGGAAGCCGCGGTGGAATCCGACCCTGCCCGCAGCCAGCGACCCTGCCTACCTGTCCGGGTCTACTTTTTTCTGTACTGCAGATGCGTGCAAAAGTGCTGGCCACTGCACCTGCGCAATAGTTGTTTTTTTTTAAAAACACCTGCGGATTGGGCGGCTTTCATTGACTTCAATGGAAGCCGTCCGCATTGAATTCGCACTAAAATGAAGCATGCTGCGATTTGTTTTCCGCATGCGGAATCCAGAAAAGAAATCCGCAAGTGTAAATTGAAGTGCGGACACCCATGTTTCACTATGGGCGGCTTGAACCACGGATCTTCTGTGCGGGTGACCGACGCAGATTCCACAAATTAAATCTTTGGGCACAGCCATATGCGCAACTACGTTCACGACACATAGTGGCGCATGATCGAGGCCGCGCCATAGCACAGAAGTTTGAAAAAAAAAAAAATGCAGGAAGATAGGTGCTGCCCCATCTTTTCCGCACGTAGTTGATACTATGCATAAGAAAGGTAGAGCAGGTCCGATTTTTTTTTTTTCTCGCACACACAATTAACGGGCGAGAATCCTGCTAGTCAAAACAAAACCACTGAAATCAATTAAAATCAGTGGTTTTGTCCCGTTATGATTATTACACGGCTGCATGACCGGAGAACAAAATGTACAGATATATGAAAAATGGCATGCATCTGTATACAGCTCTACATGTACAGAAAAATCCTAATCTGGACCCTACATCTATGAAATAACGTCTGCACGCTCTGTGAGGAACAGATGACCCTGTTCATTGTGTCATACATGGCATTGGTTTTATTTCCTTTCTTGCTGTAAACTGTATCAGATCAAATCATCTGTAAGCAGGGGGAAAGAATCCCCCCCCCCAAAAAAAAAAAACCGTGATGGACTGAACCAGCAAGGCACCAAGCATACGTTTGACTAGCGTGGGTCATACTATTCTGCCGCGGATGGGGGGGAGCTCTGGGGCTGACAAACCTGATTGACCGCTCCACAACGCCGTACACCTCTGCTTGCACGACACTTCCGGTGAGAAGGCCCGTTGGCATATTAGCAGTTTACGCTTAGGTTAAGCAGCGCTGCTGATTAGAGCCACCTGATTGGCTCTTCGGCACCACGTGACTACACAGCATGCACGCGCATTGCCTTCAGCAGCCGTGCACTACACACTACAGTTAAGCAGATGTGCACTACTCACTACACTTAAGCAGCACAGGGTTAGGTTTAGGGTTAGGTGTAGGGTTAGTTTTAGTGTTTAGGGTTAGTGTTTATGGTTAGGGTTAGGGTTGGGGTTAGGGTTAGGTAATCCTAACCCTAAACCTAACCCCGTGCTGCTTAAGTGTAGTGTGTAGTGCACGTCTGCTTAACTGTAGTGTGTAGTGCACGGCTGCTTAACTGTAGTGTGTAGTGCACGGCTGCTGAAGGCAATGCGCGTGCATGCTGTGTAGTCACGTGGTGCCGAAGAGCCAATCAGGTGGCTCTAATTAGCAGCGCTGCTTAACCTAAGCGTAAACTGCTAATATGCGGCCCGTTGCTACGGTGATTTGCAGAGAATTGTAGGCGGCTCCTCAAGGGGGAAGTGATGTGAAATGGCGGATAGCGGTCGCTCCTCTTTCTGTAAGTTTATTAGACGTGAGTAGGGGGCGCTGCGCTGAGGTAACTCCGGCGGGTGTTATTACCGGGAGTTTAGCTCACAGTGTTTGGCGGCTCAGGCAGAGTGAGACATCTGATTAACCCCTTAAGGACCTTTTAGGGGTTTTACCCATGTTGTGCTTATACTGCCCCATTGTTTTTGCTGCCTGTCTCCCCCCATGATATATAGAGCTGTATTGTAATATTTTGTAAGGGGTGCAGAGTTAATATTAGTTTAATTTTAAAACCAGTATATGTACTAGTCCAGGAAGCATATATTGTATTTCAGCCGCACTTCAGTAGCGGTGAGCGATTCCAGCGACCTCATTGGTTGTTGGGTACACCCCCTCCTTTGGAGATGTGCACGAGTGAGACCCGCAGGGGTTTAGGGTTTGGGGTTGGAGTTAGGGTTAGTTGCTGACCCTCCTACGGCCCTGCTGCTGCTTATTTAACGGGCCGCCCACTCGTGCACATCTCCAAAGGGGGGTGTACTCAACAACCAATGAGGTCGCTGGAATCACCGCTTCTGAAGTGCAGCTGAAATACAAAATATGTGCTCTGGGTCTGATAAGACCCTGCAGCTCTGTTGTGGTCATGTGATCACTGGGTTCAATAATGGAAAGTTACACTTCTGCTTTCTCTATTCACTCCTAGCTCTTCTCCTCCGGGTCCTTGACTGTGACTAACAGCCCAGGACCCAACCTGCACCTACTAGATTGCAGGAGCTTCAATCCCGGACCACATTTATACAATTTTCGGGGGGGATTAAATCTTGGTCCTTACCAGGTTAGGCCGGCTGCACAAGGAAGAGATGGCTTCCACATGTGGGATCCCGCGATGGACTTCAGCTGTGACCCTGGCCGGCGACCCCGCGTACCTACATAATCTATATCGTGGATGACCGCGGAGGCTCACCGTCGATCATCCACAGTATAGATTATGTAGGGTTTTTTTTTCTTTTTCAATATTTGCATTTACAACGATGACGCGGGTACCCGTAGCCTGTGCACAATGTTAATTGCGTATGGGCTGCGGGTTGGACGGCCTCCATTCACTTCAGTGGAGGCCGTCTTCATGGAGTCTGAATCAAAGCAGAGCATGCTGTGATTTATTTATTTTTTTAATTATTTTTTTCCCCCTCTGCTCGCAGAGTACGCAATTGGTATTCATGCGTGTTAAGCCTTTTAATGCGTGCGATTTGCTGCACAATAGGAATCCGGTGGTGTGAGGCCAGCCTATCTAGGATGAGGCTAGTGCTGTGGGAACGTGCGGTGATACCTGGCTGTAGTCGGCGGCTGAGCACGGGTGCAAACCTGACCTGGACAAATTATTCAAGAATCATGGACAAACAACATTTTTTGACGAACATATTGGAAAACCATAATGAATGGTCATATAATAATTTACTGTAACCTAATTAGTCATAACGAGCTGCTCAAGGAAACACCGACCTCATTAAAAATATTAAATGCATTTGTGATTTTTTTCTAAGTCCTTTATTTTTACAGACTCTCCAGAAATTTCTGGACGGTTGGCAACCCTGTGGCTGAGCATCATGTGATAAGTTTTCATATAGGAGACACGTTACCCCAAAGGGGAGCGGACACTGCACCCCTGCTTTTTTTAGAGCATGTCTCCAGTACTATCTCAGAGGAAGCCGCTGTCCAACTGTGCCTGACTACTGCCTGCCACTTTTCTGTGATAGACAACCTAAGGGTGCCTCCATACTTGTGATAAAATCATGCAATGCAAGAGTAAAAACACAGAATTCTGAAACTAATGATTTTCTTCACATTTACGATGTTTTTTACTCATGCGATGTTGTGAGGAAATAAAAATCGCGGCATGTCCTTTCTTTCTGCGATGTGCACATTTTTTCTCTCTCCCATGTCTCCCTATGGAGCCTCCTTAATATCGCATCTCAAAGTCCGAACGTGCGATTAGAAAGTCCTATTGACTTTCGCGTTAAAAATTTGCAGCAAAATCATGTGGGGAAAAAACGTGAGCGGTACCAATGTTTTATCGAGAAAAAGCAATGCTAACGCTCAAAGATCGCTGGGAAAAAGGCGCGATTTTGCTGTGATTTTCTCATGGTAATATCGCGATCCCCCACTGTGAAGGAGCCCTAAAGGGGTTGGTTGTTTTTTTTTCTCCCCAAAAACATATACTCACCTCTCCCAAATCTCTGCATCTCCTGTGCTGCTGCTCTGCACCTGTTTGTTTACAGGCTGCAGTCATGCATGGGATGTCACAGGCTGCTGCAGCCAATGACAGAGCTTGGGCGATTAACCGCTGCCATTGTTTGCAACAGCCTGTGACATCCCATAAACAGGCTGCTGTATACATGACGTCACAGGAGAAACCTGGAGCTGAGGGGTGGAACACAGCGGGGAAGTGATGTTAGTTATATTACTGCATGGGGCACGTGTCTGCAAAAAACTCGGACAACCCCTCACTTACAACAGTTGCCCTCGGTGTGAGTGAAACCTCTTTTACTGATACAAATAGGAATTGTGGTATTGTTGGTAAGTATGGTGTCGGCGTGACAGGCATAAGTGCATTAGGAAATCTCAAGATCAATTTCATACAGAACCATTTTATTTAGCGCCCAGTGATAAGCACCGTTACGGCGGACCACCAATGATGGACAACATCTGCATGGAGTTTGTTTCTCCTCACTGTTTGTGTGGGCTTTCTCCTTGTTCTTCAGCTTTCTCTCTCAATCCAAAAAAATCTACTGATTGGGTAATTAGATTGTGAGCCCAGATAGGTACAGCACTATAGACTATGTTGGTACCTCTTAACCAGTAGGAAGTAATGCATAGCTCATAATGCATGTATCCTGTGTCCGTTGGGGGACCTACCTATGCAATAGATGCCGGTATTGGTGTATCTTGTCTCCACCAGAAGAATGGGTGGGAACAAAGCGCACGCCCACAACTTGATTGGCTGGGCAGGAGAATGGGTGCCCATCATCTTCCCGGCTGCGACATCCCATCTCTGCTGCTGATCCTGTCACTCTCCTCCCGCTGTGGTGCCATGTGCGCTGTCGCTGCTGGTGATCCTGTAAGTGACTTTTCTTGCTGCTGTCCCATTATTCTTTGCCGGCTTCAGCTCTCCCTTGCGCTCTACCATCTCCCTTCCTGCCTCCGGTGCTGTCATGTTCCCCACCTGCCATTTCATCTCCGCTGCTGTAATATCTTCCCGCCTGGAAGTTATCGTCTACCGTCTCCGGCGCACTGCGTTCCCTGTGGAGACTCTCACCGCCAGCCCTCTATCAGCGCTGCAATGTGTCAGCTGCTTACAGACTTCCATCCCCTCACCTGTCACTGGCTCCGGCACTCTGCCTTCTCCCCTCTCTGCTCCGACGCAGTTGGTCAGACGCTGTCAGTCCCCTCACCGGCCGGTCTTGCATAATGGCTGCAATGTGTGATGGTAGCGAGGAGACTGACAGCGCAAGAGCTGGGAGAGAGACAAGGGAGAGCGATGGAGGGGTGAGTGACACGAGGCGGGAGGGGAGATCATGGGCACTCATTCTCCGGCCCAGCCAATCAAGTTGTGGGCATTGGTTGTGGGTGTGCATTTTGTCTCCACCCATTCTTCCATTGGAGATAATACACTAGTACCATATGTACCTGTAAAGAGAGCGGGGTTTCCCTGGCCTCCATCTGGCAAGTCTTGGTGTGTGTATAAATAAATTAAAAATATACCTTTTTTCTATAGCGCCAACTTATTCTGCGATTTCAGGTGATTTATTTATTATCCCCCACCAAGTTGGGTGCTCATTTTACCGACTTCGGAAGGATGGAACGCTGCTGAGTTAACCTTGAGCTGGCTACCTGAACTCGCAACCTTCAGGTTGTCGTGGATGACCTTTGGGGGTCCACGGCGTGATCAATAGGAATGTTTGCATCCTTCCAAATTAATGTTATGAGACTGTGCGCATAGCCTGAAGCAATCACACTGACACAAGTTCAGTATATGAAAACTTCCTCATTTCTGCTTTATTTGTGGGCGCCTAGCCTCTTTTAAAGCGTTTTACATATCTGCCCTTTTTGGGCATGCCAAAGATTACATAGATACAAGGTATTTAATTATTGGATGAGCCTCTTTTAAAGCGTTTTACATATCTGCCCTTTTTGGGCATGCCAAAGATTACATAGATACAAGGTATTTAATTATTGGATGAGCCTCTTTTAAAGCGTTTTACATATCTGCCCTTTTTGGGCATGCCAAAGATTACATAGATACAACGTATTTGATTATTGGATGAGCGTCTTGAGATTCTTCCTTCATCCGGTCATCTGTTCTTGCCCGTCACGTGGTATGTGTCCGGAGAGGGCAGGACGAGATGAGTGGGTTGTCTTGGGCACCACGTGTGAATGGTCCGGTATGATTGGAGGTTATAACTTGAACTATTATTAGCATAAATTTCCCGTAAACTGCCTATTTTGACTAGTGCGTTTGCTAAAAGCGGTAATGTTGAGACTGCGGTTACGTGTGTCTGACTTATTTCTTCTAAGGTTTGCTAGCAATCGGGAAGCAGAGTGTTCTTGCTAAATGTCAGTTTCTGCTTATGTCTGCTATGGTCTGCTAGAAAATAGGGAAATAGAGAGTTTCATTACACATATAAGGAAGTGGGTATGTAAGATATATAAAAAGATATTTGTTTTTAAGCAAACACAAGATTGAGAAATACTGTCATAGGTATACAGAAGATACAGAATACATAATATACGTAAAACTGTATCACAGGTCCACTGTCCACTACATGTGAAATTTATGTCCACTGTCCCAGAAATATAGATTTTGCGTATATCCACTACAAGGTCATGAGCGAGAGTTTAGGACTGCATTCCTGCTGCCTTAACACTCTGCTCCACACGGGCCTCTACATATATGTTCTACTGTTATTATAAGTCCACTTCCACATGGCCGTGAAAATCGCGTGGAATCCTGACTTTGGTTTCTGTATTATGCTCTATTACAACACAATAGCCTAATGATTACATGGACACTATGCAGGTATTTGAACAACTCCGAACAATAATCGTCTCATGTAAATGCACGCACTGACTGAACGACAAACAAGTAATTGTTCACTTCTCGTTCATTGTTCAGTTTATGCATGCATTTATGAGCGACTGCCTTCTTAAGGCCCATTTAGACACGACCATTATCGCTCAAAAGATGTCTTTTGAGCGATAATCGTCATTTACAGCACAAGATCATCGCTCAAATGTTGAGCAATCATCTTGCGCTCCGAGCGGAGGATGCAGAAGACAAGCGGGGCCCCTAGTCTTCTGCATCCAGCTGTACCCAGCTTGTAGCACATCGCTGTTATACAGCCGAGCGCTCCGAGTGGAGGATGCGAAAGACAAGCGGAGTGTCCCCGCTTGTCTTCTGCATCCAGCTGTTCCTCGCTCAGAGCGCCCGGCTGTTATACAGCTGAGTGAACAGAGCTGGACCGCTCTGTTCGTCATACCCAGCCTGTCATCATGGAGCGGGATACAGCTTAAACAATAGTATTAGCTGTATCCCACTGTGAATCCCTGATAAGGCTGATAATTGCATGCTGCTGAAAGACAACGATGAGCGACGGCTTAACGAAAACTGCACGATGTCAGTGCAGATACACACAACGATTATCGCTCAAAAGACGGCTTTTGAGCGAATTTTGAGCGATAATTGTTGAGACTAAATGGGCCTTTAGTGTGAATACGATTCCGTCCCGCTCTGAGTCCATTCACTTGAGATGATCGTTTCTCAAGAAAAACACAGGAGGTATCATCGCTGGTTATCCTGTGTGAAAGGGCCCTAACTGTATAATTGTAATCTTCCTCTGTTGTGTTTAGTTGCCATAGTGATGAGTGCAAGGCAACGTTGGGTGATAACTGGCAAGGGTTTGGATGTGGAAAGTTGAGCGTTAAAGAGACTAGCTGACGCGGGGTGGACAGTAAAGCACAAGGGGGATAGAGTGGGAGCACAGCCTTAAGGAAAGGAAAGTATATAGACCATAATACTCTTCTTCATGCATTGTCATACTCAGCAGGACACATATGTCTGTAGAGAATGGGTGCAGGCACATCTTGGTGCAGTGCCCTCTACTAGTATGCAGTTAGGTGAAGATAGATTTCTCACCCTGGTCTTCACTTAGCTGCTTAGCAGAAGAGGGTTTTTTTTTTAGGAAAAATGTACAGAATAGGCTGATAAAACATTGCAAAAATGCTTAGAATCGCCTGTTCTGCACATTTACAGAAAAAGTTTCAGTAGTCTTTAACCCCTTATTGCTATAGGATGTACAATTAGATCCTGCTGCGTTCGGGTATGTATGAAGGGAGATCGCGCGGAGGAAGTTGTGTGGGTGTCACGGCAGCCGGGCGCCTTCTGAAAACCATGCCTCTGGGGTGGCTTGATATAATGCCTGTCCGATCGCAGTATGATATAATGCTATGGCATTACCCCATACTGCAGGAGCGATTGAAGCATCGCACGTTGTTGTCTCCTCTGGGGACTAAGAAAAAAAAAAGTAAAAATAAGATTATTAAAGTTTTACTAACTATTAAAAAAAAGTAATGTTTAAAAAAAAAAACTAAAAAAACTTGTGCCATATTTATAATAAAAGAGTCTAAATGATAAAACAAAAAGGCATGTTTGATATCACTGTGTCCGTAAAAGTCTGAGCTATTAAAGTAATGCATTATTTATCCCACACGATGCACGTCAAAGAAAGACGCCAGAAATGCGCTCTTTTGGTCACCCTGGTTCCAAGAAACAATGCAATAAAAAAATAATAGTAGTACAGAGCCCAGGCTATTGATCACATGATGGTGACATCATCACAGGTCCTGTAAGCACACACAGCTTTGCCACATACATTGTTCATACCATAGAACAGGGAGCTCAACCAGCACAGTCCTGCACACACTGATCACCCCCTGGTCATGTGACCCAGGACTCCTCCCACACAGGTGACTGATCACATGACAGCGGCATCATTACGGGTCCTGTAAACACAGGGCTGCTGTCAGGCTCTGCATGTCTTAGGTTCCGTGACAAACTGCCAGACTGAGTACTGCTGTATCCATAGCAACTGAGGCTGTGGGGGTTTGTGATGGATGTAGTCCACCGGTAATCCGTCTTTGAATGCACATGGATGAAGTACCTGTTATGACGTCACCGTCATGTCATCAGGGGCGGAGCTCAGAGCCCCGGTGACTTACCACATGATGTTACATCATCATATGTAAATCACACAGTCACTCACGGACAGGCAGTCGTTAGTATTTTGATTAGGGAATCCATTGTGTCCTGCTCTGACCTGTGCAGGGTATGGGAGGGGAGTTGGTAAGTGATCACCATCCTGCCTATGTCAGCAGAAACTGCATCATGTGGATAACTAGAATCTTAATTTGAGCTCTCTGGGCAGGATCAGTGGGGACGAACAACAAATATATACATCATGTCACACCAGATGAGAACCCCTATCAGCTCTTCTGTGTACGCTTTAGTGTTTGCAGGGTAACAAAACAGCTGTTGCCTCCTTGCCTGGATGCAGCCAGAAGTGTTGGAAGGTCTAGTCAGCCAGTGGAAGTGCTGCTGTTAAAATTTAGGAATACTGTATAATATATAGTCAATAGGAATAAGGCCTCTTTCACACGTGCTACAAAATCATCGCTACAAAATGCATTTATGTGAAGCCTATGGTTTCCAATGGGTTCTTTCACATAAGAGATGTTTTGGTTAACAAAGTTTTTATTAGTTTTTTGGTCAAAACATATTAAACATGGCTTTCAATATTACATTCATTTAAATAGTCAGGGGGTTACAAGGTTGGGAAAAATGCCCAAAATTACATCTCATGTATTACTTCTTACAGAGTAGAATAAAGTAAAATTCAAAGTTTTATTCCTTTTATTAGATAAACCCCTACTGAATCAAAATATAATCGTCCCGAAGAGACCTGAACCAAGAGTAATATTAACCCCTTTCCGCTCCATGATGTACCGGTACGTCATGGAGCGGCGGGGTATGTATGAAGAGAGGTTGCATGGCAACCTCTCTTCATACAGTGCGGGCGTCAGCTGTTTATAACAGCTGACACCCGCGGGCAATAGCCGCTATCGGCCGTTCGCGGCTATTAACCATTTAAATGCCACTGTCAATTCTGACAGCGGCATTTAAATCCCCAGAACGATGTTCGGGGGTCCTGCACAGCCCCCTCCGCGGTGAGATCAAGGGAGCCGTGCAGGTGTCATGGCAGCCGGGGGCCTAATAAAAGGCCCCAGGGCTGCCTTACCAGACTGCCTATCAAGCCATCCCCGTGGGGTGGCTTGATAGACTGCCTGTTAAATTGCAGTATGACGTAATGCTATGACATTACGTCATACTGCAGGAGCGATCAAAGCATCGCATGTAAAAGTCCCCCAGGGGATAAAATTTTTTTAATTGTAAAAAAAAAGTTATAAAAGTTTAAATCACCCCCTTTGCCATATCCATTATTAAAAAATCTAAATCATAAAATAAAAATATGTATTTGGTATCACCGCGTCCATAAAAGTCCGATCTATCAAAGTAGCACATTATTTTTCCCGCATGGGGAACGTCGTCCGAAAAAAAAAAATAGAACACCAGAAATGCACTTTTTTAGTTACCCTGTCTCCCAGAAAAAGCGATAAAGTCATATGTATTCCAAATATATACTATCTACAGGACATCGCGCAAAAAATGAGCCCTTGCTCAACTACGTCGATGGAAAAATAAAAAAGTTATTGCGCGCACGAAATGACCGCAGAAAGTAATTGAAAAAAATTAAATGTCTTTGAAAAAATAAAAAGAGTAGTATAGTAAAAAAAACCTATACAAGTTTGGTATCGTAGTAATCGTACTGACCCTTAGAATAAAGTTATCATGTCACTTTTGTTGCCGTTTGTGCGCTGTAGAAACAAGACGCACTAAGAGATGGCAAAATGACGTTTTTTTTTTTCATTTTACTCCACTTAGAATGTTTTAAAATTTTTGCAGTACATTATATGGTACTTTAAATAGCACCATTGAAAAATACAACTCAGCCCGCAAAAAACAAGTCCTCATACAGCAACGTCGATGGATAAATAAAGGAGTTACGATTTTTTTGAAGGGGAGAGGAAAAAACGAAAATGGAAAAAGAAAAAGGGGCCGCGTCATTAAGGGGTTAAGGGAGAAACAAGTACAGTAAACCCTTGAGTAGCATTGCTCTTAAGTAACACTGTTTTCAACTTAAGTCGATGTGTCATGGCAGTGGTGGTCCCTTAAATAAAGTTGCATTCCTCAGATAAGGGCGCCGACCGCTCCATGACTCCGGGTGCAGCTCAGTGAGCCGGCGCGCAGCTGATGCCCGTCACTTCCTGCTTTTTCTGCATCACCCCCTCCTCCCCTCTCCACAGTGCACAGTGCCGGCTGAACGTTGTTGTGTCTGCCTGCCTCCTGACACAGTACAGCAGCTGAATCCCCAAAGTGCCGGCTGAACGCTGCCTGCCTCCTGAATCCCCACTGTACTGCAAAATGTAAGTACTGTACAGATGAGTACGGTACAGTAAAGAAACGTTTGCAAATAAATACAGTACTGCAGTCCTATGTCAAAGCACAGATAACACAGTGATAATCTTTTTATTATAAAAGTAAAAAACATTACAGGGCGTAATAACAAAAATAACAAAATAACAGAAAAATTTGCCAAATACATTCGCAAGAAGCATATATACAGACACATTTACAAAACAGAAATATTTGCAAAAATAACCGAAAATAACAGAAATATTTGCAAGAAATAATAGCCAAACATATTCATATTTACAAGATTTTACAGAAACTGTACAGGAGTGAAAACCGGTCTGGCCGCATCCCCAATCTCACACGTCCCATATACACTACAAAATTTACATAACAAAACATATCACAACAAAAACAAGACAACCTATTCCATAATCCCGTCGTGCTGCATATTCCAACCTACTAAACAGAGAAAAAACACACATTAGTAAAACAAGAATATATATAAAAAAATTTTTTTTTTCTTTTTATTATTTATTCCCCCCCCCCCCCCCTCTAAACTACACACACATTACCCTCTACCCATCCCCTGGTCCGCTGCCAATACCTGCCAATCATGCTTATGAACATATATATATATATATATATATTTTTTAATTTATTTATTTATTTTTATTTTTTTTTTGTAAATACACAGAACGTAATACTAACCCCCCACAAAAACTCATAATACCACCCATAAAGATACCACCCACGAAAACACATAATACCACCCATGAAACATGATACCACCCACAAAAAAAAACCAAACAAACATATACCACCCACAAACCCATATAATGCATAATAATCCACAGCTTAAATATACAGAAAAATATATAAATAACAAAAATATAACCATTACCTCCAGCCCTGGTTCGGGTCCTGTAAGCCTTTTATTCAACTTTTAACTTAAAACAAAACAAAAAGCTAGGGTGAAAGAATCCAGCCCCCCACCGGGAAACAGTTCTCCAGGCTAGGGAACCCCAAAGCAAAAACCCCTCCAAAGGAAGGCTGCTCGAGGTCTACTCAACCTTTCAAACTCCAGAGAACGCACCTTCACCAGGTCACCGAGAATATTCCTACTTACCTCGTCCTCGAGGAGGATTTTATGCTGCGTCGATACTACACACCATGCGCTCCACGTGTGATACCTAACCACTAGACTTACTAAAAATAAAGTGCAGCGGTCCCTGCCACCCAGATCTCTGAATGCTCCATAACACCACTCGGCGTAGGTAAGGTCAGCCAGCCAAGGCCAACCGATGGAAGCCCCTACCCTCTTGTATACCTCTATATTAAAGGGACAATGAAGCAGGAAGTGGTCCATGCTCTCCAGAGTGTTGCCACATGCCTTCCGGGGACAACCTCTGACCTCGATGTTCTTGTGCTTCAAATTGTCCCCCACATACAGCTTACCATGGAAGCAGCGCCAGGTCAAGTCCCAATACTTTGAGGGGATTCTTACCGAATTTAAAAGAAACAAACCCATCCTCAAATCCCCACCTGGGCAGTCTCTGAGGGCCAATGGATTCTGAAAGTGGGTTGCCAAGACCCTCTGGTCCAGCACACGCCTGGCCAGCGTCCTGACTTCCCGCACGGTCAGCCTCTATTGGCGTAAAACCTTCAGAACTGGTGCAACGTAAGCCGGAAGATGTCCGTGCGGTGTACGAAAGTCCTTCACATGCCCTCCTGTCTCCCACTCTTGGAAGAATGAAACCATCCCTTACAGGAGGATACCCACGGAGGAGCCCTCTCTTTCCAGAGGTTTGCGATATTGGCTTTCAAAAAGGTATTCACGAGGAATACCACTGGGTTGACCATACCCAACCCGCCTAGTCTCTTCGTACGGTAAGTAACCTCCCTCTTGACTGGGTTCAACCTATTCCCCCATAACAGCTGGAAGAACATGCTGTAGACCCGTGACCAAAGAGGTTCTGGAAAAATGCAGACACTTCCCAAGTACATTAACAAAGGGAGCAGGTAAGTCTTGATCAAGCAAACCCTTTCTCTCAGGGTCAAAGACCACCCTTTCCATTGATCCACCTTTTGAGCGGCATTCCTCAATCTGCCTTCCCAGTTTTTCTCGGGATAATTCCCTTGGTCGAAATCGATGCCTAAAATTTTTGCGGAATCTTGGGGTTCTGGGAGAGCGTCCAGAAGATCAAAAGCAGGATCTCCCCCTCCCAGCCAGAGACTCTCACACTTTTCCCGATTGATCTTTGACCCAGAGACCTCCGACTAGCGGACAACTTCCGACATCACCCACCCCGCCTCCTCCTGAGAGGAGACAAAGATAGTAACGTCATCAGCGTACGCCACTGTCCTCAAGGCCAGGTCCGGGACCCCCGGGTCCATCGTCACCCCCGCCAACGGTCCCCCATCTACCCTTCTGAGGAAGGGATCGACAGCGAACGCGTAAAGCAAGGGGCTCAGAGGGCATCCCTGACGAACTCCAGACCCGACTACAAAAGGACGGCCAACCCAACCGTTCACGAGCGGGAAACTCTCAGCCCCTGAATACAATGTTTTTAACCATTTTACGAACACCACCGGCAGACCGTATCTCAAAAGGACAGACCAAAGGTACTCGTGGTTTACTTGATCAAAAGCTTTAGCCTGATCCAGGGAAAGTAAAAACCCCTTCCAGAGACCCGCCCTGCCCTGCTCCACAGCCTCCCGGACACTCAGCACGGCGCTAAACGTGCTTCGACCGGGAACAGAGCAGTGCTGAGCCCCAGAAAGGAGCTGGGGTGCAAATTTCACCAACCTACTGAACAGCACTTTTGTCAGAATCTTTCTGTCCGTATTGAGGAGCGCTATGGGACGCCAATTCTCAATACGGAGCGGATCTTTACCCTTTGACAGAATAATTAGGGCCGACTTCCTCATTGACTCCGGCAGAACGCCCAAGGATAGACATTCATTAAAAACCTCGGTCAAGAGGGGAACCAAAATTTCCTTAAAGGCTTTATAAAACTCTGATGTTAAGCCGTCTGGGCCTGGCGACTTTTTGGACCGGAGCCCATCAATCGCCAGTCCGACTTCATCTTCCGTAATTGCTTCTGTCAAAACGCCAAGAGAGGGGTCTACTCCTGGTTCGGGAACGGTTTCTGCCAGGAAAGTCGAGATTCCGTCCCAATTAAGTTCTTTCCCGCCCAAGAGATGTGAGTAAAAGGATCTGACGACCTCCAGGATCCCTGATCTGGACCTTTTCAGGGAGCCTGTACTGTCTAGCAGACCCGTAACCAATTTACAACTCACTGACATCTTACAGTTCTTGTAGGGGTCAGGCGAGCGGTACTTCCCAAAGTCCCTCTCAAGAACCAAAGATGCGTGCCTATCATACTGACATCTCTTGAGCAAGGATTTCACTCTGGAGATCTCCTCGCGGCTACCTCCAGTCGAGACCAAACGCTCGAGTTTCCTCCTCAGGCTCTGATACATACGCTTTCTGTTCAGGCTTCTGAGGTTGGAGATCTGTCGGAAG
The DNA here is from genome assembly GCF_035609145.1 of Eleutherodactylus coqui. Classification (NCBI taxonomy): domain Eukaryota; kingdom Metazoa; phylum Chordata; class Amphibia; order Anura; family Eleutherodactylidae; genus Eleutherodactylus; species Eleutherodactylus coqui. The sequence continues at coordinate 75,395,559 of NC_089847.1, forward strand.
AACCTTCTTACCCGATGTTTGAACATCTCCCACCACTCTGACTTACTGCTGCATAGGCCCAGTAGTGGTTCCTGGCTCTGAAGAAAATCCTCAAAGGACCGTCTTATTTCCGCTTCTTCCAGGAGTGACGAATTCAACTTCCATAAACCTTTGCCTATCCGAGGGGTCTCTGTGACATTCAGAGAAAAAAAGAATCATACAGTGGTCGGAGAACTCCACCTCCACCACCGATAACGGTGAGGAGACGGCTTCCTCCTCTAAATAAAACCTATCTATCCTAGACCTGCAATAACTACCTCTAAACCAAGTGAATCCTGTGCGCCCTGGGGTGTACCGAACGTGGACATCCACAAGGCGTGCCTCACTAACTACCCTATTTAACGCGACGCTATCATAGCTTAGCTGGTTATTGGAACCTCCTCTATCACAGAGCCTCGTGACATTATTAAAGTCTCCTCCAAAGACCACTTGCCGGCTTGTAAAAAGGAAAGGCTTAATTCTCATAAAGAGGTCTTTGCGCCCCTCCTTTGACTGGGGTACATAGATGTTAATAAGACGCAACTCTTGACCTCCCATGAGAATATCCAAGATCAGGCACCTCCCCATTTCCAGCTCGATAACCCGTCTGCATTCTACCTGTGCGGTCTTAAAAAGGACCGCCACCCCGCTATACGGCTCGGCCGCAAGAGACCAATAGGAGGCTCCGCACCTCCACTCACGCTTGGCTTTGTACATGACCGAAAAATCTGTCAGCCCGGTCTCTTGCAAAAATAAAATGTTAGCTTCAACTCGGCTGAGAAAATCAAAGGCCGCAAACCTAGCCGCATCTGACTTAATGCTGGCAACATTAATGGATGCCAGCGTCAACAGGGTGAGTGCCGCCATCATTGGTGATCGAGCTGGATGGCTTTCCTCTTACTCTCCCCCTCCTCCCTGTCGGAAGAAGAGGTCTCTCCTTTATTTCTTTTTAGTGAAATTGAGACATCCATATCACCACTCTCATCCTTACCTTCACCTTCCGGCTTCAGGGTAGCCCCCTTCCCGGAAGAAACCGGGTCCCCCACAGAAAGAGACCCAGCGTCCCCCGGGGTTCCTTCCTCAATTATCTCCGCCACCACCTCCGGTACCTCACCCCCAGCCTCTCCCCCTGGCAGGGAAGAGGAGGTGTTATTGAGAGCTTGGTACCGGTTAGAGAGGTCGACCGTAAGGGAACTGATGGGGCCTTCCTTTGGTATCTGCACCAGAGTGAGTGGGACCGAGTCATCCCTCTCTAGAGAGGAAGAACCCCTATTTTTCTTTCTTGTTCTTCCCTTACCCTTTTTTCTGCTTTTGCCATTTCTCGCTTTCCTCGTCCGCACTTTCTTCACGGGAAGATCCGGCAGAACTGGCAGCCACCTCCTCTCTCTCCATCCTTCTGGTTTCCTCATCCACATCGCTATCCCTTGGGGCCTCAGCAGCTCGACTCCCCTCCTGCCCTGGCTGGCCAGGCACCCCGAGACCCCGTAGCTCTTCCTCCTCCCTGCTGCCACCAGCTTCGCCCCCGGAGCGACGGGCCCGCTGACCCTCTGACTGGGCTCGGCCGATGTTGGCAAAGGATAAGGGACAACGATTGAATGGGTGCCCTAAAGCACCACACAGGTTACACCGAATGCTGCCACAGGAGGAGGATGGGTGGTCTCTGCCCCCACGCAGCGCACACACCAGCACCTTACACTGTGCACTGAAATGTGTGGGGTCCCCGCACCTGTGGCAGACCTTCGGCTGCCCCTGGTAGAAAACCAGAATTCTGTCCCTTCCCAGGAACGCAGAAGAAGGGATGTGGGTAACGGAATTACCTGCACGTTTCAACTTTACCATGAAAGTCCAGGCCCCTGACCAGATACCGTGTGCGTCCCTGTTTTTCTGGGGAGGATGGAGAATCTCTCCATACCTGCCCATCCAGGTCATGATGTCAACATAAGAGAGAGACTCGTTACTAGTCAGAACGGTCACTCTCTTAGTGTATTCTGGCGGGTAATTGCTTGAACTGCAAAATCCCGCCACTCGGGAGCCAGCTCGTATTTTGACCAGAAGAGCTCGAGCCCCTCTGGTCTCACGAAGCTAACATCAAACAGGGAGGTCCCAAAGGGGTGGATCAGGGCAAAGATGTCACTCACCCTGAATTCCATCCCGAGGAGAAGCTCCACCACCCTAGTACGGTTAGGGCAGGCTTCACTGCCTCCCCATCGGAGACGAACCACATTCCTTCTGGACCCCCCCTGCCCGGCTGTAGGAAGCGACCATGCGTCTTCTCCCTGCCTTTGCTCTCGGAAGGCCCCTGTGCCAAACCTATCTATCCAAAAAGGATAGGTCGTGCTTTTCACCCTCTATAGTGACCGACCTCTCTCCCCTCTTTAAGGCGGATAGGAATAGCTTGTGTGACCTGGGGTCCCTGAAGCCGGGAGGTGAAGGTCCCCCACTTACCCCGGCGGCAACACTAGCGTAGCTTCTAGGAGCAGTCACTGCCGGGGCGGCAGCTGGACCGGGGCCTCCACTCCTCCCCAAACCACTAGACACTCCACCCTCACTTGTGACTTTTGTAAATTTACCTGTACCTCCCTCAGATACTCCTCCACCAGCAGACACCCCAACATTTAATCTTGTATTATTTAGATTCCCCACACCCCTGGACTCTCCCTCACGCACACCTCTCACCATGATGTTGCTCCCTTCATCCCTTTCACACACCTCTATGCCTTCCATACTCTCACGCTCATCATTCTCCCTATTCTTTGCGACCAGACCGGTAATGGCTTCTCTCTTGGCCGGAAGAGTAAGGGGCACCTGGCGGCCCGGAGGTTTCCCAGCCGCTCCCCCCTTGCCTGCAGGGGAGCAACCCAGGGTGGGTTTCTTAAATATAGTCCCCTCCGAGCCTCCAGACCCACCCCCCTTAGCACTGGGGGGAAAGGGACTTCCAGCCACGCATTCAGGACCTTTGGCTCCGCCTCCTGCCATCATATTTCGTGTAACCCCAGCAAAAGAATTCCGGCGTTTTGGGTATCCACTTTTTTTGGGGTCCACCGCAGGGCCCTTATTGGGGCCACCCGATGCCGGATGGCCCCCCAAACGCCCAGGATGTTTGGGATCACCCGCCGGATGACCCCCCACCTTCCGTGAACTTATGGGATCACCTGCTTGTGGGTGACTCCCCCTTACTTAGGCCCACCAGGGCCTTTCTGGGGGCCAGCCGACGCCGGATGACCCCCCCCCCCTCTTTTCCTCCACCTTCCCTGAACTCTTGGGATCACCCGACGCCGGGAGACCCCCCTTACTTAGGCCCACTGCAGGGCCTTTCGGGGGGCCAGCCGACGCCGGATGATCCCCAACCAGTTCCTCCACCTTCCCTGAACTCTTGGGATCACCCGACGCCGGGTGACCCCCCCCCCCCTTACTTAGGCCCACCGCAGGGCCTTTCTGGGGGCCACCTGATGCCGGTGCCCCCCCCCCCCACCTCCGCAACCTTTTTTGTCATTGTACCTGGATCATCCGACACCGGATGACCCCCCACCTTCGCAACCTTTTATGACATTTTACCTGGATCATCCGACGCCGGATGACCCCCACTCTTAGGAATCTCACTGTCAGACACCAGCTTCTGCCCGTCACCCCTCCTTTTATTACGAACCAGGGGGGTGTTTGGATCAGGATGCCTAGTACTCTCCCCCTTCCTTTGCACTGAACCCACATTAGCAGAGTCCAGGCTGGGTCGGACCCGGGGGCTACCCATGCAGCTACCCCCCTCCCCTGGTTTAGAGACTTGCCCAGGGAGGCTGACGTACCTGTACTCCACCTGGGTTTTTTCTTTGCCACTTTTCTTCTTTTTAGCCTGGGGGTCTCGCTCAGGAAGGTCATTGCCAAAATAGAGACCCTCCAGGGGATTCCAGGTGACTTGTGTACGCCATTAGTTGCCCCCCTGGGCCGCTGTCCTCGCCCTCTTCCCCAGAGGAGTCTGAGCTTGAAATAATAGTAGCTTGCCCAGCTGGAAGGTCACTGCACAGGGACTGCTGACTATCCGCTGTCTGCAGTTCTCCAGCAGGGGCCTGCTCCATCTTGGACACTAGGCCCTTCATATCCTCACAGACCCCAGCCAGAGCCGGCTGAGACCCTTCAAACCGGTCACCATTCACCAACTTCTCTGCGAACGGACCTGCACCCCTTAAGATGTCCGCCCTCCTCTCAACCAGGGTGAGGATCTCGCTTTTCAATTCCTGGACGGCCTGGTTGTATTGGGCCCTCCTTGACCCACCTGAATTGTTGGCCAGGGACCTGGCTGCCTTTAACTCCTCCTGAAGCCTTCTGATGGCGCCACCGGCCTTACGGTACTCCTGGGTCCTTGAAGCGAGCCTGGCAGCAAAGACGGTTACATCCTCCCTAGGCCGCAGTGTCCCCCAGTGCTCGATGGTAGGACTGGGGTTTCCCCCAGGAGTACCTGGCCTGGCTCCAGGAGGGCCTTTGCTGGAAGTCCCAGCAGCCGAGGTCCCGGAGGGCCGCCGTCCCTCACCCTGGCTAGCCCGACGGCCACCTCGGGTGGTCTCCAGGAGGGGTGCAGGAGACACATCGCTGCGTCTCCTGCTAGATCTCCTCAGCCCCTCCTGGGTAGCCGGTTGCGAAGCATCCCCATCCTCCGCCGGCTGGCTCCGGAGGCTGGGGGTAGTAGTCCTCCCTCTCGCCATAGCCCAGGACCTCACTCCCTCCTGGGTAGGAGAGAGCAAAAAGTCCCAGGCCCTGGAGGAGAAGGAGAGAAGCTTGGAGCTGCTAGCACCTGCTCACAAGTGAACCACACCCTGCAACTGGAAGTGAAGAGGTGTGTCCCTGCAGTCCTATGTCAAACCACAGATAACAGTGATATATACTGCTATAATGATGTCCCTGCAGACTGTCAAAACTCTGTATGCTAAATGTCCAAAAACCAGTTTAATGTTAATTTATTCTTTACAGTTGTGTTTTATATTCATTCAGTATTGTTATTGTTTTTGGTATTAAAGACCAGAGTTATTCTCTATTAAATGGTGTTTGGTGTGTTTTTTCGAACGTCTAGAACCAATTAATTGGATTTACATTAATTCCTATGGAAATAATGTCCTCAGCTAATATTGATTTCTACTAAAGTCCATTGCTTCCGGACGGATTAATGACGTTAGTTGAGGTTCTACTGTATAAAGACAGTAGGGAAAACACATAAGGGGAGGATCAAGGGGTGGGGGGTTAGGCTATGCTTGTAGCGTGTCATAATGGTGCACCTGAGTTGAAAGGGTACAAAAACCTCTTCTGTTGATTTAGCTCCATTAATATATACCTCATATATTTATTGGGGGAGTAGAGGATATACTTGAAGGTGAGCTAGAGACCCCTGGGAGGGTCACAGATCTGGCTGTTGGGTTCCATAGATGCATAGTGAGCGATTATTGGTACCAAGGTGCCCAGATTCTTTCATATACCACTTCACGGTCTGCAAGAATAGCTGTCAGTTTCTCATTAACCATAATCCATGACTGTTTTATTTTAACCAAATCAACACTAACTGATATTTTCCTCCAAGAGCGAGCGATTGCTGTACGTGCAGCTAGGAAACAATAAGATACCCATTTATGAGTGTGTTTGGGGATGTTAAGAATACGTTTGCCCAGTAAAGCTTTCCAGGAAGATTTTTGTAATAGGATATTAGTAATGGAATATATGTGGATGTATACCTGAATGCAGAACCTGCGGAACCTAGGGCAGTTCCACCAGATATGTAGGAAGGTTCCTTCCCCTCCGCCTCCCCTAGAATATAGGCCTGACGTCCCTGGAAACATGCTGGAGATTCTTTTAGGAACTAGATACAAACGCATAAGAAGTTTATAACACGTTTCTGTTATTGATACATTGATAGAGAGCTTTGCAGTTGATGTTGCGATTTTATGCCACTCAGAAATTGGTAATTCCTCACCTAGTTTCCATTCCCATCTCCTCATGTAGGGGAGTTTGTCCTTGGGTGTTATAAAGTTGGAGTATAATTTGGCAATTTTTCCAGGGCCCCTAGCATTTGTGTTACAAAGGCTTTCAAAGATGGATAATTCAGCCAGATTTCGTCTATTTTCGGTATAAGTCAATACATAATGCTTAATTTGCTGTAGACAAAAAATCTTCTCGTTTGGAATGGAGTGAATAGCCCGAAAGAACTCAGATTGTCTGAAGCCTAATCTATCCACAAAATCAATCATTCTGGTAAGATTTCTGGCTATCCGCCATCCAAAGTCGGTTTTATTCATACCAGGCAGAAAGGCCGGATTACCAAATATCCTGGATATGGGAAGATGTTTAGATATCAGGTCATATCTTTTGGATAATCTATCCCAAAGTGCTAAGGAAGAAGACTGGGTCGGATTCAGGATTGCTTTTTTATATTCCACTCTGTGCCAAAATATATCTTCCAAAGATTGGGGGGAAACTGCCTGTCAGAACCGGCAACTCTCGGGGCCGCCGGGCCCGCACCACCGGTCCGGCCACCCGGGGTACAGGAGCACGGCGCAGAGGTACCCCGGTTCTTGTGATCTCCCCGGGCCGCTGTAAGACTGGTCGCCGCCGGGTTGCTAGGGAGGCAGCTGGTGCTTCTAGTCGCTTGACTACCAGGCTGGCTTCCCTGGTAACTGTCTGTGCAGTGAGACTGGGGGCGTGCCCCCAGCACCGCCCTGATTAGCCCTGCTGCTGTCAGGCTCCCCGCCCCAATCAGCTTCTGGGGCGGGAGCGCTGACAGCATTTAAATAGGTGTGTTTTCCTCTCAGGCCTTGCCAGTGTTAGTTTGGTTCTCCAGCTGCACCCGCGTTTATCCTGACTGCTCTTGTGACCTCGGCTTTTCTGACACCTGCTTTTGGACTTGACTACGTTTTTGCCTGACCCCTCCGTACTGCGTACCCTCTTGTTGCCTACCCGGATTGTCTGACCATTCTACCGTTGCTTGTCTCAGTGTCTGTTTGTCTCCCGTGTCCCGCTTCCCTAGTGAGGGTAGGGACCGTCGCCCAGTTGTCGCCCTGGGGGGTAGCCCAGGGGGGCAAGTAGGCAGGGACAGGGGTTGCGGGATATCTCAGGGACCCCCATATCCCGGACACTGTCCTGACAGTAACACTGGCCGAACTAAGGTCAGACCCTTGCATCCGCCCGGCAACTTTGAGCCCCTCGATGGAGGCCGTGGCGGCTGTAGCGAACCAGGTCCAGGTCCTTACGACCCTTGCCCAGGACCTAACAGCCCGCTTGCAGCCACGGGAACAAGTGGCAGCTGCAGGCCCCATGCAGCCCTCGTCCGCTCCAGGAACGATGTCAGAACCTCGAGCCACGCTTCCGGATTGCTTCTCCGGAGAGAGAGATCAGTTTTTTGCATTTAGAGAGAGCTGCAAGCTCTACTTTGATCTCCGCCCCCACTCCTCTGGTACTGAATACCAGAAAGTGGGAATCGTAATTACCCGCCTGAGGGGAGAGCCCCAGAATTGGGCTTTCTCGCTACCAGCTGGCTCTCCAGCCCGACTATCCCTTGACGCCTTTTTTTTCGCCCTGGGTCAAATTTATGACGAACCCGACCGGGCGGGCTACGCAGTCTCCAAACTTCTGGCCCTGCGCCAGGGTTGTAAGATGGCGGAGGACTACTGTTCCCAATTCCGTCAACATTGTACGGAATCCCGGTGGAACGATGCCGCCCTAAAAGACTTATTTTTGACCGGTCTGTCTGAGGGTCTCAAGGACCTACTTGTGGCCCACCCAGAGCCTAAAACCCTGGAGCAAGCCATGTCGCTGGCTATTCGAGCCGACCGACGTTTGAGGGCCAGACACGCCGCTCGGACCACCCCACTCCCCACATCTACTTCTTCGACTGACCCGACCTTTTACCCTCCCACCACCGAGGCCATGGAGCTGGGAGCCGTGAACCCCGAGCAACGACGGGAACACCGCCTGAAGAAGAACCTCTGCTTCTACTGTGGGGAGCCGGGTCACCGCATTGCTACCTGCGCTAAGAAGCCACGGCAGGAAGAACTCCCGCTCCTAGGCAGTTATCGGGGGGACTGTCTAGGAGCCAAGGTACTCCCTGTGTTGTCCAAAATGTTAGTGCCTTGCACCCTAGAATTTCATGCTTTCCACCGTACTGGGCAAGCCTTTGTTGATTCGGGGGCTGCGGCTAATTTCGTTAACTTTAATTTCGTTGCTCAACTGTCCGGGGTTTTGTTACGTTTAGAAACTCCGATTCTGGTTTCAGGAGTGGACTCCACTCCTTTGCAAGCAGGGGTGGTTAATCTGGTGACCCCTGAAGTAAGGTTTACTATAGGAGCCTTACACGTGGAAACCTGCACCTTTCTAGTGATGAGAGATTTGTCTGTGGACGTCGTCCTAGGCCTCCCCTGGCTCCGGGAGCACAACCCGGTAGTAAATTGGGACACGTTGGAACTGGTAAAGTGGGGTCCCCGCTGTGCCAACCACCTTTGTGCGGTGAAGGTGGGAATCTCCACCTGCGAGGGGAGCCCCCTACCAGAATACCTCTCCGAGTTTTCTGACGTGTTCTCCAAACAATTATCTGAAGCTCTGCCCCCTCATAAGGAATGGGACTGTAAAATAGACTTGATTCCTGGGGCCAAACTTCCTAAGGGCCGCATTTATAACGTTACGGTTCCAGAGAGAGAATCCATGAGGGACTACATCCAGGACAGCCTGGCCAAGGGGCACATCCGGCCCTCAGAATCCCCGGTGGGTGCCGGGTTTTTCTTCGTTGAGAAGAAGGATGGGGGTCTCCGGCCCTGTATTGACTATAGAGAGCTAAATAAAATCACAGTCCGAAACCAGTATGCTCTTCCACTCATTCCTGACCTCCTCAACCAGGTCGCTGGTGCCCGATGGTTTTCTAAACTTGATCTCAGGGGAGCATACAACCTCATCCGCATTCGGGAGGGGGATGAGTGGAAAACCGCCTTCAATACGCCCCTCGGGCATTTTGAATACCTAGTTATGCCTTTTGGATTGTGTAACGCCCCCGCCATTTTTCAGGGGTACATGAACTCAGTGTTTCAGGATATCATGGGGGTGTTCGTGGTTGTATATCTAGACGACATTTTGATTTTTTCCTCCGACTTGCCGAGTCACCATACTCACGTTCAGACTGTGCTAGCTCGACTCAGACATAACAAGCTGTTTGCTAAACTCGAGAAATGTGTTTTCGGGGTACAAAAGATATCATTTTTGGGGTATATCATCACGCCATGCGACTTCCAGATGGATCCTGAAAAGGTGAAGGCCATCACGGAGTGGGCCCAGCCAGGGTCGTTGAAAGCCCTTCAACGCTTCCTCGGCTTCGCCAACTACTATCGCAAATTCATTAAAGACTTCTCCGTGGTGGCTAAACCTCTAACGGACCTCACCAGAAAGGGGGCAGATGTGAGGACCTGGTCTTCTGAGGCTCTGAGGGCCTTCAATACCCTAAAGGCGGCGTTCTCGTCTGCACCTGTCCTAGTACAACCGGATCTGTCCAGTCCTTTTGTGGTGGAGGTAGATGCCTCTGAGTTTGGTGTGGGAGCGGTACTGTCCCAAGGTCCCTCCACTCTCACCAACCTTAGACCGTGTGCCTATTTTTCTAGGAAGTTTTCGTCCACCGAACGGAACTATGATATAGGCAACCGGGAATTGCTGGCGATTAAGTGGGCTTTCGAAGAGTGGAGGCATTTTTTGGAAGGAGCCCATCACCAGATTACGGTACTCACTGACCATAAAAACCTCACTTATCTAGATTCCGCTAAGAGGTTAAATGCTCGGCAAGCCCGCTGGGCCTTGTTTTTCTCTCGGTTCAATTTTGTTGTTACCTATAGACCCGGTTCTAAGAATGTCAAGGCTGATGCCCTGTCTAGGAGTTTTGGTTCTCCGGAACCTTCCGAGCCGGAGCCTGAGAGCATTCTCTCCCCTG